>NC_143558.1:121409166-121753750 GCF_054136105.1 Typopeltis vanoorti
GATGGAGAGATACTGGATAGTAGTGAATACAGATACACAGTCCTGTAGAAGGCCTGCGACTAGTAGGGTGCCAGAAGGCTCTGTATTTGGGCCACTACTGTTTAATTTGTTTATTAATGATATAGGAAATGATCTGAATGGAAACATTTAGTTGTTTGTAGATGATGCAAAATTAGGTAGAGCAGTAGTCAATGAGGATGAAAATAAGTCAATAAGGATATCTTACAGGATGATTTAGATAGACGGGCAGTATGGGCAAAAAAAGAAAGTATGTGAATTTAATGTGGCAAAGTGTAAGGTTAAGCAATTTGGAACGAAAAGATTACCATCTGTGTACCATATTGATGAGACTATACTCCAGGAACTTGACGCCAGGAATTTTTTGGATGTTGATGGATAGTGAGTTAAAATTCAGGGAGAATGGAATATTGAATATTGCAAATGTTCCTAAAACAACTCATAGGATTATCTGGTTATTGAAGAACACCCTGACGTGCACAAATAAAAAGATTATTATTCCACTTTATAAGACTTTGATAAGGCGTCATCTGATATTTGCGCACATATCTGGTTGCCTGGATTTTTAGGAAATATGGATGAGGTGAAGCGGATTCAAGAGATTAACTAAGATGGTGGCAGGACTGTGTGATGTGCCATATGAGGAGAAATTGAAGATATGTGAGTTATAGAAGCCACTGATCGATGAATAAGAGGGGATATGATAGAGACATATAAATTGCTTAGGGGAGTTTATAGGATTGATGTGGACGAAATATTTCAGTACGTGAATAATGTGAGGTAAACTAGAGGTTATCCATGGAATTGAGTAAGAGTGTGATCAGTAAGGGAGTGAGGACCATATTTTTGCTTGGAGAGTGATAAACGAGTGGATGAATGATTTATTTGTCGATGAACGATTTCAAGGCAAAATATGACAGATATTGTACATATATTGATAATTGTTGAGTAATGTCTTTTTTTTTTTTTAAGTGGCCCTCCTACGATGAGTCTACGATGTCATGGGGGGGTTCCTGTATATTACTACTGCCAACTGCAGGACAGCCAGACAGAAATACATACCGAATAACAAGACCTCAGACAACTAATTACATCACATATAAATATAATATTTACTACGGAAAGGCCACTCGAAGCGTCTACATGCTCGATATGTTAAATAAACTACCTTTTGAATACAGGAACCTTACAAACTACAATAGCCTGAAAAGAGCCTTAAGAACATACTATGATCAAGAAATATGCACCCTACACACCTTACAACTTAATGAAGCACAATATATTAGTTTAGGCTTTTCAGTTCGGCGACGCGTCATGTAATTCCAAATTATGGTGTGTGTGTGTGTGTGTGTGTGTGTGTGTGTGTGTGTGTGTGTGTGTGTGTGTGTGTGTGTGTGTGTGTGTGTGTGTGTGTGTGTGTGTGTGTGTGTGTGTGTGTGTGTGCGCGTGCGCTTAAGTGCGTGCGTGCGTGCGTCCCTGTGTGTGTGTGCGCGCGTGCGTCCCTGGGTGTGTGTGTGTGTGTGCGCGCGCGCGTGCGTGCGTGCATACGTGCGTGCGTCCCTGTGTGTGCGTGTAAATTAATTTCTCATCCTACGGCAGTAGTGAATATCGGACCTATCCAACATCGGCCTACGTCCATCACAGCAATCAAGCTAATAAACAATAAATAACCGGTGTCATCCTCAGATAAGCTTACTAAAAATCTTCGAGGATGCAAGCTGGGACATTACATCTCAGTCAAGATCAACACGAAGGAAAAAAAAAAACCCATTTATTACATTTAAGTGCTGTAATTACAGCGCTTAAATACATTAAAGCAAAAATTGAAAAAAATATATAATTAATTGTTATTATATAAATACTGAAAAAAATGTAATCTTATTCAACCGGAAAATTTGTATGAATTTCATTGTTGAAAAGACCAGAACGATATGTTTTGTAATTTTGTAATATATAATCATAAGTTTAATAATAAAAATTATTGAATTTTTTAATAGAAATTTAATGTGGAAAATTAACCATAATCTGCAGCACTTAGTTGCAGTACTTTGTAAAATTGAAAATTGTAAAATGTTGGAATGTCACTTAAGACGATTATAGCATATATGTAAATATTTTTGAGATCAATAAAAATAATTATTTATTTAATTATACTTTATTCTTAATTTATAACAACAACAATCATAATGCCTTTCTACATTACAAGTTTGCTTTATTTAATTTCCAAACATGATATGGATAATAATTTTATGTTAGATGGCGTATGATCGCACTTTGTGTAGTGAATTATCTATCGTCTGATTTGTTTATGTAACAAATAATTAGAAATGTTAAAAAAGAAGCTTTAGCAGTTTTAAGATTGAATTTTCAATTGCTGATTGTTTTAGGCACCCCATTTATCTCGTAAGTAGTCATTTTTTTATGTAAACAGAAAAACATTTATTAGGTTTATTTAAAGAACGTTTATATAACTGATATGAAAGTGCTAAGAAGAAAGCTGTGGCTGTTATCGTTTGGCGAGCGTATTGATATGGATAATAATTTTAATGTTAGATGGCGTATGATCGCACTTTGTGTAGTGAATTATGTAGCGTCTAATTTGTTTATGTAACAAATAATTAGAAATGTTAAAAAAGAAGCTTTAGCAGTTTTAAGATTGAATTTTCAATTGCTGATTATTTTAGGCATCCCATTTATCTCGTAAGTAGTCATTTTTTTATGTAAAGAGAAAAACATTTATTCAGTTTATTTAAAGAACGTTTATATAACTGATATGAAAGTGCTAAGAAGAAAGCTGTGGCTTTTATCGTTTGGCGAGCGTATTGCTTTAAATAATTAAATTATATATATATATATATATATAAGTTGGGCAAAATTATCACAGAAGAATCATTTATACGGCAATTTTGAATTACTTAAATTAGGTAGATGTACATTTTATTGGTACAATAGTTAGTTTAACTGTTGCTTTTTAAACAAAGTGCTAAAAAACTTTATTATTTTTTAACAAAGTTCGGTTCCACTAGCTTCACCAAGAATTAAGTGCATATCAATTAAGTTCTTCTAAAGGAAACAAACGGATAGTGTCTCCCATAACGATAACAAAATAAAACTGACTGTGACATAGTTTTGTAGCGTTATTTTTATGTCATAGCACAATTAGAATTGTGTAATTAATTATAATTATGTTCTGAAAATATTCTAATTGTGTACTGGTGGTAAGTAGAAATAACAACCACCACCATAACAACCAAAAGAACAACAATAATAAAATTAAAATATTTGAGTTAATTAGAAAAACGTATGATCCATAAACGTGTTGTTAATTGCAAACATCATTTCCGAACTAAGAGGAAAAAGAAAAAAAAAAAGAAGCTGTGCGTTCTTAAACTTTTTTTTTTTTATCCGCGATCTTTTCATAAGACGAAATTATTAGCATCCCCTGGTAGTACTGGTTAAGTTAGGTTTCTTACTTTCATACTTATACAGTTATATTTAATATATTATTATTATTATTATTATTATTATTATTATTAAGAGAAACCTCCAGGGAGTCAGAAACCCATCGAGGGAGGGCACACTATTCGCACCAGCTGTAATGCCTGTTGAATTCATTCACGCTACTTGTACACACACCATCAATTGGCAATCCATTCCAATCACGCACTACTCTATGAGAGAAAAAGAAAAAATTCTAGCCCCCCCCCCTCCACCACTCTTCTTGACAGTATTCCTTCTCAACTTGCATGGATGTCCTCACGTCTTTTCCCTATCCTACATAAAATGAAAAATTCCATCTACTGAGATTCTGCATAACTCTTTCAGAAGTTTGTAAGTCTCAATCATATCACCCCTCTTTCTCCTCTTTGCTAGTGTCCGTAGCCTACAAATTCTTAATCTATCTTCATAATATGTATTCCACAATCCTGGTATCATTTTGACACTCTCCTTTGCTCTCTCTCTCTCTCTCTCTCTCTCTCTCCACTTTATCAGAATCATGACAGAAAACAAGCCTTGTAAAGAGGGAAAAAAATGGCTTCCTTGTCTTTACATGTCAAGGTTAGTTTCAACAATGCCATTATTCTCTGAGCTGTATTTACAATGTTTGCTATATGACCCTTGAACTTCAACTTCCTGTCTACTAAAACTCCAAGATCCCTAGCCTTATCAGTTTCTTCAAGCATAATCCCACCAATATAATACGACACTGGATATCTAATCACACCAAAGTCCATGTCTTTACATTTATTAACATTGAAATGACAGCCATTTTCACATGTCCATAATGCCAGCCTATTCCAATCATTCTGCAAGTACTGCATATCAGCAGCACTCCCGATTACACTACTTATGTTTGCATAATCTGCAAATAGCTGTATGTCACATGTCAAATCCTTCCCAATGTCATTAATGTACACAGTGAATAACAATGGACCAAGGACTGATCCTTGAGGCTCACCACTTGAGGCACATCTTAAATCTTATAGATTCACACACCCCCATATTATACTTTTTGATATCTGTCATCTAGCCATCCTCTTATCCATGCCAATAGTTTATAATCCAATCCCATATTCTCCAATTTATGCAACAGTATTTCATGCTGTATTCTGTCAAAAGCCTTAGCAAAATTTAAAAGTATCATGGCGTATCTATTCCCCTTGTCTAACTCATTGGTAACATTATTATAGAATGTGAGCAAGTTGCTAAAACATGACCTTCCCTTAGTAAACCCATGCTGTTCATTGGAAAGTAGAGATTCTCTGTCAACCAATTTTTGAATGCGAGTCAAGAACAACTTTACCAAAATCTTTACCACCACTCCTGAGATACTGATTGTTTGATTGTTAGATACATCGGTCTTTGCACCACCCTTGTGCAATGGAATTACCATACATTCTTTCCACTCCTGCGGAATCTTCACTATTCTGAGACTTAAATCATATAGCCTGGTCAAGGGAATAGCCAGTTCAGCTGAATAGCTCTTTTAGCATCTGTGCTGATATCCCATAGTACTTCCCACAGCTCTAGTACTTCTTCCTCATCGATATCAGTTTCCTCTTACGGTGAAGATGTAGCGGTGAGTTTAATCTTGCATATAACAGGTTGGTAGCATTTTTTTATAATTTATAAACTTTACATATAGAGATAAAAATAAGAAAATTAGAAAAAAAGGTTGCAGGTTGTATAATATTTTCAGTAGTTCTATAATAAACGTTTATTTTAGTTACGTTTATCAATGTTACTACAAATCTCGGAGGGCTAGAGACCCACAGTTTAAGAACCACTAGTATCGATGTTGGTGTAGTATAATTTGTGTCCGTGTGCCCACTAATGTGACTGGGGACAGTGTAATAATAATAATAATAATAATAATAATAATAATAATAATAATAATAATAATAATAATAATAATAATAATAATAATAATAATAATAATAATAATCAGCGGTATAAGGCCTAAAACCTGAGGCCTTATTCTAAACTAGTCTTATGCTTAAATACTGCTCGTAGCAATAACTGCAAATGCAACTCAGAGGAAAATTACAATGATGAAACGATGATTGACATGTTTAAGGATAAGGAAGTCGTTTTGCCTTTTTACATAGCTTTCATAAGAACTTATTATTGAGTGCAGATCTGGTTTCCTGGTTTCTGAAGAATCAGTGGAGAGGGCACAACAAAGAGTGTTACAGGTTATATCGGGACTGCAGAATGTAGATTGTGAGAACAGTTTGAACATTTGTGGACTGCAGACACTTTCAAACAGGAGAAAGAGGAGGTCATAAGATAGACCTAGACATTTGGGAAAGAATCATACATGATACCGAAGATGGAATTTTTAGGAGCTGGTGAATGCAGGTATTATGAATGAAATTCAAGAAACTTATGACGGCTAGTGGAGGTGATATATGACATCCTTCGATGATTCCTGATTCCCTGGAGGTCTGTGGTGGTGTCAGTAATAGTAACAACAACAATAATAAATAATATCGTAGTACCTATCTGACTACTTACCTTTCTTTTGGAAAGATCCTGGATAAAATGTGAGAGAAGTTTTTTAATTTTCTGTCCTTTCTCAAATGAATGAGATGCTGTTCTATCTGGAAAATACATTCCGAGGTTCAGAACCCGTGATTTATGAACACAATAGGCTTGCTGTTGAAGCGTCTCTAGCAGGAGCTGCTCTTGCATGGGCACTGCAGAACTGCAGCACCCCCAATTTTTCTCGATATATAAACATATTTATTAATTTATTTAGATTTGCTTGTAATATTTAATTTTATCATCAACAATCCTATACAATTCTCTTATTTTGTATAAAAAATAATAAAAATCCATCTGTAGCACTTGCAGGGCGAAGGACGCTAGTAGCGCTGTGTTTACAGCAGTGTCATATTGCTACCCACGCAAGCATGTGCACGTCATAGTGAGATGCGAGCTATTAGCGTAATGCAGCACTGTCCGTCGCGCAGTTCAACTGTTGTTTATATGCAGTTTGCGTCAGTAGTATAGTGTTTACTCCGTCTCTTTAAATATTTGGACATTACAATTAAAGGATTTAATTGTAATGTCCAAAAATTGTAAATCCATTCCTTTAATTGCAATTAAAGGAATGGATTTTATTTTAAAGTAATTTTGAATTATACTAAACTGAATAATTTTATCGATAATAAACAATATTTTTTCATGTTAATTTTTTTTTAATTTTTACCATAATTTTGATATTTTATCCAAACACGTATACACGTATACGATTTCAAGCCACGAGCCGCCACTGGTCTCTAGTCATTGTGGACTTCACCAATCAGGTTACAAGGTTTGTAAACAAGTCAGGTTTGTAACCTGACTTGTTTGTTCTCTATTTGGCTATATCAAGCTACAGAGATGGGGGAAGGGGGGTGAATAATATTATACAATGTTAGCGGGTAAAAAAAAAACTAAAACAAACAAACAAAAAAACAAAACTAATTGCACTTTATTTCAAAATGATCAATTACATGTATTACGATAATGAAAATGAATGCACTGTGAAGGAGTCGTGTTTATAATGGCTACTTTGTTTTATATTAGTGAATGATTCAGTGTTTATATTTGGATCTTCTACACAACATGCATTTTTCAGTTGATAGGATTATTTCATCGCATTTAGAATAAGTTAACTGCAAACACTCGTATACTCGATGTCGAAGTAATTGAAGTGCAGCCATGACCACTGAACTGAAAGTATGGCAACGATAGCACATTAGCTGTCATCAAATGGTCATAAACGCATACATTCGTTCTAATAATTGTGACAACAAAGTTCCTCAGTGATCGACTTCAGTCTTATTGCTTCTGTTCGCTCTTTTTCTTTATAGAATTGCATTCAAAGGCGTCACAGTGATCCTGTTTGATAGCCCTCACCAGAAGTTTTAGTCCTATTACATCAGCCCACTTTTCGTCAACGCTAGATAAAAGATAGAGAGATTTGTTATAAGGATATACAAAAATAACTTTCTTATATAAATATTAAAATGTACATGAAAAAAAGCTATTAAAATACATGATATTTATCAGTCATGCACTGCAGAATATTGATATTTATTGGTTTCATCTGGATTTGATAAATGAAAAAAAAAGCCACATATTTGAGAAAATTAATTTTAGAGATTATGGTCTGTTATCAAAGAATTTTGTCGTCCGTAGAGTTTTATTTATTTATGTTTTCTCGGAAAAATCGACCTAGTGGTACAAGTGGAACGAATCAGTTTTGAAAAATGAAAGAATTAGTAATTAGGAAAGTAAGAGAATAACAATTATGAAATTTTATTATTTTTTTTCTTATATTTAATTACTAGGATGTTTTTCAAAAATAATAATAATAAAATAAACGGTCATAGCCCAAGAAAGCATCACATTCGTTTGGAGATGAAAGATGTTAAAGAAGCTAAGAGGGGGGTTTGCAGCGTTTGTTTTCTTACACATACGAGGCGCGTAGTGTGTTGCCATTTCTGCATGTCAAAACCCACCATCTTGGTATAGATTTATCGCCGGTTGGTAGAAGTGTCCAAAGGCATTACACAAGTTTTGTGTAATGCCTTTGCTAATAAGTAAACACATGTCCAAGATGAGCAGCTGCCTGGTTCTTTAGCATGACAATGTTTGTCGCACAGACGCAGTATTCACTGAGGCCTCATTAATACTGTAGAATTTTCTTTGTCTTTAGTTGGTAGACAGTTCTTGTTATTCGGTGTGAGACCACTACTCTCTTTATTAAGCCTGAAGCAGTTTGAAAAAAAAAGTATCATTTGGTCTCCAGAGCAATTGAACCGGATTGTTCCATTCTTCTCCCTTCTTCTTCTTTGACACTACAGCCCCATGTACGGCCTTTGCTTCCCAATTTTAGGTTTCATAACTCCCTACGAGGTGGGGTCATTACCCCCACGCTCAACCATGTGTAATTGTCTGTGAAGCATTGTGTTCTTAAGACCGGTTTGCCTGCTTTGCGGGTGGAAACCTCAGATAAACTGGGGAGAAAAACCCTGCAGTCCACCTCCAAGACCGGCTAACTTGGCTATGTCTGAGAAAGATCCTTAGCTCCTCACGTCAGCGACAAGAATCGAACGCAGGACACTCCTTTTCAGGCATGGTTACAGAGCGTAACTACTCGGCTAATCGTGGGGACTCTCGTCTCCCTTAGATCGCCGATTTAAATGTGCCATAAGTGGGTGTTCAACCTGTCGTTATTTGGATTCAATAAAAATAAGAGTCAGATGCATTCAAAAAAGAGTGACACTGGCCAACAACTTAACATTTCACTTGGTAGCGTTCACAGCATCGTTATAATCGACTTTATCGGGAACAGTAAATTTTCGTACTTGGTGCCAGCGCAGTTGGTAGTCATCCATCGCGACGAATGTGCGATGCATTGAATAATCGTGATAGTGCATCCAGCTGCGGACGAAAGAAGAAGCAACTGACAGAAAGCTGTAATTTCTTAGTTAAAGACATTAAATTCGCTAAATCTGGCAATTCCGTTTATTATTCAAAGGTAGTAGGTGAATCCATTTAGACCTAACTTACTTTTGAAGACTGGAAAAGCTTAAAGTCAGTCTTAAAGACACTTAACCTTTTTTTTTCAACTCCGAGATATGTAATCAACGTGAAAGAAATGGAGAAATAAATTTTGTGACTATGTGATAATGATATATACCAAAATTCATTCATCACAGAAAAGTGAGTTTTACATTATTTTTTGAAACACCTTTCTATTATTGAGCCGCCGTTAAATTTGATAAGCACGTAAACTAACGGGATGTGAATTGGATATTTTGTTCTGTTGTAATCATTACTCATTCGCACAAGTTGTTATCGATTATCCACGTACTAACTACAGTAGAGCTATGGTATTAAAATATAGCTTGATTTGCGTAAACTGTCTTAGAAAGAGCATGTTTCTTGGTTATACTCGCTCACTTTTCCTTTTTTCTTTTAACGTATAATCAAAACATAGGTACATAAATTTCGAAAATTACACACACACACACACACACACACACACGCACGCACGCGAGAGAGAGAGAGAGAGAGAGAGAGAGAGAGAGAGAGAGAGAGAGAGAGAGAGAGAGAGTTTAAAGAACTCTAAATAAAACTGGCAAACTAGTGAAACTTTTCATGAAAATTTATCTGAAGAAATATCATATGCAACATTTATACGATCTGGGACGTAAGTGTTTTAAATTATTGGAGCGACCCAATATGTGAATCGGTTTGCCTGAATTATCCAATGCCTGAGGGATATCTCCGAAACTGAGCATCATCAGTATGGATACACTTCTTCTTCTTCTTGTTCTTTTTTCCACCAAGGATATGGGAATCGTGTTCTACTTTGCGTTTAATATTCTACACTACTGATAAAAATATATCAAATCACTAAATATTAATGCATATCAACGAACAAATTATGTATGTAAACGGGGAATTGCTCCTAATAGATGAATCTCTTACATAACGCAAGAATAAATTGCGGACGGAAAGAACTTATCATCTAGCATCGAAAGGAATGTTAGAGATAAGGTAAACACTATTTACCAAGAAATGAAAGTCGTATATGAATATTGCTGCGGTTATCGTATTGCTGAATGTGTGATTTGTGTTTGCTTCAGCTCTGTACTATACAAGGTATATCTGATTATAAATATAAGGAGGAGAATTTGCTGGACTGCTATAACTGAACAGGAATCTCGAAACGATAATGTTTTACGCGAATATTTTTAAAACATTAAGGTAGCACTATTTTTAAAATAGCTTTGCACTAAATATTTATGGCAGTCCCATAGATATTTTAGACTCAAATATTTCTTCATAGACATTTTAAGCTTTCCAATACTGCAAAAGTGCTACGTTAGCTTTTATCGAACCTCATTGAGTCTGTGGACTCAGGCGATGCAATTCATTTTGACTATAAATATCAGCACTTTCGATTCCCATTTAGGATGACGATAAAATAATGACATAACGAAATAAAATATATGATTTCCACATGTGTTTCAAGAGACTAGGATCTTTTGTGTTCTACATGCAATTATTTATGAGCTTATGAAATGTAGGATTTCAATGGTTCGTTGAACAATAAATAGTTACAGTATAATGAGCATGTACACTATATTTATTACTAATTCAAGTTGGCTGTTTAAAATACATTCATTATTTTCTCGTGAAAGGTTTCTTACCAATTTCAACAGCCAACTTGAACTAGCCGTATTTTTCATTCAGTGTAGGCGACAGAGTTCTGGCGGATAGAGGCAAAGGCGTAACAAACGTTATACAATCGTTAAATATACATATACAATCATTTCATTTTTGAAGATTCAAGTAAAATATATTTATTTTTCTTTGCATTGGTACTGTTTATATTCTATTGTGAAATTATCCTTCATTTGGCGTTCGAATCAAGAATAAATCCGTTTTACCTTCCATAAATCAATGCAGAAAGATATTGTTATTTTGCCTGCATCTTATGTGTTTTGTGTTGCCATCGAGCCGGCTTCAGTTATAGATTCTCAGTCTAGTCACCTTTCATTTATCGGTTTCAGAAATTTTAGCCCTAGATCCAGATCGCGATCCTTTACACCTGACTAGGTCCCGCACTCAGGGCTGGTTGCAATTTCATTGTACACTACTCACTTCCGTTATTTGACTCTTTGTGCTGTACGTTCTCAGATACGTTTGTCTACTAGCGGAAAGAAGAAACCCTGTTGTTTCCTTATGAGACCTGCCAACTTTCTTTAGTTTAAAAGCGCTTGAATTTAAGAACAATATTCCTCACCATGCAATAAGTTTCGAACCTAGTGCTTTTTTAAACAAAGGGACATTTCGTGTCATTGTTCTGACTGTACTAAGAAGTTGATTCATTCATATGTTCACTGGACATCCACAAATGCCATCCATCCGATGAGATGGATGGATGGTGTGTGTATGTGTGTGTGTGTGTGTGCGTGCGTGCGTGCGTGCGTGTGTGTGCGTGCGTGCGTGCGTGCTAAGAAGTTACCCACCACCACTTTATCTGTAATTTTATCTAGAATTATTTCTTCAGTTATTATTACGAGAAATTGATTTACTTTTTATCCTTTTTCTTAAGTACATTCCATATAATAACATTTATGCATGAGCACGAGACTAACAGTTACTGTTTATTTATTTATTTTTATTTTATTTTTATTTTTCGGAATGCCACATTGGGTGAAGATTTCCAAGTGTCCAGTTAAAAAAAAAAACTACAATTATTTTTGCATACTTACATATCATAGCTCCGTATCATAGCCTTCGTAGCTCCGCCGGTTTCGACAGAGCCCTTTGGATGAAGAGACCTAGGTTCGAATCTCGTCTATGACGCGAATAACCTTTATCAGGGCTTTTCAACCAAAGGTGATTTATCCAGTCTCATACGGAGGTAGAGAGTTTTCCCCCTCCGGAAACTTGGGTTTTTCGTTCCTCAAAACAGCTCATTGAGCCCCACATATTTACAAATGAATCATATCTGCAGAACGGAATCTTATTGGACAAGAGGGAGGCAACTGGAAACAATCTTGTTCTGTAATAATTCCCTAGTAAAGTAGCATCGCTACCTACCCACCCGTTAGGTTGAGGAGAAACATATACAGACTATCATACAATCATGCGATTTTATACATACTAGCGAACTTGTGTTTTTTTAAAGTTTATTAAGAGATATTCTATGCAGATATCTTGGTTTCGGCGCAATGAGAATTTAGAACGAGTTGAGGCTTTCGTGGCTTGAAATGCCTATAATTATTTTGCCTGGCGAGCACTACTTAACAACTTCTTAGTAAGAAAAAAATTAATTGCTATTTTCGTACATCTTGTTGGGTACATCTTCAGATTAAATACAAGGGATAAAGGTATTAACAGAGAGATTTCGAAATTAATAAGTTATACATTGAATAAACGAACATAAACCAGATGTTGAATATCGTATCGAGATGTCAGAGGCATAGCTCATTATTGTGATGTATTGCGCAACTTCTCTCATAGCATAATGTAGGCCATTAATATGTGGTGACCAAAATTGGTTAAGATGAGACCTTTGTTTTTATTACACTGGGTTGGATATCGTAACATTTCACTAGCCTCTTTAAATCTGAGAACACAGTTGTTGATTGCTATATATGCCATTTTTTTAAGTTTCCAAATGTACCTGATGCTTTTCTTTGTTGGTATGAAATGCCAATCCTGACTTATCTGCTCGTTTCTTCTCTACATCTTAGATATGTTCTATGTTGTAGAGTTCTCAAGACTGACCTGTCTTTCCAACATTCCAGATACCGAATGTACATGTACAGAAAATTTTGAACACCCCTAGTAGTTTAAGAGAGGGATGAATTTGTTTTGGCTATCTGAACATCAGGAACATCTTTTACAGAGGCGTGAAGAAAACTACAAAGGTGCCGTTTCTTTACCCTACATAAAATGTTACAGATAAAATAGCGAAAATTCTCAAGCAACACAACTTAAAGGTGCTATAGATTATGATAATATCAATTTTTAACATTTGATTTCATTCTATCAAATTTCATTCAGTTTTCCATTAACATGTTAGGCAGGCCCAATTATCCTGTTAAAATCAAGTTTGTGCCTGGCTGGTCGAGTAAATAACGTAACTGTTCTCCATTCAGCAGGGTGTTTGGGTTCGGATGCCATCGTGGTATGAATATTCTGTAAACGTTTTGTGTGGTAGGGCTGTTTTCATCGCCCATTGTGAGACCACACACTGCATGCTGGATCCCTACTGTCTTGAAAAACTGCAATGTATGGTCGTGAGAATCAGTTATTCAAATAATCCAATCCTTGGTCTACTCGTTGAACTAAAATGCTAGACAGGTTTATAAGATTTGTTTAGTGGGATTCACATGAAAATAACTAGGCTTTATATAAATCTTATTCATGTTAGAGTTATTAATGCTATCATCTTAATCTTCTGTGTTTGTCCATAGAGTGTTCTCTGTCTAGTTTGCATTTTCAGGAAAGGAGGGGGGGGGGGCAGAGTTTCTGTGATGAGACATCCTTATAAGTCCGGTTCATTCCTGTTAGTTGAAGGTCCTCATAAATGTTCCTCGCGTCCTGTACTAGCGAATACAGCCAAATCGAATGCAAGGAACGTTCGTTTTATTACCAATGATACCAATAATATTGTATTCATTAGTAATAATTATTATTATTATGTTTCATTGATGCAGAATAGTTTTTGTTTAATTTTAATCACGTGTCATTACTGTATGCATAGTTTAATTTTTAAATTCATCATACTTTTAAACTGACCATACAGTGTTTTTTCTTCTTAATTTAAATTATTTGAAACTACTTCGAAAACAACCGGTTAGCATCTACGCAGGCAGTATACGTATAGTATATAGAAATCATTATATATAGAAATCGTTATGTAGTGTAGTAATTGATTGTAGGGATTATTAAACAGTACTTGTCTTTTCATGTTAGTAGTATAGTTGGAATCAGTTATTTTCTTGAATTTTTAACACGAACGGAATATTATACTTTTCGAAAATAATTGTTTCTTTCATTTCAGCTTACCAGGGACAGGCCTGGCGAATAACTTTTACGCTATCCCACCAATAGGCATTGGGTTCGAGTCCCAAAACCTATTAGTTGAATAACATAGGAACCATCGACTCGTGTCCGCCAGGGATATAATTATTTTACCAGCCTGGTTGGCCGAGTGGATAGTGCTTGCGATTTCCAGACTTCTGGGTACAAAGGGTTCAAATTCCACTATGGGCATTGATGTTTGCGAATGTTTATTTAGGCGGAATACGAATTTCATCGTATGGGATGAGACTACGCCCTGCTTGCTTGTATGTGAGACTTGAAAAGGTTTTATGTTTGATCTGTAGAGCAGGGTTTCGCGCATTCATACCGCGGGTAGCCTATTTATACTTAAGTCACTCACAATATGAATGTGTGACGGTCTACAATCTTTCTTGTGTGTCATTCATATAAAAAATTGTAACTTTAATAACGTATTCCATGATCCTCTTTGTGAACTGTTAAAAGCATTTAATAGTTAACAGTTTTTAATTTTTCGGTTTTGGTTCACTCGAACGTCACTTGATCATTATGAGATAAATTGGGTTAGCGAAGTCATAGAGCCATATGCCTTTTAATTTGTAACTTATTCACCGAAAGAACCTGTGAACTTGATGTTCATGATGGCAGTTTCCTGTTAATGGCATATAGCATTTTATTTTTAATTACAGATTGAGTCTAGTCATAATGTGAAATATCTCATCTCATATTTCTTCAGCGTGTTAGGCTCGCTAACTCGACTCACTACCATTTAGTTTTATAGAAACTGAATTAATACTGCGATAGAACTGCTCATGTATATATATATAAATTGCGTGCAAACACTGGGCGGTTTGTCTGTCTTGCAAGATGAAAAACCCTAGTTTATGGGAGTAAAAACCCCTTCCCTCTCCATATGAAACCATCTAACTTACCATCATTTGAAAGTATACAAGCTTTTCACTTCCCAGAGGAAATTCGAATTAATCTAGTTCTCGTCATTATTTATTATTATTATTATTGCTAGTCGTTATTATAATGACGACGTTCTCGTCGCTACTTGGGCTCGATATGTAGTGCACATACCAAATAAAATAATATTATACTAGCAACTGACAAAAACTGCAAAACTCAAACAAAAACTGCAAAACGCAATCTCGATTTCCAATATGCAGTGTCCATTTAGAGAATTGCTTACAAATCAAATGATGATACAGATCCTTGAGTAACCTAAGTCAGCTTAGAGAAGAGTTTTGTTTTTCTTTTCGATCATTATAATTCTGAGATTATTACTGGCGCATAATAATATTTGTTGATTTCTGGAATTTGTATTGCATTACGTCCATGGAGAATAGGGAGTCTATTATATGTTTTTGTTTTTTCCTTTGAAACATTTATTGTTGACTTAATATTACGAATGAAAGATTGATTTTGTGAAGATAAAGGCATACTCAGTGCAGTGTTGTAATTAAGTCTTCAATTTCTTCAATTAGTTTAAATTAATACTTACATGTCGATAAGACGGAAAAACATCTTTTGGACGATGTTGGAGTTTGACTCTTTCCCGCTTCGGACAACTTTGCAGAATATGTGCTGAAGGCATATTGGATCATCCAAGTTTTCAACGCCAAACTTAGCTATGGTTTCCAAAACAGGGCTTTTCTGCAAGGTCAGACTTCGTCGCTTTCTTCCTGATGCAACAGCCGTAGTAACAGGAATAGTTACCACACTAGGTACAAGAGATGCTAGTAGTAGACCAAAAGGGAGCAGTCCAAGAGCGAAAGCTAAAGGTCCATAACGAGAACTTTTCTTCTTCGTATGACTAAGACTGATATATTTTTTGGGAGGCACACTGTAAGTATCAAAACTGTCATAAGCAGGATGATAATGTTCATACTCAGGCCCATAGTAATCTGAATCGATGTAGTCACCACCATCGTACTTGCTACCTCCTGGAGAGCTACCACTGGTAGCATACATGGGATACATATTAGATGATGACGAATAGGAGGATTTTGGTGGAACATTGACATGAAGCAGATCCTTTGCTTTTTCAATGAAACTGTGGCTTGTCGGAGCAGAGAAGATACTATAGGGATCTGGAAATTCTGACGAAGGGAAAGTGAAATCACTCATCGTTTTATCTGGTTCTTTCACATAAAGGTCGCTATCTGCGTAATCATATCTCTGACTACCAGAGTTGGAATTATCTTTTGATGGGTAACGATGAGCATACGATTGATACTTGTCCCTTCGATCTGACTGCTTGAACTTTGTGCGATCTGACTGCGCGAGCTTTTCTTTCTGTCCTCCGTACTTGTTATCGTTAATGAAGATCTGATGGGAATATTTTGGTTTATTGGTCTTTGTTTTTGGCTGTGACTGGTAGTAAGATACAGGGGTGGGAGAAACCGTTATGGGAATGGTGGTAGCTGTGGGGGACGAAGTTAGTTTGCCATAATAGGAATATCCTAGATTCTGTTGGGTTGCTGGTTTTCCGTATGCTGGAGGAGAATACACTACATGACTTGTTGAGGCTGCTTCCGAAGTCAGTCTGTGATTACCGATTTCTGGAGAGGATGTGTAATTAGGATCAAGTAGCATGTTCCATGGAATATTGCTAAGTGATTCTGTGCGATGACTGGATGTGCTGTGATTATCGCATCGGACTTCTCTGACCATACTCAAAATCAAAAATATAAGCCATGCTTGGAAATATCGAGATTCAACAATCGCATATTTACTGGGACTCATTTTACAGCTAGAGAGGAAACAGGAGAGAGAGATTAGAACGTGAAACATCTAAGTTTAGAAAAATAAAAGAATGTAGTATAATCGCTATCTAATAATTAAATGTTTTTGAATAATATACCTTCTATTTCTACTACTATTTTTACTGCACCTACCAGCCACTGAATTAGAAACATTTATGCAGATATGTGTAAACGTCACTTACACCCAGGGTATATGCAAAATAATTTGTCACGTGGTCACCACGTGTTTTGGGAAACTATTTAAAAATATTGCTGATCAGTAATTGCCAATAGTGTCGATCACAAAGGGAAAAACAAGGGATCTTTCTGAGTTCAAGCTTATTCTGGGTGTCCGTTTGGGTGGAGCCATGATTTTGAAAACAACAGAGCCGACTGGTTTCCTAAAAGGTGTGAAATCATATATGGGTGTTTAATCAGTGGAAAAATAAATCACTTTACTTGTCTAAGAGGCGTTCCTGACAGACTGTCCTAAGTCTCGTTCCTGACAGACTGTCCTAAGACAGTCTGTCAGGAACGAGATTGCCTGTCGTCTGAGAAGAACCAACAGAACCGCGTGCAGCAATTGACCAAAACATTTAATGAAAGCTGTTCCCGATCCATATCTCACCGAAATATGTTCAGGGAACTGAAGAGAATCGGTATTGGTAGCCTGAACGTAAATTAAAGTTTCTAATTCAGTGGCCGGTATGTACACTTCTATTATTATGGATTACACAGTTAGAATCACAGATTTATGGAGAGCTATAACAATATGTGCCATACTGTACTTTAAACAGAATCGCTTTATATGCGAATCCATATTTTATCAATAATATAATTTTTGTCTGGTAGATTATAGGTTTGAAGACAGTATGCTCATGCATAGCATAAGCATACTGTCTCCTAAATGCAATAGTAGAAAAATGTCTTAACATTTTCTGCTACGAACTGTCTATTTTTATTGTTCCTCTCTCTCTCTCTCTCTCTCTCTCTCTCTCTCTTTCCTCTGAAAAGTATCCTAGCTATTTTTCAGATAGCTCCATTTTCAGGAGTTTGTTTTTCAATGTTAACCCATTTTATTTCTGTGCATTAGTCTACAAATAATTTCCTCAGTATCTTCCAATAATAACTAACAGTCTAAACCGCAATTAAACATTTCTTATCCATATATGAAATTTCGTTATGACTGTAACACAGCTTGAAACAATGAAGTTTTTTCTGATATAGAAATTCGCATCAGGTATATTTTATATAAGTCTGTTTAAATTTGAACTAATAAGATATTTATTTTAAAAACAAAGATGAATAAATTACATCCAGGAATTCTGCTACTTGCATTTTCAAGTGGCCTATTAGGTTCTAAATTATTTTAACATATTTAATATATAGAAAGTTTTCTTAACCCGTTTGTAATTATTTTTAGATAATAGAACACAAAGTAAGACATGAATGATAGTACGTTTTGTTATTTTTTTCTTGCTATAAACAAGATTTATATTTCGTTATTTCTGTACGTAAATTCACTAAAAGGATATTGTTTATCAAACATTAATAAAAGCATCTGTCTATTATTAACAGCAATCATTAATATTATTAATGATTGCTGTTAATACTAGCAGCAATATTATTCATCTATGCTATTATTAACAGCAATCATTAATAATTATTATTTATTAATTTATTATCCTTTATAATAATAATAATAATAATAATAATAATACATAAAAGCATTATTATTTATTTATAACTTCATAGTTATTTTCTATTTCATTTCGTTTTGTCTGATTTTTAAAAAAATATATATGTTGAGAAGGAATGGAGTAAAATTTCGTTCCATTATAAATATTTGTATATGTAACAAATTATCAGGTAGATAAACAGATTGAGAGAGAGAGAGAGAGAGAGAGAGAGAGAGAGAGAGAGAGAGAGAGAGAGAGAGAGGTTTGCTGTATATGGGAAACGGTTACAGTAGGATATGCTAAACTCGATACAGAGACATACCTGATAGATGAAGACAGCAATGACCAACTTGAGGCAAAACACTACAGCCTTCACTTCAGGCTAACCGTTTAGAGAGTTCTGCAGCTAGAGAGAAAGAGAGTTTGCCCTCTAAAATGGCAAATCATGCCTTTATTCACATTCGAAACCATTTTGATTTCAAATTTCTCTTTTTCTCACTTTTCAAAGAGAGAGCACGCGTGTCAAAACCAGGAACTGCATAGAAAGGAGGATGCTTTCTCTTTGAAAGTAGGTGGTTGCGTGTAACGCTCGTACTATGCTTCTAGTTTTTACTACTGAAGGAATCACAACAGCACAACACTTTACCTCTTGGTATGCATATATAATTGACAGTAGAACCGGTAAGCACTGGCAAAATTTTCTTGGGTCTCTGGCCCCGAGTTAAATGGCGAAAGAAAGAAAATAATGGGCGTGGTGTTGTTTGTGAACTGAAGTCGTCACTTTTTCGTTCTATGCTTTCTTTGTTAACGTCTTCGTTAGAAATGTGAAGGGTCACTGACAGAGCATAACTTTCAGTTATCAAGCTGTCTTTAACTGAAAATTATGAGTTGAGAATGTTGTTGTACTGGGAGTATATCACTTAGGGAGTAATCCCTAAGTGATATATTCTCTAACTATGTCTTTTCTGTAAACGGATTACTTTCAGACGCTTGCTGTTGATTGACCGAAGATTTACGATGTTCTAATCAAACTAATATTTAGGAACACTTTTAGATTCAAACGAAGTGGGTCTTGTGAAGTAATTAAACCAATGGCATTATAAACTGAGAGTCGACATCCCCGGAGTATGAACGAATTTTATAAAATTACTTGAATTTAATTGAAATAAAAATAAATAAGTAAATCCTCTAACATTTTCATTCCCAAAGGGAGGCAGAGCTCCTTTAGTCCCAATTAACTTCTGAAGATTAGTGGGGTAGCCAGTCTCCATCCTTCAAGCATTTACTGATAGCGACCCCAAACTATCAATAATCAAAACTTTCAGGAAACTACGGCAGACAGCTGATACCATCTGGTGGTCTTAATCTCTTAACAGTCATATTTCTTGTCTCCAATAGTGTGAGTTCTCTCGTCTATTTTCTTGCGATGCGGGTTAAAATCAAAGATTCTGAGAGGAAAGCCCTACTTGCTTTTGCAATCGATCGACTAATACTGGAACTAGTCGAAGAAAGAGGCATAGGCAACGTTCTAGTCAGTGACTAGAATCGAACTTAGGACAATATTTTTTGTGGGGGGGGGGTCTGACCTAGCATCTGGAGGCAAAAACCATTCTTACAGAGCTACACAGGTACCTGAATTTAATTAATTAAATATAATTTGATTTTAATTTTATTTGTTACTCACAATTAATTGTGTTACCACAGTCTACTTATAAACACAAATCAATCATGGAATATAAGGTCCCTCCCCACAATACGCACACCCAAGAAGATGTGATACCTGTAGAACTAATGAAGAATATAAAAGCCGTTTTATGTGGCATAAAACGGCCCACACCCTTGTCAGCCCCCCCTCAAATCTTTTCTCTCTTTTTTGGACTGGCCTTAACCTCTTGTATCTGTCTTTGCTCAAACACAAAACACATCTGCTTCTTTATCCGATAATCGTAATATTCTTTCCCCGTCAAGATGCTACTTTTCACTTTCCGCATACTAATTGTGTACAAATCCCAGATGCGTCAACTCATCCAATCATTCTGAAGAGGATTTTAATGCACTACCGCAAATATGAAAATAGTACATTAAAATCCTCTTCAGAATTATCTGGTCTATCCAAAAGAAGAGACGTTGATAGATCAGTGATCTCTCTTTCAGACTCTCTCCAAGCCACTGTATCATAAACAATGTTACTAATTTATACCTTTTCTACAGGTCTACCTGCGGGTGCTATTCCAGTGCAATCCATCGCTCCTCCATTTGTGCTAAGCCCTAGAAGAAGCTCTTCAATATATATTTACACTTAAATTGCTAGCCTTCTCCCACTCTTCTTGCATACCATCTTTTGATGTGTTAAACAGCTTTCTGCATCATGATGTACAGGATTTCCTAAGAAAATATTTTATGATATGTAGACTCCGTAGACGTTTACGGACTGCTCTTTTAATCTTAATCCCCCCCCCCCGTAATCAGTTTACCGTAGACCTTGCACTATTCAGACAGTGGGTGTTAGACGCATGAAATGGAGGCAGTTTTCTTTCGCATTCATATCTTAAATAATCTTCAAATTTAACAATAACTATGAGCTCATCACCTGTGATGAACGAAGAGTGAAGACCAACTGCCAACAATTTTCAGAAGTTAGGCCTAATTCCCACTCCTTTTGGAAAATAAACAGCCAACGCTAGAGGATTTATTTATTGTTTATTTTGTCTAATCGAGACCTGAAGAGCCATTTCAAGCTTTGATTAAATGGATTAAAAGGTCTCATACCTGCTGATGAAATTCATCTATCATCTAAAGGCATTATCAGACCTCCATGCCTACAGTGGGATTTGAATTCGTATCCTGTTGGCCTCCAGAGGCCAACAGGCTGCGAGTAAGGTATGGTATTTTCTCTTATTAAGTAGAATAATTTAGTATCCTCACTGGTGTTGAAATACTTTTAAAATATTAGCGATTCCATTAATTTTTGTTTATTCTGATGGTAGATGGGCTATAAAAGTCTTTACATTCATTCTTAATCATTTATCTCTGTGGTGCGTGCATTAGGAGAAAAGTGACTCATTGAAGTTTAGTAAAAGAAAATTAGTCCACTTATTAATAACACTTTTAATGTCATATCTATACATCTTCAGAAGAATTAAGTGATGATGTAACCAACCGATTGCTTAAGAGATATCAAGGGAAACTAGCTGCCGTATTCAATCGTCTATTTATATTTATATTTAGCTCACTATAAAATGTTTTATAAAATTCAATAGTGCTTTTCTGTAGTTAAACCGAACAGGAAAGCATTCTGATTAGACCAGCAAACGAATATGGAGTTTGTCTGTTCTGAGGGACAAAAAATCCGAGTTTGCGGGGGAGAAAAACCCTCTACTTCCGTATTAGAGCGGATAACTCACCTTTAGTCGAAATAGACTCAATAAAGGTTCCTCGCGTCAGAAATCGAACCCAGGTCTTTCCGACTAAAGGGCGTTGTCTATACCGACTGAGCTACGGAGAATCATAATATGTGTTAAGAACGTAGATTGATCGGAGTGTGTAGTTTTAGGACATTTATGTTTCATATCCCATCTGCTTTTTAAACCGATCCCTCCATTTTTTTTACGGCACTCTTTACTTCATCCTTGTTTACTTGCAATATAATTATGGGAATTATTTTTACACGGTAAGATAAATAATTCTCGAGGGTAAAGTTCGTAGCATTTAGTAAAGTGATTATTCATTTTGTTAAATGCGGCATCATTTTCCATTGAGAAGGCAATTGAACTGCTGTTTTTTATTGTCAGTTCTTGGGGGAACATTTTTTGTTACCAATTTCCATTCTTTTCTGTTATCATTTATACAAGTAAAAATTCCTTTACGAGGTTGATAGCAAAGGAATTGCGTAGTTTATATTTTTATTTTAAGCGTTGCGTGAAATAGTGAAATAGCCCACCTACCTCACATTGAGTTTCAAACACTAAATTGTGAGGATTCTTGCTGTGCATTGAAATTTTTTTTGTACTTATCATAGTTTCAGTTCATCGGTAATCAAGATTTGTTTTACTACTACTTTTTAATTTCATTATATTTTGATTTGCTGTCTGCATATATCAACTAAATATTCTTATACTATAATTAGTTGATAGTTTTATCCATTTGTTAAACCAGTAATAATTTAAATTTGAATCTTTTTAGTTTATATTATCACTCGTTAAAGAGGGATGTAACAATATGAATTAATCTACTTTCTTTATATTATAAAAATGTGATGAATAAATTAAGTTTATTCATCACATGGATATAACCATGTCAAGATCAATAGTGCGCGTTCTGCATTTAATTCGTTTCTCTCTAAATCGATATTGGTGGAAAAGCTTTTTTTTTCGCTAACAATTTACTGATCTAATATTTACTAATTTCTCTTATATTTTTTTTTACGAAAACTGGGAGAACAGTCTGCAATTTTTAAGATAATTTTTATAAGTAGTTTAATGACATCACCATAGTTTACTTGAATCCTGTTTAGAAACACAATAGTTTTTTCAGTGATAAATAAGTAGTAAAGGATCTAAAAATATATCTAGCACTCTCACAATGCTGATATTTATACCGTCGTGGTTAGGAACAGAAGAAATTTCAAGTCTCATTATAATATTTGTAATTACATTCACACAAGTAAAGAAGTATATGGAATTCTTTTTAAGACCGTAGTTATATATCTTCATAACGGTATATCTTTATAGTTATAAAGTAGTAGATATAACTATATCTTTATATAGTTATATCTACTAAAAAGAAAAAGCTAAAAAGAAAGATATAACTATATCTTTATAAAAGATATAGTTATATCTTTCTTTTTAGCTTATCAGCCAACTTTTTACCACCTACAAAACCCTCAACCTATCTTCACAAACAAAGAGCATTTCACAGACTCACCATCTTGGGCACCCTTCTCTGGATCCTCTTCACTACTTCCTTATCCCCAATAAACTCAGGTGATGGGCGTATCAAGGTGCTATAAAGAAGGAGCATAACTTCCTTATATCTGCTTGTTCGTGTTCTTCAGTAACCACGAAATCCCATGAGGCTGCCTTGTCGATCTTAGCGATGTGCCCTCGGAACTTCACCTCTCTATCTAGTACTACTACTAGATCTTTCGAATTATCTCAAACGTGTTTTCATATGTCTCTTGAGGAACACCCACTATTTTCAAGGCTTCTGTTGATTTCCTGTTGACTGAGATCATCGCCAGTTTGATTAATTAGTTTAATTTTGTGCCATAGTTTTAGACTGGAGTTGTCGAGTTATGCGTTTTTGGATTTTAGTTCTTTAATTTCTTTATCTATTCTAACTATTTTCAAGAGGAAATCATATACTTTGGCAGAGGCATATTCTCTTCGTTCCTTAAATCGATGATCACAGTAGTTAAGCTAGATATAGACCAGATAGATTAGTATCAGGGCTGTATCATTTGCTTCCGAGCAACGGTATGGCATTCATTAATTCCTTAGGACCTTTGATGAAGTACATGGTATTGTTAAAAATCAACACTATGAATAGCAAATTACTACTACAAATAAATTTTAAAACGGGAGCATTATTTCAAAGTTGCACACTACTACTGCGCCATCTATTAGCTTTTCATTTTGCTTTAAATCGGTAGGTTATATCAAAGTTATACAATCTGAACAACTGGCGAATTTCATTCATTCCTATTTTAGTTGGGGTTAATATGTTCTTTCAAAGTTTTTTATATGTTAGTTCGATATTTTTCATTACTAATCTCTCTTTTATTAGTTTCTCGTCGCTTTCAGCTTTGATATTCAAATATTTCACTTGTAAATAATTCCCCCAGTTAGAGCAATCTCCTATAATTTCTGTTTTAATGCCTTTGCATCTTCTAGTATCTGATCCCTGAAATATCTTAAAAAACTGAACCTGATTCTTCATGTCTTCTTCTGCTTCCTTATTAAGAAGAGATTTGTCTTACTAATCTGCATACATGTTATAATAAAGTGACAAATTGAGTCGGATGAAAGCTATTAGCACACAGTGTAATTCTCGACTTTGCAAAGAACTTTGATTGAATATTGTACTGCATGTTATTATCAAATTATACAGCGTGTGATTGGGTTGGATTGTTTTAAATTTTCTGCCGCTAAGTGCATGTCCTGCCATTTCTGATTTGCTGAACAAAATTATGTTTCCGGTAGGAAACAAATCTCTTCTACTGCTATTAGAGCAATTAACTGGCCTTCAAGTTGAAAAGCCCTTTTAGCGGTTCTTCGTACATCCTAGACGGGATTCGATAATTGGAAGAATTTTGCTTATTGCGACATTATTTTGATATTGAGGCTCAATATTGCAGTTTGAGATTCATCAGTGCGTATACATTAATCCTTTGGCCTTGAAGTAAAGCTTCACATAACCCGCTTGGTAATGTTACAATAGCAAAGCTGAGTGTATGGTAATCCTGGAGCTTCCTGTATATCAAAACTTCATGCAGCAGCATGACCCTTTAAGTTTTTATGTCAAGATCGATTATGAATTATGAGTATGAATTATACACGTAATTACTGAAGTTACAAAAATAGAAATGTTACTAAGCACTTTCTAACTGAGCTAGAAACTAGTCGAAACCTCTAATAAAAAAGAAACTAGTAATAAAAAATAAACTATACATGGATTGACTGATTCATGTATAAAACTAAACATTCTTTCATTTTGCCTGATATAACAGCTATTTGTTTTAAAAGTGAAAATGTTTGTTAAAAAAAGAAACTTGGTTTTTCGTCAATTTTTCTCCTTATCTTTACAATAAAATTCTCTGAGACAAAGTCATGGGCTTGTGTTCAAAATTGCTTTTAATTTCGGTAATTCCCCCCCCCCCCTGAAAATGTGCACTCGTCCGCGCTTACGCGCTAATTACTACTTCTTAGTATAGATTTGTTTCTTGTAAATTGATCTTGCATAAATAAATATAAGAGAATAACAAAAAGTATTTTCTGTTATTCTCCCTAAGTGCGTTGGTTTCTCTATGTGCCAAAGCATTGATGAAGTGACTAATTTGCCATTTTTAATGTATTGCTAAGGCTCGTATTGTTGTCATTTGGATGAAAAAATAAGGAATATAGAAATGATATGGAAAATCTTGAAAAATGTCTGCTTTTCAAATAAACCCGAAATGACTAGACAAATTATGGAAAGATTCTAATGTACTATTTCTCTCTCTCCAAATTCGTTTAGCAAGAGAGGTATGCTCTTTTCAGCGTATGGTCACATTAGGAAGTGACTAGATACCACCGTCATTTAAATTTCAAATAGCGAGATTAACAACGCAGTTACACTAATCCAAAGACAATGAGAGTGTGATATGTGCATGTCACATTTTAATGAGGTAGAAATTCGTTAAGCATATCACTGACAAGCAGCCCACCTTCTGGTTGAAGAATCGAAATTAAAGATTATAAAACACTGGATCAGGGGTCGCCAAAGTTATTTGCCCGTCGACCCCTTCAAGAGTTTCTTGACTTGTTATTGACCCCCTATATTTTACTATTACGTAATTATAATAGGACAAGCAAAAAAAGACGCTGATGTGAGTTTTTAGATTGTTTATTTTATAGGCAGTGTTTATTGTATGTATAATATAGTATATATTATTATGTTACTATTACTACTACTATTACTATCACTAGTAATATCATTGGTATTACTAGTGATAGTGATAGTAGTAGTGGTTAGGTTAATAAACTACTGGTATTAATATCACTGGTATTACTACCAGCGCTGCTCAACTCTTCAACATAGAGAAGTTTAGTTCGTGAATGAATAACGATTGAATTATAATATGTATGTTGATGAATTTTAGAACATTAACGCTCACTTGTATGTCGATGCGCAAAAATGAGACTGGGATCGAATACTTGTAAGTATCAGTAAATAAGAACCACGCATGTGTTGCAATCTCGCTCCCACTGCGCCGGCCGGCAGGAACCACCAACATCCGTTTATTGGTAAATACGTCATTTTGGTCTACTTGATTGGCCTCAGTAACTATTTCCATGACCTTACTCCATCTTACAGGTCTTATTCATGGACCTGTAAGATGGAGGTACTGATCCCACGATTCACTCCTAATTGCGTTGTCATTTCTTCCATGTCTTTTGTCATGGAGGTAATCCAAGTTAACCGAATTAAATATTACCCATACAATGATGTCTTACATTTTTCTGTCGACTCCCAATCGACCCCTGAGCCCGAATCGACCCCTAACATGTCATATCGACCCCTTTGGCGGCCACTGCGCTGAATCTTCAAAACCAGTTGATGTATAAAGTTGTTTTGAAGGTATAAGTAAATAACTATCTTTAATATTGAGAATCACGAGAAAAGAAGTATAAATGTTAAAGGTAAGACTAATAAAATCTCATAAGGTATAAATTAAAAACTGAGTTATTAATTCATCTTCTCATTTTCTTCTTAACATGTTTTTCTAAAATGACCTATCACCTGTAACTTGACCTCATATAAACATAATTAATCCCCTGATATGGGAGTTAATCCTAGTCTGTTATGTTAATCAATTACGTGTGTTTTCGAGCCAGTTTGTCTGTCTTGTGGTAGCGAAAGCAAGTTTCCCGGTTTTAGTTGGGCTGTTTCGGAATTATCACAGAATCAACTAAAATTGCGTGTGTTCTGGGCTGAAGAAACACAGTCATCTCCGTATGAGGTGAACTAACTCACCTTTAACTGAATTGCCCTTGGCTCTCACATCCCAGATGAAATTCGAAATGAAGTACTTCAGCCAAAGAGATTATCGTCATGACTGACTGAAAAATATGGACTAGTATATCCAAATATTAAATATTGTAATGAAGTCTATAGATTACTCCGTTTCACGGATTGTGATAATATTTTTATTTTTTTTCTCTTATAGACAGAGCTCCTACAGTGTTTCGCGACTCTTGTGCATCAAGATCAGTTTCAAAAATGCATATTTTACGTTTCTTTGTATATGTTCCTTTTCTCACAGTTTAAAATGAGCTTCCATAAATCAGGTGGTTTCAGTGATGTTCTTTGGTTAGAAAGACCTTGGTTTAAATCTTATCTAGGACGCCTTCGACGAACGTTCATCAGGGCTTTTCAGTTGAAAGTGAGCTAAGCAATCTCATAAGGTAGTGAGAAAATTTTTTTATCCCTCACCTAGAAAAACCACTCACGAAAATACATGCAATTTATACACAAGAATATATACTTTGGTATAAGACTAACCACCTTATCCTAAAATTGTTACGAAAGCCAAGGATACTTGGTAGGTTGTCTTCTTTAAGCGCCTATAAATACCGCTGATTATTATGATTATTATTACAGTTTCTCTCTTTCTCTCTTCCGGCATACAATTTTTAAAAGGCATTCCAGGTGAAGTTTTTAATGTCTAGGTAGTCATATTTTTCTGTAGCTCGATGACATTTAATATTTCAAGCCATCGTCCTTTTGAATTCAGATACCGACATATAAGATGATTTACCAAACATAATTTTAAAACGCCATAACTTAATCAGATAAGAGTAATTTTAGCTCGTTAGTTATAGCGTTTGAAAACCACTGTATTTTGAAAACCATTATATTAGCTTCTTAAATATCGATCTTTTGATTATCCAGCAAGAAGCAAATACATAGGAACAATTTTAACATAATCTCATGTTATACAATTTCAGAAGAACTATCTATTCTTTCTGTTCAGTTGTAATTCTTTCAACCAATACCTGCCTATCATTTTACTCAATAAACATATCACTGGATGTTTATTGAGTAAAATCAATAAACATCCAGTTTATTGATTTTAAGTTCGTCTTCAGTTGTCATGGTAAGAGTACTCGAGTTTGTTAAGGAATATTATTATTGTATTTTTTAACAACTATAGGCATTTCATTGTCTTCCGTTATGAAATATAAATTTTAGAAGCATGATTATTATCACGTTACACTCTTACTTATTTGTTATTTCTAATTTGCTTTATAACAACAACGAAAATATAAAGATGGAAAAAATAATAAGGCTTTCTACTTACGTTTAGTCTCGTAGTTTAGTAAGACTTCCGTAGGTGAATTACATTGTTGGAAGAGATACGGGAGAAGGAAGAATTGCATTTTATAAAGACATGCTCGACTTATTTTCCTCTTAGGCATTGAAAGCGGGGGAGGAAATCGTGTTGTTCGCACACCCCTATTTCTCTGTCTCTTTCTCTTTGTCTTACCCGTTCACATTTTCCGGTCATAACCACCTTCAGTTTGTTGCTTCGTTGAATACATGCTAAACCAGTGTCTTCCGCCTTGTGAACATGAGATGTGGTACATCACAGTAAGATTTCATTGTAATGGGGCAGTGGCGTGGAGAAACGCATGATTTCCGGTGTTCTTTTGCTAATAGTAGTGGAACGTTTTATGTAATCTCGCGTTGTGGTTCACTAGGTGAAGGGTCAGGTCAGTGTTACTGTGACAGTCATACAACCCACTAAAGATAGTGTTGCGAATAGGTCACTGAGTCGCCCATATGCTTTAATGGGATTTTAACTCATCTTTTTTTGTGCATTCAGGAAGGCTTCACTCATTTCCTAGTCGTAATATTCTGTTTAATGCAATATAAATTACTGCAGAGGGCAAATCAAAACAGATTGATAGTCTCC
This sequence comes from Typopeltis vanoorti, assembly GCF_054136105.1. Classification (NCBI taxonomy): domain Eukaryota; kingdom Metazoa; phylum Arthropoda; class Arachnida; order Uropygi; family Thelyphonidae; genus Typopeltis; species Typopeltis vanoorti. The sequence goes on from NC_143558.1 coordinate 121,438,374, forward strand.
CTTGCGCCAAAAAAGGTGATTTTGTAATGGTTAATGAAGGCATTTAGTCTTCATCTCATAAGTTGTGGATGTAGTGCTTTAGAAATAATAATCTTTTCAGCTAAAGAAGTGTTTCTTTAGCTGAAAGGGTCACATTTGCGCAATATTTTCCCTAATTCTAATTCTTCTTCTTCTTCCTTTATGCATTAAGCCTAGTGGCCTGTTGCGGTTACGTATTAGGCTTCATGACCTATTACGATTCGAAACCGGAAATCCCAATGAATAGGTCTCAATCCTATTCCAGGAGTGTCCAATGTAGATGTGTGTGTTCACAGGGATAGTTTCCTGTTCTGGGGAACGAAAACCCGAGTTTTCTGGTGAAAACCGCCTACCTCCGTATGAGACCTGCTAACTCACCTTTAGTGTGTCCTAAAGGTTCCTCACGTCACTAAGGGGAATCGAACCCAGGTCTTTCCGACCAAAGGGCTTCGTCTATACTGACTGAGCAATGGAAGCGCTAATTCTAAATTCTTTATTCTGAATTTCATATTATACTACAAAATTTTGAATAATTATATGTGTAACTAAGAGCAACGATATGCATATAGTTACCTACAGTTATGTAATGAAACATCATTAAACACACACACACACATATATATATATATATAGAGAGAGAGAGAGAGAAAGTTGCATGCAATATTAATTAGGTTTTGGAACAAAATAAAACAAAGTAGTTAAACAGTCTTTAAATTCTATATCTTACACATGAGCCTGGATCTTTGAACATACTCGTAGATATGCTAGAAACCATTACCTAAAACCAATAATTTATACAATTATTTTGAATAGAAATTCCTCATTTCTGTAGAAAAATAAATATTCTATGATTAGCGTTTTGTTGTTTGGGTCGGTATCACTTCTTATTGATAAAGGTAGTGTGTTGAATATTTTTGTCGCTAAATAAGTATATTGTTTGTATATTGTTTTTTTTTTTTTTTATCTGATATAGAAACTATAGATTTTATGCCCTTATGTCTACTCAAGAAAGCACCTTATTCGATATTTACGTATTTATTATCCTTTTTTTATGAATTGCAATAACCTACAAACGTAAAAATATCTAAGAGGTTCTTAATATCATAATTATCCAGGTTTACGCTGCTATGACGACTCACAATGATGAAGAAATAGAACATTTTTAGAATAACTTACAAAATTCTATAGAATATGTAAAATCAAATGAGATACTCGTAATGAGGGGTGACTTGAATGCAGAGGTTGGAGAAGGGGAAGAAAATCCAGTTGTTGGAAAATTTGGATTGGGCGAAAGAAATCAAAAAGGTGAGAGATTGATACAATTCTGCATTCAAAACAGCCTATGCATAGTGAATACTTTCTTTCAGCATCCAAAGCGCAGACCATATACTTGGACAAACCCAGTTAACTCTATAAGAAATCAAAGAGATTTTAAAATGCTAAATAATATATGCAAAAATAATACAACCAACATTAAAACATACCCAAATGCTGATAGGTTCAGACCATAACCCTGTTTTGGCTACTTTAAAAAGTAAACTAAAAGCATTTCTAAAAACACTCATAATGAAAGACTTGACTTGACAGCTCTGAATATACCTGAAACAGATGATCAAATTTTAGAAGTGCAATATATGAGATATCCAACGAGATTACTCCAAAAATTAAACACAATAAGAAAAAAACCCTGGATTACAGAATCAAAATTAGAACTTATGAATGAAAGACGAAAAAATAAAAATACGCAACAGGCAACAGTATAGAATACTCAGTAAAATTATAAAAAATAAATGGAGGAAGGCTAAAGACAAGTGGCTGAATGAAAAATGTAAAGAAATTCAAATAAAACGAAAAAGTTCAACCATAATCTTTATATAAAAGATCAAATGGAAAAATACTACTAGAGACACAAGATATCATAAAAAGATGGAAAGAATATGGAAAAGAACTGTTTGGCTCTGATCGCACAGATGCACGAGATATAAAATATGGATGGTGAACCAGTTACATATGAAGAAATAGAATACGCTCTCAAGTCAAATGAAAACAGATAAAATATCAGGCTCTGATCAGATCCTTATCGAATTGTTAAAGAAATTAAACGAAAACACAATTAATGACCTAAAGGTTATTTTTAATAATATATATGATACAGGATATATCCCTGATGATCTAAGGGAATCCATATTTGTCACTGTTCCCAAAATTTCAAGAACGTTTGAATGTTCAGAATATAGACTAATAAGCTTAAAAAGCCATCTTACAAAATTACTACTGAAAATAAGCATAGGAAGAATAAAAGGCACTTTGTCAATAGAAATAGAAGACACTCAATCAGGTTTTCAAAAAGACAAAGGTACAAGAGAAGGAATTTTCAATTTGAAAACATTATGTGAAAGAAATCTCGATAACCAGAAAGGCATATATCTTTGTTTTATTGATTTGATTCAATAGATCACAAGAAATTAATACATATCCTACAGAATAATGGGTTAAAAGAAAAAAAATCTATGCATAATTACGAGTATATAATGGAATCAAATGGCCTCAGTAAGATACAAAAATGCATATTCTGACAACTTTGAAATCAAAAAAGGAGTAAGACAAGAATGTGTTTTATCACCCTTGCTATATAATATATATAGCGAGCAAGCGTTTAAAGATATTCCAGAACTGAAAGGTATAAAAGTAGGAGGAAGGATCTTCAACAACTTCAGGTATGCAGATGACACAGTCCTTATAGCTGAATCTGAAGATGGTCTTCAAAACTTGGTCACAGAAATTTACAACAAAAGCTTAGACATGGGATTAGTTATTAACCTGAAGAAAACAAAGTGCGCGATTATAGCAAAAGAACCAATAAATAAGATACTAAATATAACTGTTAACCAAAAGAAAATTGAACAGGTTCAGTCTTTTATATATTTGGGACAAATGTTTACAGACGGAGGAAATTCCCTAAAAGAAATAAAAAGAAGAATAAAGACAGCAAGAAAAACATTTATCGATATGAAAACTGTTCTAACATCGAGAGAATATAGGTACAAGAAAAAGATTAATAAAATGCTATATCTGGTCAAGTCTTCTCTACAACTGTGAAACATGGATTCTAAATAAAGAAGCAGAGAAAAAATTAGAAACTTTCGAAATGTGGACTATCAGAAGAATGTTGACAATATCATGGACAGAGAAAATGAAAAATAAAGATGTTTTTAAAAAAGCAAAAATGAAAAGAACATTAATGAAAATCATTAAAGAACGAAAACTTAAATATTTTGGACATCTAACTAGACAAGAAGGCATTCAGAAATTAATATTAGAATGGAAATTGGATGGAAAAAGAGGGAGAGGCAGACCCAGGAGAATGCGGTATGAAGATCTTAAGGACTGAACTGGCTTTAATTACCATAAATATTTCAGAGCAGCAAAAGAAAGAAAAAATGTGTGAGACATGATTGTCAACCATGTCTCAGACATTGAAAGACATTCAGTGTCTATGACATTGAAGTATCAATGTCTTAGACAGTGATGAAGAGTCCTTCCCTAGAAGGGGATGACTCTTGAAGAAGTATGTTTAGTATGATGTATTCATTGCACATGACAATATCCTTGTATTCATTTCTTGTTAAGATCTAATTTACAACTTAAATTACTATCGATTTTAATCCCAAATAAGTTATTGCATTGACGTTTTCTATTTCCGTACGTTTGCAATGTGAATTTGTTCTGCAATTAAATCATGATAGAATAATTGTGCCTCGAAGTTCATTTTACTTGTATTTCGCAAGTTCAAATTTACATATTTCGTTTTAGAGTCATTCAGATTGCATTTATTTGACTGAAACCAATTTGTTACTTTGAAAATATTACCATTCATGATTTGTCTTTGGTTAGCTGTGTCCGAAGATAAAATTAAGACCTTATCATCTGCAGAGGCGTTTATTTTACTGTTTAGTTTAAGATTGCAGTAGTCATTGATATAGAAACTAAATGAAATTGGTCCTAAGAGTGATCCTTGTGGTACACCATAGTCAACCGTTTTGGAACTGTTATAGCTATTGTTTATTTTAAGTTTTTAACAATTTGTGATCTAACATTTAAGTAATTCTTGAACCAATTTAGGGCAGTACCTGCTATTCCTATGATTTCTAATTTTTAATTTTTTTAAAATTAAAATTTCATTGGATACAGTGTCAAAAGCTTTGTGTAGATCTAGGGAAACTGCTAATATTAGTTTATTGTTATGTATGGACGTATAAACTATGTTTTAAAGTTCAGCAAAGCATATTCTGTATTAAAACGTTTGTCTGAATCCAAATTGATTCTTTGAAAATAAGTTATTTTCGTCCAAAAATTTGAGTCTAATTTTTACCAATTTCTCTAATATTTTTGAAAAGACCGGTAGAAGGGAGATCTGTTTGTAATTTTTCAAGTCATTTTGTTTCCCTTTTTATAAATCCGTACTACTACTACTACTACTACTACTACTACTACTACGGCCCTCTTAAAATCCGATGGAAAAGTGCTTGTCACCAGTAATAAGTTAAAAATGTACATCAGGAGTTCCGTAATGTACATTTGATATTATTTCACAATCGTAGTGTTAATGCCGTCATATCCTCTTTGATGAATATATTATTTAATAGTTTTATTTTTTGGAAACTGTTCTCTTTGTGGTGATGGAATTATAACAACAGAAAAAATAAATAAATTTAACGTATCATAAATTAATACAATAAATTTAGTTATTACGGCTGTTCTGTAACATTTGTGTGAAGAAAGTAGTTCAACGCCCTTTACATATGGAAAATCGCTACACATGAATTGTATATACATAAAATATTGCATTAAACGTATAATCATACAATTATGATTATATTTACCCCCCCCCCTCAACAAATGATATGCATGAAAAATCATTAAAATGATTTGAAATATAAATAGTTCTGCATAATATATTGGCCGTTCTTGCTTGTAATGAATCGGTGCTTGGAGATGAAGAGCTCGTCGAAAAACTCAAACAAAAACAAATTAGAGTGGCATTTAATTTGTGCAATACGTTTTCTTCACATAGTACATTAGGGTGGCTGGAAGAAAAACTAGCAGACAAATAAGTGGCACATTTAGTTTTTCATGTTGGCAACAAAGACTTAACTTATAACTAGATTTATTTACTAAAGGTGCATATAAAGCAATTGAAAAGAAGCATTCAAAGTAGAAAACAGATAAATGCAGAATAAATGCAGAATTTTATCACCATTTCAGACATTTATATATCAGACATTTATATTTACATATATATATATATATATATATATATATATATATATATATATATATATATATATATATATATATATATATATATATATATATATAAAGAAAACACATGATAATTACCATTATTATCATGTGTTTTCTCTATATTTATATAGTTTTTTTATATTGTCACCTTACGTTGTTTACCATTTGTATTTCCATTTCAGGATAGAGTTTCAGATTTAATATATTTTTATATGAATCCCATCTACTAAAGGTTGTAAACCTATTGTACATTCAGCGCGGTGGGTGAACTGAGGATTAGATAACGAAGTCCTGCTTATAGAAACCAAAATGACAATTTTTCAAGCTTAAGTAGGGTGGTCTCACTGGCGATGACAGTTATCTCTCAGAAGGGAATATTGTATTATTTTCTTCTCTGATAATAAATCTACTTTCAGAAGAAAAGTAAATTTTATGACACCTTTTAGACAAAGCCCTTTTGGCCCGAATTTTTGCAAGATCGGTGGGCAGAGCCATCTTTACCCTTGACTATCGTTGAAAGCTGAGCACAAATTATCTATCAGTGATTCCTCTAGAATCATTGAGAGATGATTTGGTCACATATTGACTTTTCAGAAGCCATAATGATTATAAGTTTCCTAACTTATAACTCATTATGGCTTATTTGTGTTATTCCATGTCGGTTTTTGCTCAACGCTAGTTTATCGTATTTTCTTGATCTGTTGTGACAGAAATTCCAGTACAGGAGTAGGGAGTCTAGCGAAATGCATTCTGGTATGGCCATTTTGTATTTTATTTATATTTTTATGTGAATTCCATTCACTGCAGTTACCAACTGTGAACTAAACAGGGAACATTGTTCTCGTACTTCCGGCTTCCATTAAGCAGGGTTGTAGACTCATGCCGCGGGATGAACGTCATATTTTTCTTAATTTTATTATATGTTATTCATAAATATATGAATAAATTTAAAACAACCTAGGTACAGAATTTGCTTCCAATTGGATTGTGAAGATATTATATTATATTATATTACTTGCATATTGTAAGCATATGCTTAATATCAGTACAACAAGAAAGTACTCATATCAGCGAGACTCGAAATAAGAAATCGCATAGAATGCAGGATATTTCATGAAATAAGATTTTTAGATTTTATATATATCATTGTTGTTCCCTGAAAGTCCTTAATTCGAAGAAAGCAGTTAAAACATAATAGAAATCATAATTCAGCTATCTTTATTTGATATCGATAACGATATCAAAGCCTCTACCACAGCAGCGTAAATATTTCATTAGGATTAACCTTGAACAGTTAGGTGTGGCCTCTAAATGTAATTCACGTGATTGCTTTGCAGTATGCCGCATGACTATAGAATTAAATATTGTGTTTGCTTAACTATCTGTACACGCCCATCGCATCAATAACGAGAATCTAACCTTTGTGTTTTTTTTTTTACTAATTAATGTTACGTAACTTTAATATGAACCTGTACTAGATTGAACAAAGTAATGATGGGTAATTAAATCGTTTATTTTATGTGCATTTTTTGTTGCACTTGTTTCGACAGTGCCTTTACGAAATAAAGGAGACACACCTCATTTTTATATATGTTGATTTGGGCAATCATAGATATTAGGCAACTTCCTTACTGTAGATGATATCAAATCATATATCATTTGATATCTTATTGAATACAAAAAAAAATTTTTTTTTTTCACTTGTACTGTTAACATGTGGGCTTCATCAGAAATTTCTTTTATCATTTATCATTTATATTTGTTTGCTTTAATATACTGAACTCTCGTTCGGTATCATTTATTAAATATTTATTATTAAAATTTTGTTTGTCTTTTGCTGTTCCTGAATACCCAGTGAATGCTCTGCCTATATAACTTCCATAATAACTGTGCACGCTTCTTAGGACATTATGCCTGATTACTTAACAGCATTCTCACATTCTAACAGCACCAAAATAACCAATATTTCAGGGGTGGCCATTACATACATTGTATACACTTAGCTAACAGTAGACGACTGTTTCCATCGGAAGTGTTACCATTAAGAATTCCACAAAAATTTTTCAGTCCCTACAGGATCAAGGTGATTAATAATCTCTCTCTCTCTCTCTCTCTCTCTCTCTCTCTCTCTCTCTCTCTCTCTCTCTTCTCTTCTCTTCTCTTCTTTTACCGATTTACCTTATTTTACCTATAACAGAAGTTCAGTTTCTGCTGCATATATTTCTATGTTCATGACTGGTCTTCATCAGTAACTGTTGAAGTCAATAATTAGCCAAATTTTCTCCATTCCCATTTCAGTTGAAACCTCTTCTTTCATCCTTTCTGTTACTGTTCTATAAAACATTTTCTTAATAAAATGTTGATTAGGACATAGTTAAAACTCCATATTTGAAAAAAAATCCTCTCACTTCCTTCTAAGAATCTAACGAAGTTATTTTCTTATCTGAAACTTTAATGGAAAATCAGTGACGACATATGGAAGTCGCTAACCAAATCTTGTAATATTAAAACACTTCAGTTAACAATTCTAACAATTACTGGAAGGCATCCTGTCCTCGTGTTTCAAACATAACGTTTGCAACACGGGGCATGATCTTTCCATGGTTTATTTTCCTAAGTTTCTTTCTTTTCGTTTCTTTTTTTAAATGTCATTTTATGCTGTTAACTAATAACTGAAGAAGCTGATTTATACTAAGTAGCAAAACATGTATATTATTTGCTTAGTTTTTCGTTTAATTATGACAAAAAATTCCACTTTCATAAATAAGGTTTCCTATACGTTTCATGGAAACATTACGCAGGTCCGTGTACTTTTCTTATTTCCTACTGTTTACCTAGTTTTTAAACATTACTATTTTAAGGTGCTTGTTGCATTGTCTACGCAGACTTTTAGGGAAAAAACTTCCTTTTAGAAAAAAAAAACAATAACAAAGCTATTTTCATAATTAACTTTGTTCTTAAATTCCGTTGGTAATCTGAAGAAGGTAAAAAAAACGAAAAGGATAGCATTTATCAAAATAGGCCAGATTACTATATATTCTGTCTTTAATTTTATTTTCAAAAATGTTTTGTCTCTTATATGTTAATTTTTGAAGCAGCCTCATTATACTTGATAAATGAATTTGCCGATACATTTTTAATTTGATCTAAAATGATATTCGGGAGATTTTTCTGATGTAAATATTGTAATGTCATCCCGTGACGAGTCCTTGGACTCATTGGATCTGTCAAATAATAATAATAATAATAATAATAATAATAATAATAATAATAATAATAATAATAATAATAATAATAATAATAATAATAATAATAATAATAATAATAATAATATTATTATTATTATTATTATTATTATTATTATTATTATTATTATTATTATTATTATTATTATTATGTCTCAGTATAAATTACATACAATAATAATATTTACAATATTTACAATAAGGATTATACAGAATTTTTGAATTTAGAATATACATAATTATAATAATTTTTTTTTTATTGTTCTTTCAAATATTTACATATGTACGATGATCATCTATTCAGTATATTATTTTACAAGGTTCAGCACTTTGTGCTACATATATTGAGATTTAAATAGTAATGATGATAACAGTTTTTTTTTTATATATAACAATCATAATAATAATTTACAATTATATTGTTCAGAGTTACATAAGTTGTATAATATTAGATGTTGTGGTTTACTATTTTTTTTTTTTTCAAGTTTGAAAAGGTGTGATTATACAACAGTATTTACACATATGCAATCTGAATATTATGTGTCCTTTTTTTCACAAACATATGGTGTAAACTCATGATTTACTTTTAAAATAATTTTTTTTTTTTACATTACATACATTTGTTACAATTATTATATACATTACATTCGTTTGTTTACATATGATACATTACTTACATTTGTTTACATGTGATATTTACATTAGGTACATTGGTTTACATATAATACATACATTGGTTTTATTGTGATACGTACATTACATGCATTTCGTTACATATGATACATCTTGGATGAGAACTAATTTTTTCCTTTCATCCTCGAAGCTTAAATGTAAGCTTATCTGAGGATGACACCAGTTGGTTATTACGTATTGTTTTTTTTTTTTTGCTGTGTTAGGATGCTATGGAATCCATGATTGAGAAATTCGCCCGAGCGCACTCACACGCACGCACGCACGCACGCACGCACGCACGCACGCACGCACGCACGCACGCACGCACGCACGCACGCACGCACGCACGCACGCACGCACACACACACACGCGCGCGCGCGCGCGCGCGCGCGCGAACCCCCCCCCCCCCACAATAAATTGGAATGTACTGATGCGTCGCTGAACTGGAAGCCTGAGCAAATATATTGTGTTTCATTAAGTTTGTATGGTATTTTGGGTGCGTGTTTCTTGTTCGTAGTATGTCCTTAGAGCTCTTTTCAGGTTATTGTAGGTTTCTGTATTCAAAAGGTAATTTGTTTATCATGTCTGGGATGTAGAAGTTTCGCGTGGCCTTTCCGTAGTGATTATTGTATTTATATGTGATATAATTAGTAGTCTGAGGTCTTGTTATACGGTACGTATTTCTAACTGTCCTGTAGTTGGCATCGAAATAATGTTTTAGCAAGGCTGCATAGTGACATAAATGTTTTGCTGTCAGTATTTTGTGTTCTGCTATTGCAATGTTTATAAGGTCGTGATTTTCTCTTTGTTCCAAAAAGATCAGTTTTGTGATTTTGTACTATAGCGACATTAATCTATTTAATTTGTAGGGTGCACAGAAAGCATACGTTGTTATAGCGTATCTTAGTATATTTTGGCATAGTGCTTTGTATATTAGTGTTTTCAGGCGTATGGGAACTGTGTCTTTTAATCTGTAGACTTTGCCACTTATTGTTCGGAGTTTGTTGTGTAGATGTTTTATATGGCTATTCCAGTTCATATCTGCATCGAAGTAAATTCCAAGGTATCGTATTGTTTCAACCTGAGTGATTGTAGTGGTTTTACTGTTCTGTGTGTTTTTTGTGTTTGAAAGTGGATGTTGGATGGTTATATATTTGTTATCAACTGGTCGAGTCAGTGGATTTCTGAATATCATTAATTTTGTCTTTTCTGAGTTTAGGTGTATGGAGTTTTTCGTGAGCCAGTCTATGATCAGATTTATATCATGTTGCATATTTGTTTGGGCTATGCTTGCGTTATTATGGATGGATATTATTGCTGTATCGTCTGCGTATTGGAATATCTTGCCTTTGAGTGGTAACTGATTAATATCGTGCGTGTAAATGTTGAATAGAGTTGGGGAGTATACAGCTCCCTGTGGCACTCCACAGGTTACTGGTAGCTCTCTTTGATCTTCGGTTTGATCCGATACGTGTGATATGCTTTCTATTTTGGAGGTAGTTTGTAAACCACCTGTGCAGAGGCCCGTCTATTCCAACATGCCTCAGCTTTTCTAACAAGGTTTGATGTGTAAGTGTATCGAATGCTTTGGTTAGATCTATAAAGACTACCATGGCTATTTTGTTTTTGTCTAAGGCGGTATTAATTACGTCTGTAAAGTCTTCCAAGAGAGATATTGTTCCCTTATTTTTCTGAAAACCATATTGTGTTTTTTGGATTATGTGAAAGGTCTCTGTGTATGCTGTGAGTTTCTTCAGTATGATCCACTCCATAATTTGATTGATAATTGGTAATGTTGCTATGGGTCTGTAATTGCTGATTAAATTTCTTTTTCCTTGTTTGTATATGTGTAATTATGGCGGTCTTTAGCATACTTGGTATCTGTCCTGTTTTAAATATTTTATTTATTAGTTTTAGTAGGATAGGACTTAAACTAGTTGCATGTTGCTTTATATCTTTAGGTCTGATACCATCTATTCCTGGGCCTTTGTTTGGTTTGGTCTGATGTATTGCTGAGAGAAGTACTGCTTCTTTTATAGTTGGGAACCATAATGTCTGTTTTGATCGCGGTCCAAGTGGAGGGTCTCGTTTTTTGATTGGGGGAATATTTCTGTGAAGTTCTTGGATGGAGTCTGCAAAGTATTGGTTAAAGTCATTTGCTAGTTGTTGGATAGGTTTTGCGTCTTTCATGAAGCTGTGTTTTATGGTTTCGGAGGCAGTAGTGTTGGGAATAGAATCTAGCATCTCATTAATCAGATGCCAGGTTTGTTTCATGTTGTTTTCTGCGGAGGTTAGTTTGTCTCTGTAGTAGCTTCTTTTTGCATTTCTGATTTGTGTTGTAAGGCGATTCCTTGTTATCTTATATTCAGTTTTTAAAGTTGTGTTATTTGGATATCGCTTTAATTCTTTCCATAAAGCGTCCTTTTTGTGTATTTCTAGAATTAAGTTTTGTGTTATCCAAGGATTTTGTGCTGTTTTTGATCGAATTCGGACTTTCTTTGTAGCTTTCTTATATATTTCCTCCAGTGTGAGTTTAATGTTGTTGTATAATATATCTGCTGAATCTGATGCCAGGTGTTAGCAGTCTGTTTTTCTTATTTGGTGGTTGACTATTTCTTCATCTATTATTGTTTTCTGTCGTTTTTCTTCTGTGGGACATTGCATGGGTATTGTCTTGGTGTGCAGGTTTAGAGCGGTGAAGTAATGGTCTGCTACTTTGCACTTTATGACAGATGCAGTGTAACTATTTGGTGATGCTCGGACGTTTATATGGTCTAGACAGGAGGCAGTGATAATATTTCCGAATATTTCTTCTCTAGTACATGATGTTATTGTTGGTATTAGATTGTACATGAATAGTGTGTCTAGGTAGTGTACAGTATTGTTCTGGTTTTCATTTGCAATATTTATGTTTATGTCGCCAATTATCATTAGGTGTTCGGTTGAGCATATTTCTTGGCTTGAAAGCCAGCAATTGGATTCTTTTAAGAATTTTATCATGTTTAGGTTTGGTGGCCTGTAAATAGCATTTAGTATTAATGGATGCTGTGTATTCGTGGTATTAATGATTTCGAGGCAGAGGGTTTCAGCATGCTCAAACTGATAGGCCATTTCTTTTGCTATTAATTTTTGTTTCATAAATATTAGTATTCCACCCCCTCTTCTTGTTTGGCGGCATGATCTATGTTGTTGGAAGCCTGGAATTTGGAAAGCAGTCGCTACGTCATTAGATATGGATACGTCTGTAAGAATTAATATATATCAATAATATCAGTGTAATTCCTCAGATAAGCCTGTAATAATAACCAATGTTTTCGGATGCTTCTGATGTTAATATGCAAGATTGTGAGACCTCTCGCTTGTACTGTGTTTTGTTGCCATGCATCAAGGGATTCGAAAGTACAATTACTGATGTATTCTGGTGTAATTACATCTATCTGATGGTTCATATTCATTTTTGTTGTGTTGAGATCTTCTTATTGAACTAAGTTAGAGTCTTTTGTTTCACTCTGGCAACCTGTCTATATCTTCCGAGCTTTTTATTTGTATAGACTTTGAAGTCTGTGACTTTCTCAAGAATATTTTGCCGTCTTTGATCCATAAAAATTGATACTTTCTTTCTATTTTTTCCTTTCTTGCTTGGTACAAAAGATTCTGATTGAAAGGTGTTAAATACTCAGATAGAAAGATTAGCGTATTGTCTTGCGATGCATTTAAATCCTTGACTACTTTTTTTCCCAGTCTGCTGGCTTTTATGAGATTGTCTCTTGTAGCCTTGCTTGTCAGACGAACTATGAGACTAGTGCCGGTCTTGGCGAACCTTGTTTTCTGTTCTTCCTGGGAAACCGATTTATGGTCTGAATATCATTATGCTGTAAGGGGATGTCAATTGCATGGCCTAACTTTAGAACTACGTCTCTGAGATTTTCTGTGGATTCGGTTTCTGGAAGACCGTTTATGACAAGGTCTTCTTTATGTTGTTGTTGGTTTAAAACTTCGTATTGTTGTTTCAGGGAATTAAATTCTTGACGGAGTTCCGATGTGTCTTTTATCAATTTGTGCTGCCTCTCAGTTAATGCGTTAATGCTGGTTTTAATGTCTTTTACCGTTTGTTAGACTTCTTCGACTTTTGAATTATTAAATTTAACAAACTCTTCATATTCGCTAATTTTTTTGTTATTTCTTTATTCTGTTTATCAAATAGTTCTTGGACAAGATCTACCAAGCTGGCTTTTATATTTTTTAAACCTTTTTCTAGTTATAAATTAACAGAACACACCAGCTATCATACCTGTTCTTGAATTCATTCACACTACTAGATACACACACAAAACGGCAATCCATTCCAATTCATGCAACACTCTATCAGGGAAACATCTAGCCCTCATCTCCTTTCTAAATTCATTCTAACTTTCCAAGGATGGTTTCTTGTCTGTCCCCCACTCTCTATAAAATGAAAAATTCCATCTACTGATATCCTGCATCACATTTTCAGAAATGTGTCAAGTTTCAGTCATATTGCCTCTCTTTCTCCTATTTGCTGGTGTCGTCTATCTACAAATTCTCAATATGTGTTCATAATCAATATTCCGCAATCCTGATATCATTTTTATTTTCAATATTTTCAAACTCTTCCTTGCACTCTTCACTGTATTGAAATCACCACGGAAACCAAGGTTCAGACCTGCTCACAATAGTCCAAATTAGGTCTTATCAAGGCCTTGGAAAGAGGCAAACTGACTTCCTTACATTAACATGTGAAGGTTTCGTTTTAGCATCGTAATTATCAGCTGAGTTGTATTTGAAATGTTTACTTTATGGCCCTTGAACTTCAACTTCCTATCTACTAAAACTCCAAAATCCCTATCTGATCAGTTTCTTCTAGCAAAATCTCACCAATATAATATGATATCGGACATCTCATCACACCAAAGTGCATGAGTGCACTAGCATTGAACTGACAGCCATTTACACATGCCCCCAATTTCAGCCTATTCCAATCATTCTGCAAGTACTGCATATCAGCAGCATTCCTGATTACCGTACCTATCTTTGTATCATCATCAAAGAGTTGTATGTAAATGTCAAATCTTTCCCAATGTATAGATTGAATTGATCCTTGGTCCATTATTATCACTGGTTACTTTAAAGTTTGCAAACTAACATCTCTATATATTACGTTTTGATATCTGTCATTCAGCCATTCTCTTATCCACGCTAATATTTTATAATCCAATCTCATATTCTCCAATTTATGCAACATTCTCTTTCATACTGTATTCTGTCAATAGCCTTAGAAAAATACAAAACGTATCATGGTGTAGCTATTCACCTTGTCTAACTCAACGGTAATATAATTATAGAATGTAAGGAAGTTGATCATACATGACCTTTCCTTAGTAAACCCATGTTGTTCATTGCAAAGTATGGATTCTCTGTCGTCCCATTTCTGTATGCGAGCCCTGACTAACTTTTCCAAATCTTCACTACTACTCCAGAAACTGATAGGCGGATAGTTATCTGCCCATTCTGTTAACTGTCTGTGTTTTATGGCTAATTTGCAGGTATAAGGGGAAAAAAAACGAGAAAAATCCTGCTCTCTCTGTATGAGATTGGCTAATTCACCTTCAGTTAAAAAAAGTCCGTATATAGTTTCTTGTCGTCGTAAGGACAGAGGTCTTTTCCAATCGATACGTGGTCATTATTAAGATTATTTTAAATCATCAACTAGAGAAGTGACGTAAAGGATTTTGATTTTTAGCTAATTATTATACGACTTAAGTCTATAATAAGTCTAAGACTTAGATCGTATTAACGAAGTTTATTGTGTAATTAGAGAAACGTTTATAACAAACAGCTGTAATTAATTTACTGATTCCTGGTGATATCATTGCTTGTTCGCTGAGGAATCACCAAGAATCAGTGACTAATTGTAGCTGGTTGTTATAAATATTCTCTAATTACACAATAAACTTCGTTAATACGATAGATCTCTTATTTAGAAATAGCATATAAGTTGACGATACCAATTATCCTCATATTAACATATAGTTTTCTATACTTTGTAGTGTAAGTGATTCTAAAAAGGATTAATTTGATGTAGCCTTTGTTTGCATTCGGACACGATTATTGCAAAATCAGTAATGCACAGAACATTGTTAATCCACATTATTTATGAATACTACGCTAGTTCTGCCTCTGCCTTTATAGACATGGACGAACGATTTTGAAGAAGTGCACTACTCATTACAGTAGCTCTGTTTAGTTTTAATATCTCCCTATATTAGAATATTCTTGTCTTGGCATTCGTAACTCAATGCTCATTGTTTACTTACAACGTACAAGTTTTATTATGACGCATAGAATATATCTTCTGGTACTTTAAATTCACACGGAATGCTTTTATTAATGCTGAAATTTCTTCCTGCTTATATCGATTTTGCTGATATAAGCACAATTTCAGAATGTGGTTGAAGAGATGGATAGAGAAGCCCCATTTAAAAATCAGTAGTATTATTGTTCTTCCTCTGTCTTGGGCTTCAGTAGCAGTATGTTATACAGGAATGCCAATAATAACAATAGAAAAATAACATTAATCATGCACATTTATAATTTGCACACTTCAGTATTTTCAAACATAAGTTACAGCGCTCTTTTGTCTAGAATTTTACAGAAATCTCCGCCTCCTTTTCTGCTCTGCTTATACTACTGCTTGCAATGCTTTAAACATTTAAACAAATTACCGAATATCATTGAACTTAACTGCTGTCGTTGATAAATCTGTTGGCGTACACTTTGCCCCAACCTGTTTCGATCTTTTACTCATTCGGATGGTTTTACTCTATACAGAAAAGCACCATCCTTATGATTTCTTGTTTTCACTCCAACTCCTACAGTAGATGTTTTTAATTATTTTTATTTTTTTATGTTGAGACCATACATGAGAGGTTGGCTGATCAACCTATGGTACATTAGTACCGTATTATGAGTTAATGTCCTTCTGTCATTTCCGCAGAAAAAGCTCAGACGAATCTTGCTCGGTGATCCAAATAACAGGAAGTCTCCTACTCGTGATATGACTTTTCTGTTATTAAGTGGTGCATTCGTGTTAATAAGTGGTGGCGGTGGTGCACTTGGTGTTATTAAGTAGTGCACTTGATGCACAAGCATTGAAACCATTAGGCTCAATGCATGTTCTATTGAAAAATGGATGATATTTGTGGAAATCTTTAGATGGAAGATGAATTTCATTTCCGGTTGTGAAACTCTTCTTTCCAGAATAAAGAGGCGGCAAGGGGAAAAAACCTACCGCCTACTTATGCTGGAATTTAAGGCATTTGTATTCAGATATGCGAGTAAAACTCTGACCTGTTTTCCTTTGCTTCTACATTTTTTCTCCAAAGGTTATTGATGAAACTGTACTTCGAAATATTCTGCATCACTTTTATTGCATGTAGTGATCTGCACAGTTACAAATTAGCAGAGTTTGGAAAAATAACTTTTATTCTCTCCCAATAAATAATTGCTCCTGCGATAAGGCACTTTGCCCTATTATATCTAAACTATAGGAGAGTGAGAGATATCCCTAAATGTTCTAAATGAGGTGCAAATGACAATACGTTGCAAACTTAGCTGAACATCAGCATTACAGAAATCCTTTATTTTCCAATGTTAATACATCACTGCTTCGTTTTTGGTCACACACATGCCACTTCCTTGTCACACTATCTACTAAGATTAATGAATGGAAAAAATATTTTGCACAATTCCTCCACCAAAAGGGTAGTTAGCGTCTATATTGCAGTTGGGCGTTCTTGCTTTAAACGGACATCATGATTCCTTGTAAAGCTCTTTTTAGGATACAGATCAGCAATGCAGTTATATTATAATTACTGCCTAAACTATTCAGCATTCTCTGCAGCCAGTCTAATCTTTGCACTCCCATTTTCTCACATGTTGTTGCCACCAGTGGCGGCTCGTGGCTTGAAATCGTTGGGGTGCTACAACTTTCGAAATATACATACACACTGTAAGTACAGTGTATACGTTTTTGGATAAAATATCAAAATTATGGTAAAAATTAAAAAATAAAAATAAACATGAAAAACTATTGTTTATTATCGACAAAATTATACAGTTTAGTATAATTCAAAATTACTGAAAAATAAAATCCATTATATTAATCCCAATAATGTTTTAAAATAAAACTATAACGAATGTTATGTCTTTAATTGTAATGTCCAAATATTTAAAGAGACGGAGTAAACACGATAAGCACTACGAACACTCTACTACTAGCGCAAACTGCTGCATATAAACAACAGTTGAACTGCGCGATGGACAGTGCCGCATTACGCTAATTGCTCGCATCTCACTATGACGTGCATATAGTTGCGCGCGTAGCAAATACTAGCAATATGAGGTCCTTCTCCCTCCTAAGTGCTACAAGATGGATATTTATTATTTTTATATATAAAATAATAGAATTGTATAGGATTGTTGATGGTAAAATTAAATATTACAAGCAAATATAATTAAATTAATAAATATATTCATATGGCGAGAAAAATTGGGGATGCTGCAGTTCCGCAGTGTCTATCCACGAGCCGGCCCTGGTTACCACAGCCCTTGAAGTATCACGTGTTGATATTTAACTTGGTTGTCTTAATAGAACTCTCGTAATTTAGGAAATAAAGAATTCTCCATAATGTTAATAACGTTTGATATTGAGTTTTCTTGCACTAATACATTGGTGTCCAGTCTTGCTTGAAATAGTGTTCTTTGAATTCGTTTAATAATATACTGATCAACAAGAATTTTGCAACTAGGATCAAAACTAAGATACTAAAATTCCATTTACAGGGTGTTTCAAAAAGAATTAACCGATTACAAATAATTATGTTTAATAATGAAAAGTCTTCTATTGACTAGACGCCATCTTCTCATTAACTAAGCGTAGCGGCTATTTGGGCGCTATTAGTGGCATCTAGTGGTCGTCATATCAAACTCTGAGCCAAGGCCGTTCACATGGTAGAAGTCGCATTCATTTGTGGTTCGTGGTTGCAGAGATATACAATTGTCGAATCGGGACATTCTTTTTTGAAACACCCTGTATTTTATTGTATACAATTTGAATTGCATATAATTTGAAAATGGAAGTTGCTTTTTTTCACAGCACGTTAAAATCCTTTGTTACAGACAAGTCAAATATAAGCTTGTCTACATATTGTTCAGTGATAAAAAATAAAATAATTGTTCATATGGAAAAATTGTAATATGAATATGAATAGCTAAAATGTGCATACTTTAGTATATTTACAAATAATTAGGAAAATGAAAAGAATTAAATTTTAAATTTGTGTGTCAAAAATACACACAAATTTAAAACTGCTTATAAGTATTTCGTTTCCTCTTCCACTGAAGAAACTATTGGTAGTCTTCCATCAGTCTAGGTATACCATCTACTTGCTACTTCCATCTATAGTATTTCCATTACACTAGTATTATATTTTCTTGCTAATTTTTATGCGTTATCATGATGTCTTTGGTGTAAGAATTTATCTTACTCGTAACTTACTGTATTGTTTCTAGGGAAAGAAGGTAAGTCGAGAATGAAAGAGTTGAATTTCTAGTGACATTCTAGCCTCCATATTGTGGAGGCTAGATATAGATAGACAGATTGTAATAAATTCCCTAATGTGTTATAATTTTCAGCTTTCTTGTTGCCCAAAACTACTTCTGTAATATCTATGATAGTTTCTAGGCTTCCAGTTCTATTCTGGTGACACCATTCCAGTTTTTAATCTTTTAATACTTCCCTAATTTGAGGTCCAATAATTCCTTAAGTTTGACTTCTGAAGTTTTTGAAAATCTTGCGGTTAGATGCAGTAGGGGAAGTCGAGTTTTATTCTATTCTTTATTTTTATGAGAGCCATTTATTATGTAATAGCAGTAAAATATTTTTGGAGTAAACGATGGGATGCTAAATCTTTTCGAGATGTCCATTTCTTGACATAATGTTCTATTGTTTCCCAGCTGCCAAAGGAGAAAAACGCAGCATTGTTGTGTAAATCCTTCCTGTATGCATAGTAGTAATACAGCTCTGTTTCGGTCCCCATAGATGTTCAAAAGGCGCTTTATTACTTTCATCACTTCGATATATTTATTTCCCCAAGTCTCCTTTTAATTATTGAATATACTAAAAACTGCTTTTTACCTTGTTTTGGAAGACTCCACAAACAAGAACAGTCTTCGTTCTTAGGAACTTTATTTATATAAATATATCATTTATGTCATATTATTTGACAGAATTTGCATTACTTTTATCCAAATATGAAGCTAGTTTTTTTACTATTTCTAATAACAAAAATTTTCATTTATGAAGATTCCTATTGTTGAAAAATAGTGATTCAAACTGTGATTTAGATAAGTTCAAATCTGTAACAAAGATTATAATCCATAGAAGCAGAAGAATCATGATCCATTAGTATAGCAAAATATGGAAGATCTAAAAAGTGACCTCGAAAAAGCTAGTCTTTTTCCTGAATCCGTTGAGTTGAGAATTGCTTAGAATTGAGATCGAAGCAACTAAGGCTATGAAGTCAGTGTACTACATATTACTTGTGTGTGTTATTCTGGCGAGTTTACGTAGTTTGGGGTATGAAAAAAAGTCTACTTTCTAGAAAGAAATTTCTTTCAACCATCACATGACCTGAATCCTATGTAATGTAAGTAATGAGGGCCAACATTTTATCTCGTCCTATCATTTTAAATCCATCCATATTAAGGGAAATATGTAGTCCTTACAGAGGAAATGTTGTGTTGCTGTTTGATACGATCGATAGCAATTGAGAACTCTGATAGACTGAGTTTGTGTTTCAGCATTCCTTGAACCAGGAGATGTTCCGACATATTCAAATCATGCTTCCATTCTCAAGCTGTTGCTACGTGATTTCAAGAGTCAGGACAGTTACAAAGAAGGGAATTAAATAACATAATTTAAATTTTTAGTATTATTACAGAGAAATTCGTGAAAAAGTATTGCAAAAAGCTATAAAAATCGTACATATTTGTAAAAGAACATCCGTAGACAATATATTTTTGCTTTTATAGATTTGGATCCAACACCTAGCGAAATGATAATTTGGATTCAACACGGCAAGCGAAATGATAATATATCTGTCATAGCGGCAATTAAAACCTGACGGTAGTGAATGTTGTGCATATATACAGGGTGTTCGGGATAAATTTGACAGTTTCGTAAGGAAAAAGAAAATCTTCTTTGTATCTATTAAATTTAATGAATTGACAAAAAAACATTACAGGCAGAGTTAATTACAATACTATCAACAAGATTTACTCAAAATAACCACCATTAGCATCGATCACAGCTTCAATTCTGCTTCGGAACCTCGAACAAGCTGATGCTACAGTCTCCCTGGGAAGGGCCGCAAAAACTGTTTTAATTTTATCCATTAACTGGGCTTTTGTATTACTGGAAGTGCGATTGGTGTCTTTTTCAACTGCGCCCCATACAAAATAATCCATGGGGTTAAGGTCTGGGGAGTTTGGAGGCCAAACATTTGGACTGGTGAAGTCGTAGAAATTTTCAGACAACCATCTTTGACTTTTCCCAGAGGTGTGGCAAGGGGCCGAATCCTGCTGCCATACATACGGCCTACCATTGGCTACCCTTGTTATCCAGGGCTTGACTACAGTTAGCAACTCCACGAACAAAGCCCGAATTCCAATGCCAGGGTTCTTCAACACCTGTTCCTGCAGATTTGCGAGGAATTCTGCTGTACGAACGCAATCAGATCGTCTGCTAGGGATCTTTCTTCTTGCTACATCCTCGTAGTCACCATTGCAAGTCTCTAGTTCATGCCTGATTGTTTTTACTGTATTCAGGGAGCATTGGGCAGCAGTCGTAATATCCTTATTTTGATGACGGGCACGAATCATCATGATACAAGTTATTCTCTTCCATGATTCAGGTGGGTTCCAGCTATCCATCCTTTCTGACATCTTGTATATGAATGAAGAAGGGTCCAAACTTTTAAATGAAGAGAAGTGTGTGTTAATACATGTAACTTACGGAAAAATATAATTAATTATAAATATGTCAAATTTATCCCGAACACCCTGTATATATATATATATATATATATATATATATATATTATATATATATATATATATATATATTATATATATATATATATATATATATATATATATATATATATATATATATATATATATATATATATATATATATATATATATATATATATATATATATATATATATATATATATATTATATATATATATATATATATATATATATATATATATATATATATATATATATATATATTATATATATAATATATATAAGTATATATATATTATAATATATATATATATATATATATAATATTATATATATTATATATATAATATATATATATATATATATATATATATATATATATATATATAATATATTATATATATATATATAATATATATAATATATTATATATTATAATATATATATATATATAAATATATAATATATAATATATTATATATATTATAATATATATATATATATATAATATATATAATATATTATATATATTATAATATATATATATATAATATATATACTATAATACGTACTATAATATATATATATATATATTATAGTACGGTTTCCAACTGCCAAAATGACAAATACATAAAAAAAAAACATTATTTTACTAGTACACAATTTACTCTCTGTTATTTCGCATTCATAAATACTCCTGTTTTTGTAGGCCTGTTAGGGATAAACTGTCGCATACCGTTATAATTTTGAAAAACGTTTTAGGAAGCAGTAGTAACGGTAGCATTATACCGGTCTGGAATGCATGAGGTATATTAGAATATTTATAATAAACAAATCATTATATATCAGAATATTTATGGCAATAAACAAATCATTATAGTACGGTTGCCAACTGCCAAAATCGTCATTCGAGCTTTTTTCCCCCGTCACTTATTTTTTATCCAAGTAAAGGTCCAAAAATGTTTTACACTTGTTTATTGTAATTTAAATCGTAACATACACAGTAATAATAGCAGTGTAATAAAAGTGAACTACATGATACATAATTACAAAAAAATCATCAAAAGTAAACAAACATTCTCAAAAAACATTTAAATGTAAAGAGGGTACAATTACAGCGAATATCTTAGCTTGTCTTAAATTTGTAATTTTAGTCATTGCATCTGTCGTGGTTATTAATAATGCGGAATTTAAAAATTTTAATATGCATTATAACAGTACAAGAAACGGGAGTACACTGTAATGGTCTGCAGAGCATGGGCACAGTTGTAGTAGATAGTGCGCAAGAGTATAAACTCGCGCGATTTGAGTGCCAACTTTATTAATAAAGGATTTTAAAATATGAAAATTAAAATGATCACTATTAGTTAATAGTTTACTTACATTTTGTAACCTTTCAAATAATTCGGGGGCCAAGGGGAGTTGTACTCGGGAGAATATTTTCGATTCTGGGAGTATTAGAAACTCTATATTCTGAGAATCCAGCATTAAGTCTCAATCGTGCGAAAATCGTTAGAACATCCTGTTTCTCAGCATACATAAATGCCAAAATGTTCTTCATCATTAATCATTTCTCATTTATAATTGAAAACGATAAAATTAAATATTTAAGTTGAAACCATTAATTTCTCTAATAAACTTAGTGAGAGCGACGTTCCTGTCCGTACATGATGTTATTTTTAAGGCGCTCTCATGCTCATCCGAGCATTCCGTAATGCTCTTGTCCGATTTTTTTAAAACTCTCTCTCTCCTCTCTGTCACAAATTGTAAACCCTCCTCGTGAATTATGTAATAATAAATAGACAATTCCTTCTTCGGTAAATAAATTTCGCAAACACAAAAAAGCGAATAATGCAACTTTATTATCTGGGGTTTATAATATGAAATGAATATATTACTTTATTTATAATAAAATAATTAATAATTTATCTTTATCATTAAAATAATAATATAATGTAATAATGACATCTTAGGATAATAAGTTTATACCAATAATATAATTTGAACATTTCTTTAGTTTAATATATTTATAGTTCATTGATACTTTACTGATCCTAGAAAGGGTTCTTGATGGTAGATTGAGGGAGGAGGTGGAGATTGCAAAGGAACAATTTGGCTTCATGCCTGGTAGATCAACAACAGATGCTATCTTTGGGTTACGACAGATGATGGAAAAATATAGAGAGAAACAAAGGGAGCTGCATCTGGTATTTATTGATCTGTAATAGAGTGCCAAAGCAAGAAGTCTGGAGGTGTCTGAGGGAGAAGAAGGTGCCGGAGAAATATGTCAGGTTGGTGCAGGAAATGTACAGAAATGTGATGACAAGTGTTCGGACCTGTTTGGGACAGACAGAAAGTTTTCAAGTAACAGTTGGCTTGCATCAAGGGTCAGCATTAAGTCCGTTTCTGTTTAATATTGTGATGGAGGTGGTAACAGAGGAGGTGAGAGAAGATGCACCTTGGACAATGTTGTATGCAGATGACATTTTTCTGTGTGTAGATACAAGAGAAGAAGCGGAAACTAAACTGGAAAGATGGAGAAAAGTACTGGAAGAGAGAGGTATGAGACTGAGCAGAAGTAAGACAGAGTATATGTGTTGCGCAGTGGGCGGTGGCCAGGAGACAGACCTGGAGCTGGAAGGAAATGTCATCATGAAGGTGAGAGACTTTAGATACTTAGGTTCGACAGTGGAAGAAGATGGAGGAGGTGAGAAGGAAGTGGGATGCAGGATACAAGCAGGTTGGAGGAACTGGAGGGAGATGGCTGGAGTGTTATGTGATAAGAGGGTGCCGATCAATCTGAAAGGCAAAATTTATAGGACAGTAGTGAGGCCAGCTATGACATATGCTATAGAAACTGTGGCCCTGAGGAAAAATAACATCAGCAGGATGGAAGTAGCAGAGATGAGAATGCTTAGGTGGATGTGCGGCGTGACCAGAAAGGATCATCTGAGAAATGACTATGTCAGGGGAACAGTGAAAGTTACGAACTTAGGAGCGAAAATACAGGAGGCAAGGTAGAGATGGTTTGGTCATGTGATGAAGAGGGAGGACGAATATGTGGGAAGAAGGGTCATGCAGATGGGTGTGCAAGGAAGGCGGAAGCGCGGGCGGCCAAAGAAGAGATGGAGGGAGCTGGTAGAAGAGGACTTGAAGATGAAGAACTTGGATGTGGTGACAGCCCAAGACAGGAAGGTGTGGAGGAGACTCATAACAAACAGTGACCCCACTTAAGTGGGAGAAGCTGTAGAAGAAGAATTGATAGTTTACTGATCTGTTTTGTATACAAGAATCCTACAAAGCTGCCACTTCAATAGTGTTCAAGTTTTTTACAAAATAATAATGTCCTCAGAGGTTTCTGATCAATTCTCGTGTAGTACCGTTACGATACGCTGTGCAAATTTCTTTAATTATTATTTGATATCCCCTTGAAGTCAGTATTTTAAGAAAAGAAAGAAAGAAAGAAAAACAAAACCGAAGGTGTCTCGGTCTTTGATCTTGACTTATTAAAGCAGTATTCCTTGAAAACATGTCACAGAAAGATTTCTTGAGGACTGGTTCGAATCACGTTTTTACTCGAGAGAGATGCTTTTGCTCACTTAACTAATTCTCCTCTGCAGCTGTTTATTTTCAAAATTAATATATCAAGGTTTATATAAAGACAATCATAATGGTTGGGTTTTTTTTTAATTTAGGAACAAATTTATAACAAATCAAAGAGTCATACAGACCACACAAACATTTGAGAATAGAGATATCTAGAAATCTAGAGTAGAGTTAGGAAAACGAACACTGCAGCAGGAATAAATAAAAATACAGTTTCTAAAAGTGTAGTCTGAATCATTCCCATTGGAATATGCGGCCTTGGAATGATTCTTTGTGGTTTTGATGACGTTTGCAGCTGCGAGATGGCGACACTTGAGTTTTCTCCTTGATTCGCCTGAAGTGAATTATTGGTTGTAAACAGAGACACACCATCTCCGGAGACATTATTTCCAGTATACAACAAAGATAAATCTATCATACTATTATGATCGCTATTTACACTGTTATTAGTAAAATTTGGAGGAATGAATTGTGCGTCATTGGCATTCAGTGATGCATCAGAAAGTTCAGTATTGTATGAAGTGGCTGGTGATGAAAATTTGCTATTATTTCGGTCAGAAATGGCCTGGCTTGACAAATGTAACTGTGACATATCGTATGAAGAATTGACAGCATGGACAGCATTGTGTGTGCTTAACAGTTCGGAAATGTCAGAGAAAGTAGAAGCTTGAGGATAACTCTCTGTTGACTCTTCAGTATTATAAATGACTTCAGAAATAGTCGGAGAGTCATTATGGATCTTAATCTCATTTTCTTGATCTTGATTTTCAGACTTCAAACTACCATTCGGGGATAGATTTTGAGGATTAGAAATTAAAAATTGATTTGAAATCGTCGGTGTTGTGATCACCTCATACTGTCTGAAAGGTTTCTTGTAAAAAGTTTGTCTCATACCAGATGAGGATGTCTGATTAGGGGTCCAGGAATCATGATGTAACGACTCAGAACTGGAAAGATAAGAATAGTTCGAAGGAAGTGAATTTAGACCGTGCTTTAATGCATTCGGCAAGAAGTGTTGATGAGATATACTAGACGTCGATGGATTTGATTCTTTTATTATGGAATGGTTTATGGGTTTGTCATGTCCATTTGATGACTGTGATAAGGCTCTGTCATAAGCTTGATAAAGTTGAAGAGTTGTTATGACATACCTTCTAAGACGACTTTCCAGATGAGAAGACACTGGTAATCCTGACCTTTTTACAGTTTTGTTTGCCACACCCTTAAAAGAATTCTTGTTCTCATTATTAGCTAATGGTTTCATCATGTCTGGAAGATCATGTTGTTCTCCGTAAAGCTGTAATTTCATTTCATTGGATAGATTAGCTTTGTAGTTGCCGTTTACGTAAGAAACCAAATTAGGATATCTATTAAGAGCAGGTTTAGATATAAAAGTAGGTAAATGTTTGGGCAATATTTTTGATAGTTCAGATACGTCTGCTCTACTACAATATACATTCGTTGTTGGAAGAATTATGAAAACTTGCAGAAGCGATACATAGACCTTCAAAATGAGAAGTGGCATATTTTCAGTTTATGTTTCCCCAAGAAGTTATTCTGAAAATACAGAAAAGCTCGATTAGCTATCAGGATGATTCAAAAAAAGTGAAAGAGTTATACATTTATACAAAACATCTATATTTATATATTTTAATTAAACAATTAAAAAAAGTATAATTAAAATTTTAAAAAATTGAAAGAATTATTTCGATTTTCAATACTTTAATTAAAATCAGTTATGCATTTTAATACATGTTACATATGTAGTCCTGACAATCGTAATAATACTTCTACCACAGTGACTGGGCGTACTTACCCAACAGTGTAACATTTTCTGACATTACGGGCTCGTCACACTTCAGCAAAAACGGGTTGTGTTGACAGTTTTTTGCTATCTATGAGTTAATGTAATGAGAGAGCATTGCTTAATTCCGATCACAGAGCATTCAAGCTTTCCGCTTCCATGTTTCCACTGACAATGAATAATGCCAAATAATTTCCACTTCATTAGCCGTGGTTCTGAGGAAACAGGAAATTATATAGAAAAGACATCCGACCTTGTATACATTCCATGAACCAAATATCAAAGCTAATTAGCAGAAAAGGTTTACGTTTTTAAACCTTTTTTTACTTTTAGAACAAAAATTGAACTGATAAATAAAATACCAATATTTCTACCTGTGCAGAAAAAAAACGAATCCACAAAGATATTCAAATGAAATACAATCGGTTTATGTTATTACAGAGCATTAAACCCATGGTTTGCTATTTGTCAGCCTGTGAGTTCTCCATTTGTTTATTTTTCTGAAATAAAAGGTTTCCTGAGGGGAAAAAATCCACTTTTCCGATTCCAGCAAATATGCATTCAGTTAAAATCGTGTATGTTCCTTGCTTTGGGATTCAAATGCTAGTTTTTCCTTCCAGAGAGCACTGAAGTCCTGTTTACACTGGAGAGGTGCAGAAGCAATAAACAATAAATTATAAAGATTAATAGATGATGAATATCTCAAGTATAGTAGTTGTTCAGAAGTAAATGGTTTTATTATTTTTCTAAGTAGTTTTTAAAATTTATTGTAGTGTCTTTATTATTATTGCAGTAAAAAATCACTAATAAAATAACAAAAATGTAGTCCTTTTGGGAGGGGGGGATTGTCTGTTTTAAGTAGTATAACATTGAACCACTCATTGAACTATTATTTATACTATTACAATGCTCTTATTTTTAGAAAAACTTTGCTTTTTTTAGCGTGCATGTTATTCTGTCTACATTTTTTTAAAAATAAATATCAGTGCCGAATACACCAGGTTTCAGCAGTTATAAAATAAATAGTGCCACTTGTGGCCATACTAAATCTCTAATTTCTATTTCTGAACTAGAGGGGAATAAGACTTTTGAAAATATTTCATGATTACAGGAAAGCTCTTCCAGAAATCTGAAGTACTCTGGAATGAAAGAGGAGTAAGAGAATTAGCATTTAAATGGATGTTGGGTTACTTCTCGTGCTGTTGTAGGCTCACAAGAAATGGAGAAAGGAAAAAGATAGAAATCAGTTCTGTGAAACAGAACAGCGCCCATGGAATTACTTCTAGAAAAATAATAATCTAACTGAAGAAAATGGAATGGAAATTAGCGTTTAAGGCAGTGCTCGTAGAGGATTTTCAAGCTTGGGAGGTTCGAGCACTATAAGTTCTCTCACATAAAAAGAGGAAACGGAGAGTACTATGATAGAAAAACTGTGCGGAAACAAACCTGTTAGAGACAGTGGCCGGAGAGAGAGAGAGAGAGAGAGAGAGAGAGAGAGATCATCTGTTTACTGACCCCTCCTCTTTGGATAGTGTCCAGAATTTTTTGTAAGCTTTTAGTATACCACCTCAAATGGGAGAGCAGTATTCTAAGGTCGAGTAGATTTGGAATTTGTACAGTTAGTAGCCAGGCATGTGAAAAGTAGTATCTAGAGTGGAAAAGTATGCTAAGCGTTTTTGGCACCGAGGAAGCTTCTAAGAAAGCACTTAGATTAGTTCTATCTCTCTCTCTCTCTCTTCCTAAGATAACCAAAGATTTTTTTGTTTGAAAAAAAAAACAAAAATCAAAAACAGGCCAGAATTTTCTAGAGCTGAAGGTAACTAGATTGTCATCATATCACCGAATAAAATGGAAGGGAAATTAGCGTTTAAGGGAATTGTTCGTAGAGGATCTTCAAGCTTGAGGATGTTTGATCACTGCAACTTCTCTCACATAAGTAGAGGGTATGGAGTGCACTATGATAAGAAAAAATATTCATAGAATATGTGGGCAGAGAAAAAGAGAGAGAGAGATCGCACGCAACAGAACAGAGCTTTGAGAGACTCCTACATTGGTAATTATATCTGAAAATAAAAAGACGTCCACTGTTACTGAGAGACCAGAGAGAGAAAACTGGCTACCAAATTATACACCGGTTATTAAGATAGCACTTTGCTTTGCTACCTTCAGTGCAACATCTACTGCCCTGGAAATGCCAAGTCAATAGTATGCGCTTCTTACTTTTCCGTCGCACAAGTGATGCATGCAAGGAGATTGCAATAAATCTAGAGTGAATTCCGTACTGTTGGCCATTATTTAATTAGTGTGCTTTCGGGGGGGGGGTTGACAGCTAATAATCTTTTTATTAAACTGACATTTGGACAATAGGTCGATTATTTACTGACACTTCTCTCTCTCTCTCTCTCTCTCTCTCTCTTTTGGATTGAATATCTGGTTGTGTTTATGCTATGCAGCAGATACTAGATGAATATAACAGAGTGCAGAGACAATGATGACTAGGTGTTAGTTATAGATCACAACTTTTAAGTACAAACTGGTAATTCCAGAAGCACAAGAAACTTTTTAGTCTCTGGGTTATTAAATGACCCAGAGACTAAAAGACGTTTTATGACTTTTATGGGAAATGAAAGAAAATGGAATGTGGTACATTGTTCCTGGTATGGTTAGAGTTGACTTAGTCAACAGCTCCCTAAATCATACTTAAATTTGTTCGGGTTGGTTTATTGAAACCTATTGTGCATTCTGAGCACGAAGCTGGAGTTTTATCTCAAGCTACTTGTGATATTTTTTCCCACCACATTGGTATACTTGTTTGGAAAACTAAGGTATCGACATTGGACAGAAATTTGAATAATGTTTGAAATCAAAGCCTTCATTCCAATATGGATAATTTCTGTAACTCGATGACACCAACAGTATGCATGGAAGTAGAACTGACTAAGAAAAGATCTAGAATGTTGGGTGAGTAGATAGAGGATTGCCCGATATTCTGACAGATGGAGGATTTTATATTGAATCATAGTGTACGGCAAATGCCTTTTTACCGTAGCTTATTCAGTAGAATTAAAAGAAAAAAGGAACCAGTTAGAGTTATGGACATTAAAGTCTCCAAGGAAACGTTTTCTTGTTTTGGAGGAAACTAAGCTTCAAGAACTGATTTTGATGGAACAAGGACATCTAAAGCCAAGGACAGTTAGAAACATGAAATTCTAGATCTGTCATACCTTTGGAAAAGAATATTAGATAACACAAATGCACATATTTGATACCTTTCTGGCTGAAGGAATCATAGCGCATGTAATTGGAACAGTTAAGCTGAGCTGCAGTTGTTGGAGCTATAATTTGAGTTTCAGTTAAAAAGAGGAAGTCAGGTCTGTATGCCTGTGTGTGTGTAGCATCATTTAAGCTTCTGTTTAAGTTGAAGATATTACTGAAATGAAGTGTAAAGATATTGTGGGTCTCGCTGGTGCAGTGAGTTTTTGGTGGTAATTGATAGATAAGACAAAAACTAATTTTTATTTTTACTAGTATATAATAGAACTGTACAAAAATTCAGATCCAACTTTGGGGAGATTAGATCCCCATCGATTCCAAAATTTTACAAACTCACGTCCTTGATATATGCAATGATAACCTTTTGCGAAGGTTTATAGTTATTAATCAGTGAAGTTATGGAGTAATTCTTTCACTATGATGTCTATTGTACATTGTATATCTTTTATGGAAATGCCTCTGTCCTTTATAATCGTTGATATTGTTTCCTAATTATGGAACTACATGAACAATGACTTCGAACAGTACACTGTATTCTGTATAAATCTGTTTCGGATCTCAAGTCTTTTATGTATCGCAATAATCTAAGGATGACAAGCGATCATACAAACTGTTGTTGAGCTAATATTGTATTTTTACATTCGCTTCGGATATAAGCAAAACGATATATCACCTGATAAAGCAATCGAATTTTTTTAAGTGGTCCGAGTTCTAAAAATAAATGTTTTGGTTGTAAAATATATAAGAACATAAGTAAAAGCGTTCTCGTTATATTACTAAGAAAGTGTACTAACTGCTATATAGAAAAAAAAAAGTCCTTAAGCCGTTTCTGGCTAAAACCAATTAAAATTCTGCATCACCTGTAAAAGATAATCTCAACTTAGAATAATTTTTCCTGATTGCGTAATTCATTTTAATCGCACGTAAAAAATTCTTGAAATATTTTAATTCTAACACAATTGTGATTAAATTTTGCTAGCCTGCTTGGCCGATTGGTTAGCATATCCGCTCTTCAACCAACAATATGTCGGTTCGAATCCTGCCGTGGACAGGGATGTTTGTGATTGTCTTTAGGTGAAAGTTGAATTTTATCTCTCAGTGTGAGACCTGAAGTGGCTTGAAAAAGTTCCATATTTGGTTTCTGGAGCAGGGTTTCCGAATTATGTAAAAATGAAATAAAATAATACAGAAATATACAAAATTGCTGAAAATTAAAAAAAAAAAAATTCTTTCCCCATCCGTGGTACAAATGTATTATAGATTTGCAAAAACTTTTCGTGAGTGGGAGGCATTTAAAAACATGTTCGCAGTGCACAATATCGACCTCTCCTACCAGAGTGAGCAGTTGAGATTAATAAACAGCACAAAACACCCGAAACGATGCCATCTGGGAAGAATGAAGAACACGAAAGTTGTTGCTAGCTTCACTTAAAATATCTCATTTATAGAGCTGAGGTATTTGAGCGTAGTTTGTTGGTTGGAACGCATTTATTCGCGCTGCAATGTGAAGAAGTTCATAAATTAAACTTAATGCTTAAAATGCATTTTATATTATTGCTGATATGGTGAAAATTTAAATTGAAACTTAAACAAAATAGTCTTTAGTGCATTATCAAACAACACATTAATGGCATCATAAACATTCTGGCTAATAATCCAGAATGCTTATATTTGATAAAATTAAGCTGACCTTCTTGAACGATAAAAATCTTAATTAGGAAGTGAAAATAACTTATAATTACATAGTTTATAACATATATATTAAAGACGCTATCTGAACTGACAACACATTTACACTCAAATTAGTATATATACTGTGGCATACCTTGAAATGAAGATTGCTTCGGCGGTACATTCTCATATTCAAGGAATACGAGATAGAAATAAGGTTGGGCCTCCTATGACTGTTTCAAATTATAGGGAAGAGGTTTAGGATTACCTTCAGAACAAAGATGATATTGGAATAAAAACCCGTCATTTTAAAACCTGGCTTTCAGCATTACATGCTGTAATTTTGAAAATGAGGAAAACCGCAGTACATAAAACAATATGATATGTAAGAATTATGTTTCGAAAACAAAAAAGGCGCAAGACAAATGTGAAATAAAGAATTAAAGAGGTAAGAATTCTAATATTATTGGAATAAGTCAGGTTAGACGGACAGGATCTGAAGAGAGACAAGTTACACTTTAGTTTACTCAGGTTGAAGCAAGCATTAAAATGGACAATTGCACTTCAAAATGTTTAAAAGGTTTCTGGCCCGTCTCAGACAGAATTATGGTGTTTAAGCTGAAAGTCAAACGAATCAGTATAAGTCTACTACAAATATATTCCCTTACCTTGGTTAATTTCATCCAAATAATGAAATTAAACTGTCGAAAAGACAGAAAGTAAAGTAAAATTAAATGAATTCTCATTATCGATAGCAATGAAAGATATGAAATAGAATGAGAAATTTTGGGAAAACAATTCTTCTTTCATGTAATATAAGAAGAAAAAAATCATATTTCCCCATACGCATGTAATGGTTTAATAATGTTACGTAGTCACATGTGCGTAAATGTAGTAAACAAAGAGTTTATTTACATCAGGTACTCAAACAAAATATTTAGCATAATTTTCGCAAACGAAAAAGAGAACACGCCAGCCAGTTTGGTCTATACTATTAACCCCTTAACGTACCAATTAAAAATCAAAAAGCGGTCGTTTTTCTGCCAATTTTTTGGGCGAGGGTGATTTGCTGGATCAAATTCATCATTATTTGAAAAATAATGATGCATTTGTGCAAACGCAAACGAAATAGCCGATACACGCCGTTGGCAACTTTTCTCGGCTGAAAAGAAATAGGCACAAGATTGTCTAGCGTCTACATGCGGTTGTATTTATATGTGAAACCAAAATTCAAAATCAGTTTTGGTACAATAAACAAAAGACGTGTCACAGAAGTCTTTGTATGTTAAGGGGTTAAAAGTTTTCCGATTTCGGCAATAAGATTGTGATGTTTACGGATAACTTTAGTATTAAATAGTGTAGCACTTTTCCCTTTACTTATAATTTGATCATTGTTTTTAACAACTGCAACAACAACAGTGCGATGTAAGTTTAGCCTGTGACCTCTCTCAGTGTTCGATACACCATCGTCACTAAATTATCCTATTTCCACTGGAGCAACAGCACACTTGCTTTGAATTTTATCTGTTATTGTTATTATTATTATTATTATTATTATTATTATTATTATTATTATTATTATTATTATTATTATTATTACATTGTTACGATCATTGTTTTCTTGTATTTCTACCCTAACTGGACTTAAGTCGTCTGATATCATTAGTAGCACTCCTCCTCCTCTCCTATCTCTTCTGTCATTCCTAAAATAGTATATCCGTTACACTCGATCCCACTTACCATATGTGATTCTGATAACCAGGTTTCACTAATGCCAACAATCTTAGGCCACATCATATTCAATAAAGCAACAAACTCAATCCCTTTGTTTCTAATGCTCCTGGCATTAGTGTATAGACATAATAAATTACGATCTAGCCTATTTTTATAATTAGATATGCAATGTATTTGGTCTTGTTCTAAAATTTTCTCTTTTTCCTACCCAGATATACTTAAAAGGTCCGAAATCAAAGCATATTTTTACACTCCTTCGCCACATATATAATCATGTTCAAAGGCATTTATATCTTTATCACGTTTGTATACCATAGCTGAACTTTCACACACGTTTTTCTCATTCCTCCCTGGACGATCTAGTTTCCCTGACTCTCTGCATTAAGTCTCATACCAAGAAGTAATTTCTCCAGGTTTCTGATGCCAAATGAATTCAAGTGCAGGCCATCATTCTTATACAAATCTTTTCTGCCATCAAACACACCCCACACGTCTAAAAACTCACATCCATATCTTATACATAGCCTGCGCGTCAAATCATTTGTTATCATCGCTCTCCTTCTTAACTCAGTGCTATCATATCTAGGTAGTAATCCCACAATTTTTACTCTTTCACATTTCTTTCTCGCTTCTTCCAAAAGACTTTTCATATCTTCTCTCATACTATGTTTGTTACCACTTAATTTATTAGTACCTACCAGCACTACCATTTCTTCTTTGGTTTTCAATTACGTTTGTCATATTTTTAATTTTTGCTCCCAGGATACTAGAAGTGGCGACTCCATCGGCAAGCGCAAATTTTAAAATTGAGTCACCATTCCATATTACCTCTTTTTTCTTAGATATTAATAAGAACAAAATAAAATAATAGTTATAAATAGTATGTAATCCATAGCGAACACCAGAACACAGATGTAGCAAGCAATGACGTCGTCAGTAAACGGAGTTCATGAATACTGCACATCGGTTGATTCAAGGAAGCATCATGTAGCTAAAACCGTCATATTTGAGAATGTGGAGTAGCATAAATATTAGCAGATCATCGCAGCGCGAAGTGTCGTAAGACGATGTATTACCGTGCATGCTATTTGTTTGCTAATGCTTGTTTAAAAATCATCCAAAACGATTATGCACATGAAGAAGTCCTGAGGATCCAGATAAGGATTTTTATGATGATTAAAAACAAATTTAGAAACTCAATATGACATTTAAAACTTATTCTAGTGTTGACTGTAGTTCCAACCACAATTTGCAACCACACTGATAATAAAACTTAAGTTAAGAAAACTTAATAACAAAAACTCAGGACTAAAGTGAAATGATAACAGGCTTTTGACAGAGATGCACAAGAAGCAGATAATCAGTTTAAAGCATTACGTTATAATGAAAATAGAGAACGGAAATGAGCAGTGAAATGCAATAACGAAGCCTTGGAATGATTTCAAGAAAATATGCTCCAGAGCTCTTTATTTTAGTCCAAACCGCTTCCTGTTATATACTGATTATTTTTTATTAAACCCAAATGCTCTCCATACTTTTGCTGATTGAGCATTTGAGCATTAAACATTTTAATGCTCAAGGGACCCACCATAGCCAACACTTTAAACACTCCTTCCAAGACTTCAGTAATATGAGGACACATTATATCAACTTTAGCACTTAATAATCTCCATTCAAGGTCAGTGCTCGCTTCTTAGGTTGACGTACACTTCTAGCAATTCCTGTCATAAGCACCTCATTCATAGCTTCCTCCACTTCCAAAAAACTAGGTCTCCATTTTTACTCAAGATATACTATTTCAATCTATACAGTTTCAGACATTGTAAATCTGAAATAAAATGCTCCAACCTTAGAATGCTGTTTTCATTTGGAATGATGCCAAATATCCCTAACATGCTTGATGCGTACCAGAAGAAAGTATTCCAGTTAACTGATGATCCTTCTCTCACAAACTCTCTTCAATAACTTTCCCATATACGTTATGTTTCATGCATGTTCTATAGGTATTTTCATCGCTAATTTTGCTGAACTTTCTACGAAAATTTCAATTATATTTTACTTTCCAGTGTAAACTCTCTTTCCAACAATTTGTTCTTAAACATGTCAACAGGTTTCCATTTTTTTTTTAACCATTTGTTAGCACCGCACCTCCCTAATTGCTATTAGTTTTGGATATAAAAACGATGCTTCCTTAACTATTTCAGTAGCAGCGATGTCCTTTGGTTAGAAGAAAACCTTGATTTCAAATTCAGTCTGGTGGAAGAGGCGGAAGAAATTTCTTCCCGGACAGTCGGCATTCTTCCAGGAAATAGAAAACCGACCAACTAGAGCTCATGTGTATTAACATTCAAACAGGCTATGGAGAGAGAACAGTCTTTTGTGGGCTAAAATTGTATTTTAGCGTAGTTCAGCTCTTAATAACCATTAAATAAACAATTCATCGATGTGAAGATAAAGTATATTTATAATCAATAATTCATAAATGATTGAGAACTTTTAAATTGGCTTCGAATTTTATGTGACTTTTCACTTACCTTATTTATTGGTCTTACATGATATATTTGATATTTATAAAGAATTTAAAATAGTATTCTGGAAATCTATTAATGTTTTAATCATATTTAAAAATGCATACTTTTTTATATCGGAAAAACTTTTTTCATATCATTTTCTTAAGTATAACTTGTTTTATTCTAGTTTAGAAACGTTCTATTAAAAAAAAATCAGTTTATCATACAAGATGCAAATTAGTCTGAGACTAGTTGAGGTGTTGAAAGAGCTCTTTATGTGAATCTTTATATGAATCCAAGCATACGTCAGGCTTTTGATTTGGTTGTCTGCGATTTGTATGCAAATTTCATTTGTATTTTAATGTTACATGAAAGCTAGATGCTTCTGATCTGGAAAAAAAAGCATTATAGCATTGAGTCTAGTGGCTTTAGCGGTAAATGGGAATATCCCTTATTTTATTAAATTATTCCTTATTTTATAAAATGTATACGTTTTTAAACAATTCAGTCTCCTAATGAGAGGCCTAGAACATCTTTTATAAACTTTTATTTTATTTTCCGATATTTTGGCACAGTTAAATAAACACATCAACAATAGCTCTAAAGTCATCGTCAAATGGAAATACTCTGGCATACTCATGAAGGAAATACGTTTTACAATTATCCTTATGATTATATTTATTGACTTCCTAAATATCCTGTAAATTTACGCATTGTAGAATATGTGTTTGTATACTATATAATCACTTACCTTAATAGATAATATTGCAATCAAATTGGATGAAACTAAGTACGTTTGCCCAACTACTTTAGAACCTTGTTTATGAGTAGAAAGATGTCAACATTTAGGATCGATGTGTTCCAACCTTTAAGCCATTCGTATCATCATTTCCAGATGACTGGGTACTGTACTTCCCTTTGAACTAAGAGTCGGAAGTACAATGAACAGATAGTAATAAACCGTAATGAAGGTTTTGCCTCACTTATTGTTCAGGTGATATCAGAAACGAGTATGTCGGAAAGAGAATATGAAATCGATGAATTAGACAACCAACATTTTTACTGATCCGGAGATCTATGCTACAGAAAAAAACACAAATATATTATTGCTTGTCCCAAAATATAGTAATAATATAATAGTAATTTTATAAATGCATTTCCCCCTTAAATTTTATAAAAATAATTTCTTATGTCTTTTAAATGTTCTGTTTCAAGTCATGCATTATCGGTGTATGAATTATACAGGGAAGCATCAGTGCATTACGTCGGGTGGGGTGGACTACTACTACATCAACAGCAAAACTTTAATTTTGATCTCTCTCTCTCTCTCTCTCGCTCTATATATATATATATATATATATATATATATATATATAAATTTAATACGAAAATGAAATATTACAAACTTATATGTTTTAACGATGCTTATTTACGTTGCATCTTTGTACTAAGATGCAACGTAAATATGTGCAGGTAAATTCACTAAATTATCCTTGCTAGGAGTTTTAAGTCGTAACTTGATTAGTTTGTCTTAAAAGGAAGTGGCAGAAATTTCTTTGACACTACAAATCTGTGGTTTCCTTTCCCTTTACAATGATTTGGCTTTTCTTTTAACTTTGCATTTGATTTGGCTCGCTTTCGCATGTTTATCGTCCACAAAATAGATAGTCTAGCCTGAGAATACACAAGTTTAACATTATACATAGATAATCATGCTTCATTACCTTTTGTGGCATGATAATGAAGCACAATTAAAAATTTTTAAAACACAATTCCAAAATTATGTTTAAATACAACAGACTCAAATTTTACGTGAATTCACTCCCCCTCTACGAAAGGTTATAAACCATCAAGCATTTAGTATTTGCAAGGGTTATGGGTTAGATAATTCAGTTTCCTTGCTCTAGTGATCAGACATGATATTTTCTAAGCCATTTCCTATATCTAATAGGCAGGGTAATGTTCTCACATCATGCGATCGAACTCTTGTTGAAAAGGCCTGAGTTTGAATGTTATCTAGAATGTGAAGAAACTTTTAAGGGCTTTTCAACTGAAGGCATGTTTTAACCAGTTTCATATGGCGGTACAGGATTTTTTAACTGCAAAACAAGGCAAAAGAACACAAAGAAACAAAGCAACAGTGATTCAAAAGGGCAGAAAAACACACGCTATTAACAGATGCAATATACTGACTTCATAGCCTTAGTTGCTTCGGGCATAATTTAAAATCACCAGCTCAGCCTCCTGCAATGTGAGATCAACTGTAAGTAATTCACATCGCAGGGGTCTTTATAATCAAACACTGATTTAATTACGTAAATTAATGAAACCAATATTTCAGGAATACATTCCTTTTTCTTTCTTTTTTTTTAAGAAATAAATTTTTCAGATAATTTAAAGGATTGTCAAAAAAAATACATCTTCAATCTAAAGAAAATATTTATCTAGTGATTGCAGCAGTGAAAATTTAATGTAGTTTCCTGTAAATAAATATCACTCTTACTAGAAATGCTAATTATATTTCACTAGAATCTAGCGGCATACATCTAGCTGAAAATTATTAATTATTAGTTGTAATTAAAATTGACTGAATCGTTATATGAAGTAAATGATACGTCTTATTTTATGCATGTAATAATTAGCAAACATGCCTATACTTGTTTAAACTTTCACAACGCTGTCTCAGGTGAAGTAAAGTATTCCATAGCCTCGATTACAGTTGCCAACTAGAGGATTTTTCTAGGCATTTTTAAGTCTTTTGTAGGGTTACTCGACCTTTAGCGCATGCAAGTAGAATTACATTTTTCCCTGCAGAAACTCGAGCTTTTTAAACCAGCATCTCAGCGAAAGCGATCATAGAACAAAGCGAATTAATTCGTATGGATATTAGTAAGACTTAGGAACAGTAACCCGTATCTCTATCGCATAATGGAATACATTCAAGCTTGGAGATGATGAGATTGGGATGGAGACAGACTGCATACTTATTTTGTTCCTTTGTAGAATAAAAAGGATTTACTTATACATATATATAATTTATTTTTATTTATGCATATTGAACATCGTATTCAATTACTGCACTTAGCTTCACAGAACAGTTTTAAGCAGTTTTATCTGAATTCATTATTTCATTTCTCCCCAATTTCTCTCCTCTGACTAAAAATGGACATCAGTAGTGATATGTAGTTCCAATAAATGTGACCAGTGAAATTTGAAGCACTATCTTAGAACAAGTCCTTCTGAGAAAAAGTTTTGAGAAGAAGACAGTTGATGGAAGTCTGTAAATGCTGCAAAGTTTTTTTTTTTTTGTTTTGTCACGGTTGCAGAGTAGACGAGTAGACTACATATAAGCACCTATTTTCACAAAATGAGTTTATTTTGCTAAACGCCACTAAACTTCACAGTATTTTTAGGGAGGTGGGGATGAGAGAAAGTATTTTGTCAACAGACTTGTTTACGTTTTTGTAGTATGCTAAATTCATCTTTATGTGCGGAACTGTTTGCACAAGACATCTTCCTTTGAGAGCACTTAAAAGCGAAAGTTTTGTGAGACATGTGCTCACAATCGAAGTGTCCCGAAGTGTCAGATTCAGTATATCTTTGATACCATGAGTGAACAGATACTGGAAGTTATTATTAATTAATAATGTGATCCTTTTGTATCATACTGTGTAGCCTCTCGAGAACAGGGTAGGGAACAGATCACTTTTAAGTGCTAGAAACTATGAAATTAAATCCCAATTTTTGTGTATATT
This sequence comes from Typopeltis vanoorti, assembly GCF_054136105.1. NCBI lineage: Eukaryota > Metazoa > Arthropoda > Arachnida > Uropygi > Thelyphonidae > Typopeltis > Typopeltis vanoorti. The sequence continues at coordinate 121,478,081 of NC_143558.1, forward strand.
TTCAAGTAAAAACAATTTAGATAGCATAAATCTCTTATAAGCAAGTAATATCAAAACGAAATGCGTTGCCAAGGACAATGCATTACAGTAATTTGTACCCAATAAATGAAATATAAACAAAAAAAAACCAGCCTACATTTCAATATATATGTTCAAGCTAGCAAGAAATATATCAAATATTAATGGTCCAATAATAATATAACTGCGTGTTTTCTTTTGGCCACTTTGCTCGTTCTGCAGAATGAAAAATACGATTTTCCGAGAAAAAACATTCTTCAACTTGCACATGAGACTGAATAACTTGCCTTCAGTTAAAATGCACTCATTAAGGTTCGTGGCGTGCACCAGAATGCCTTAAAGGCGGGATGTTTGAGCACCACAAGTTATATAATAAATTTAGTTTAATCCTTTATCCAAGTGTGAGCAAACAAAGTTTGCGCCTGAAAGTATCTTCAGGACTGGGGTAAGGTAGTGCAACACCAGGAATTAATGCATAACATTAGATATATCCGCAAGGAGATGTGTTTTGCATTATGGGAGATACTGAGATAGGAGTGACAGTATCTTGCTCCACCTTTGCAAGGAGTCGCCCTGGTGTTGCACTACCTTACCCCAGTCCTGAAGATACTTTCAGGCGCAAACTTTGTTTGCTCACGCTTGGATAAAGGATTAAACTAAATTTATTATATTCTAACTAAGTGAAAAATAAACTTTCAACACCACAAGTTACGTTCGAATGACGTGTATGAGGAATGGAGTTACTATCTATGGATAGGATTTAGGTCCTCGAAAAAAGGATCTAAATCTTGTCCATAGGTTGTTTTGGATTCACTCATTTAAGGCTATGAATATTGCGTCTGTAAATCGCGTGTTTTCCTCTTCCCGATTTGTTTGTTTTTTGAAGGGATGAAAAGCCAGAGTTCCTGGGAGAAAAAACCCTACTACCTTCCTATCAGACTGCCTAACTTACCTTCGGATGAAAAGACTTATAAAGGTGCTTCGCGTCCTAGACGAATCCGAGTAATTTCCGTCCAGGAAGAAGAAGGTGAATGAAAGTACGAATACTCCAGCATTAGGAGGGAAATGAAGAGTAGAAGTTATCCGCCTTGACATAGTAAACAAGTGGAAAAATATGTCGTTCTTTGGAATTATGTTGAAGCAACTAAGGCTATTAGACCAATATATTATGGTTTGTTATATACATATGTATATACATGCATCTTCAGCGATGTACTGTATGGATCTGAAACTTAGGTAATAAATAAGGAATCAAGAAAAATAATTTTGGCATTTGAAAGAACTTGTTAGAGGAAGATTCTAAGAATAGGATGGGTACAGAAAATCACCAATGTAGAGCTCTATCAGAAGATACAACCAAAACGGAAGCTGCAATTATTTGAACACATCTGTGGAATGAGTGAGGACTGGAAGATAAAGACATTTATGTTTGGTATTTTGGATGGTTTAAACAGAAGAGGTAGACCATACAGAGAATGGATAGACGACATAAAAGACTGGTGTGGAATGGGTGTACAAAAACTGCGATACTATGCACTGGACGAAGAAAGGTGGAAGAAGAAAGTGAAAACAGGCATCAGTGAGCCCATGGTTCGTGATGATGATATACATATGTGTTTTCTGGCCGATTTGTCTGTTTTACAGAAAACTTCGACTTTCCTGGCGTAAAACCCTTTTGTCTCCGATGAGGGTTTCCACATGAAAACTTTTATAAGGGCTTCTATATGAGACTGTTTATAAGAACTTCTCACATGCATTTGAAACTGAAGGTGAGAAGCCCTTATAAAAGTTCTTCCCATCCTAGACGGGATTCAATGCCATGTCTTTCTCACAAAACGACGTTGTCGATGTGGTTACCGGAGAGGAAACTGACGTCTAATTACAAAGGCAAGTAAAGGAAAAATGATTATGGAAAAGTTTAACTGGGCTTCTCGCCCACCCCATGAAATTTTAAGATATTATATATTTTAGGTCATTGTCAGAATTTTTTAAAAATTTATTTTTCATGCAAGTTGTCTAATAATATTGGCAGTCATAAAGCATTTGTGTATATTTTGAACCAAAATGTCAAAGGAAAGCATTGGTTCGAAGGCACAAAACGTTTTTTCATAATTTATTGCATGTGAGGGGATGGGAGGCATGAGAAGATTACCTGAAGATACACTATGAAGAGAAATGCAAAATCTTTTATTTGTTTGTTCTGCACAATTCAATGAAAATGGAGGTGCTATAAAATCTGAAAGCATTGCATTTAGATTTTATGCATTATTTATCGATTAAGCTGATAGGATAGTAAAACGTGCTTTTCGTTTCTTAAACCACTTGTTGGAGTTGGATGAATTTCGTTACAGAGGATACTTTCAAATACATAATAATAGTTTAAATTTTGAACTATATTGGACAATCTGATCTACTATTTTGGCATGGAGTGATTTTATATGCGATGGTACATTTATAGAAACAGTTCTTCTTTGTCAGTTGTGTAAATTTGTAGTAGCAAGATATCAGCACACTCATAGCACCAACGTTCTACTTCTTCATGATGACTGTTCTGTTTATAAACTATCAGTATAAATAGTTAAATTCAAATACTGTGCAAGCTAAGACCGTTGTTTGTGTGAATGTTAAGGACACATTGCTCTTGGAAATGTCGTACACGAATTTCACTTAAGTAGACATGTAAAATTTAATCACTTGATTTTGTAGAACATACAGTTCTTAATTCTCTAGTTATTTTGCAAGCATCAAAATGTGTAGCAAAAGAAAGAGGCTATTTACATGACATAATTACACTCAAGATGTTCTTGGTATCTTGCCATGATATAAAAACACATCTTATAGAAAACGCATAAAAATACAAAATACCACTTTTCAACTGCATGGCAGTTTTATCATTAAACAATCGTTTTCGAGCATATTTGAGATCTCTAAAAAACAAAGACAGAAAAGTTAAAGGTCAGGTTAAGATTACTCTACGAAATCAACCAACTATAAAGGTAAATTTCTAACATGTGATTCTTGTCCTGATTTTGAAACATGCGCTGTGTTTTCCCATTTTTCACTTTACATAAATTTTAGTAGGTAATATACACATACCAGCCACTGAATTGGAAACCTCTATTGAGATGACGTAGCGTGTATGCAAAATACTTGGTCATTTGCGTCACCACGTGTGTCAGGCAACTGTTTAAGAATGCTAGTCAGTAATCGTCAACAGTGTTGATCACAATGAGAAAAACAAAGGATCTTTCTGAGTTCGATAAAGGATTCATTGTGGGTGCCCGTCTTGATGGAGTCACGATTTTGAAAACAGCAGAGCTGACTGGTTTCTCAAAAGGAGATATCCCTAGTGTTTAATTAGTGAAAAAATAACCAGCGTTGCTTGTTTAAGAGGCATAACTATGGTCATATCATGGAATCAGGAACGATATCGCCTCGGTGGAGAAGTTTCTAATTCAGTGGTTGATATGTGTAGTAAAGAAGACGTTTCAGAATCAGGCATATTCCTGCATAGAGTATATTTAATATCTTTTCATTTTTATTAAGTCATGAATGCGAACTCATCATACAAAAACATTCATTAAGCACAAGGTAATTCGTAAGCAGCAGCGAAAATCGAGAATGGAAAAACTTGACATTATGTCGTCTATATATCTGACTATCATCTGTCTATATATAGATGATACAATGTTGAATTTTTGCATTCTCGGTTTATATTATGTATATAAATTCTTTAAAAGTCCTTGCACTTTTCTCAATTTTCCGATATTTAGAATATCAGAATTTACTTTACGTTTGGAATTTTCATGTGTTACAAATACATAAGATATTTCTTTCGAATATTTATATCAAGGTTTATGTCATATTACGATTTCTTTAGGAATCTTTCTTTCTGCCAGCCTGGTTGGTCGAGTGGTTTGCTTATCTGCTCTCCAACCAACAGACAGTGGTTCGAAAAACGTCGTGGGCATAGATGTTTGCGATTCTCTTTAGGTGGGAGATGAACTTCATCTCCCTGTATGATTTATATATAAACCATCTCCCCACTTATTAACGGCCTGAAGCAGCTTGAAAACATTTTCATGTCTGGTCTCTAGAGCAGTTTCTCGACTATGTAGAGAAGAAATAAAAATATAAAAATTATGTAAAATTAATAAAATTAAGGAATAAATTCTTAGCCCATCCGTGGTACGAATCTACTGTAGATTTATAAAGAACTTTTCGTGGGTGGGCTACATAAAAAAAAAAAAGCAGAAAAGAGCATCGGATATTTTGCAGTCAGTGTTTGAGGAAGAAAATGGTTCCAACTTAGAATATGATAAATTGATAAATTAAAAAGAAAACCTTTAGGTTTTATAGTACCAATGTAAACTGTATTTATATATAAATCACTGCTCAGTGTATATAAATAAGACCACAATAATTCCAGAATTACAAGAAAAAAACTTTCAGTTTTTGCTCTCCCTAAAAATCTTTTTCGTCACTTTTCTGAATCACCATACGATTTCTAATTCAGACAAATCATTTAGTGACTCTTCAAAAGACCCCAACGGTAAACGATTATTTTCAAAATGATTTTTACAGACTAAGAAGCAACTGGCGAGATCTAACTAATCGCTCATCGAATGGGCTTTCTATTCTGCTAAAACTGACATAATTTCTTATTGCAGATGCACAAGTCGCACGCACACACACACACACACACACACACACACACACACACACACACACACACACACACACACACACACACACACACACACACACACACACACACACACACACACACACACACGTACAAACGTTAAATCGATATTGAGTATCCTCTGGAAAAGTTGGTCATCCTTCTGAACTCTGCTAGCCATTGATTTATTGCCTGCTTCTAAAGGCGTGTCGTTATTCGGTTGTCAAGCGACTGTTCAGTGGTGACATATTGTGGCCATGTGACCCACGTTTGAGGTCAAGGCTAGACCTACACGATCGTATCGGTTTCACGCTCCGTTTCTCCGTACTTCACCGATTGTCTCAGTTATACAGTCTGTCACACGTCGTTTGCTCTTCTTGAATTCTTTTATATTCAGGGTTTGCTTGTTAACGAAGGACAAAAGAAGCAAATATATTGCAACGCCGTCTGACTTTTTATTTTGTAACTTTTGTTACAGGCGAGTCAGAATCATTTCATTGAACTTTTATGTGTAGGTGAGGGGGAGATTATTATTTATTGCAATGATTACTCGATATCATTATTTTTGATAAAACAAAAAATGCAATGGTATTATCAATAATGATAATACCATTGCATTTTTTGTGCTAATCGTTTTATTCATTTATATTCTTACAAGAAAAAATATTACTAACGATTCATTTGTAGTGTAGAAAGACCTAAATTTCGGTAGGTACAACAAGAACAAAAACGTCATTTCTGTCTGATAGGTAAACGGAAATATGACAGTAACCGCCCCCTAGCATTTTCTATAGCCATCATTGACGATTATGAGAAGAACTGTTACTGTTATGAAGCATAAACTGATTTTATATTATCATATCATATAACTTCACGAGAAGCGAACTACTGTAAGAAGAGAAGTTTGAAATACACTACTATAATATTGAATTAAGGCTGCCTGTCCAATATCGTGTAACCGCTTGTGGCATTGATCGACGTCACTGGATGTCTAATGACGTTGGTGGGCATCTTAGCTATGGTGTCTGGAAAACATTCCATAGTCCCAGAATCTTCTAGACTTTCTGCTCTAGAAGCCCATATATACGAATATGTGGCCCGCCGCTGTGCGATTATTCCTCCACTCCTCATACCAAAGCTGATATCCCGATAGTTTCCTGCTGGTTAGCCCTCAGGAGGAGCTGCAGCTCCTGTGTATATCTTAACCACTATGGGCCGTGATCACCCAACACGTCGTTTCCGTTCCGAGATAGAGTCATTGATGCTTGAGCTCCAACCATCATATCCTTTTTGACCTCTGGCAGGATGAGGTGCTTTACATCTCACAGGACTTCCAGAACATCTGTATATGCTCTTTTGGTTCAGATCCTGTGAATTCGCTTGCTATTCAAGATGGGTGATGCCTGTTTCTTGAACTATTTCCTTCTAGTTATAGCCCCAAGTTATCTGGTGCATTGCTCCGAAGATTCATACATATTGTCTGTTTTGAACTTCTTGCAGGCACCAGTCATACGTTGGGCAATGAGCAACAACAACAACAACAACAACAAAGGTCCAAAAATTGAGACCAGGAAAACACACTATATATTCCAATATGCACGTACACTCTGGACGGTGGAAACTGCACGAAGGGTTCTGTCAACTCGTGTTTTTGCACCTTTTTACCTTTTTTATCTTTTTTACCTTTTCACCTTTTTACACTTCTTTAGCGTCTACCCTGCTTGAGGATGTCAACGTAATAAAATTTTTGTAGTGGCTTTAGGTGAGGAGGTGGGCGGGATATCTTTCAGGCTTTCGGCTCTAGAAGTCCATACATACGAATGTGTGGCCCATCGCTGTACGATTATTCCCACGCTCCTCATACCAAAGCTGATATCACAATAGTTTCCAGGAAGCGCTGCAGATCCTGTGCATATCTTAATCACTATGGGCCGTGATCACCCAACACGTCGTTTCCGTTCTGAAATAGAGTCACCGATGCTTGAGCTCTAACCATCATATCCATTTTAACCTCTGTGATAGTGTGACCTTTTCGCGTGAATGCATATTTAACATCGATTTGCATATTTTAGCCAGCTACACATGCATTTATGCTGCAGTAGACTGTATGCGTGTTCCATTCTGTCATTCATAATTCACTACTATGTCTATTCATTGCGTATGTTTCCGCCGGCCGGATTGGTCGAGCAATTAGCATATCCGCTCTCCAGCCAAGAGGCTGCAATTTCGAATCCGCCATGGGTATGGATGTTTGTGATTGTCCTACTAACTCTGTGTGGGAAGGGAATTTGCGACCCTACGAGGTACGGGAGTGATCATACGGCGTCCAGTGACGCAAAATATGAATAACTAACTTGCGTGTGTTCGTCTAGTCGGTTTGCCTATTCCGCAGAATGAAAATTTCGTTCCCTGTGGAAAATCCCAACATATCCGTATGAGAGAGGCTAACTCGCATTCATTTGAAAAAAAACTCTTATTAAGCGCCTCCGTACCGCAAGTGGAAGAACGACTGTACATTGCGCCTTTCATTTGGAAAAGAACTCAGTTCAGTTCTTGTGACGAGAAGAATCCTTACATGAGTGCTTTTTTTCATATGAAGGTGCGGAGGTAGTAGGGTTGTTTCTACCGCATACAGGCAAATCGGCATGAGAACATACACGATTTACAGACAATATATATACTGCTAGTAGCAGTGGTGGGCGGTAAATAGTGCTGTGTGTTGATGGTAGTAATGTACAGTTGGAGGATTAAGTAAGGGAGACGGTCAGTGGTAGTGGAGTAATGTGCCCTCCCTCCCTCCTTGGACTCTTCGAAGGTGTCACATAATAACGATATAATAAGGTTTTTCAGATCTAAGAAGTATTTGAACTCAAGTCATTATAGTGATCTATGAGACTCCAATGTCCAATGTTTTTTCTCCAAAAATTTGGTGTTTTCCACTGGCAAAATAAATAAACAAGTCTAAGTATACATACAGTTGCTAGCGTGAACTGTCTTTTAACAATCCAATCTGCCCGTATATAATTTTCTTTCATACAAAGTATGTGGTGAGTTTCCGTATCTCCTTTTTCAAATTGTTTGCCTTCATATCATGCATTTAGGAACATAGTTAAAGTTAATTAACACAGTGCTTTTGGAAATGTGTCAATTCCATTGCCTGATATAAACTTTTTTCTCTTTTTTTTTTTCTTACTTTGATATAGAGAATATTTGTTTATGGCCAATGAAATAATGCACTGTCACTAACTAGTCTAATATTTAACCCTGGATTATCTTTTGTTCCAAGTGGTGGTGGTGTTCAGCCATCTCTGTTAATTGACGTTTATTGATTTAAAGTAATGCTCGTTTTGATTAGTTTTAACTTATAGATCTGAGAATACAGTTAAAAATAACACAGATAATCAATGACTACGGATATGAGAGTTTTAGGAAAAATAGGGACATGAATAGATGGCATCAATAGCAGCACCATATTAAAAATAAAGATATTAGGAAGGAACTTGATATTGTTAGCATTCAGGAATACGTAAGCAGAACTAATCTCTATAGTGGGTACACTGCACTAAATAGAATAGCAAAACAGGTGTTCGATGCTAGGATGTCGGGAAAAAGACCGACCAAATCTAGGTGGATTAATGCATTTAGAAGTACCTTAGAAGGCCAAAATTTTAGATGTGATCATGTTGGAGTCCTGACACATAACGGATAAGTTGGAAGAAAATGGCTGATGGAAGCTAGCAATAATGTAAACAGGTAATCATATAGTACAATCATTATCCTGTTCACCGCATGCGGATACATATCAGGAATTCATAATGATGATGAGGACTTGTCTGTTTTGGCTTACGATAAGTTAATGGTGGAATCGTTATCGACGGCGTAATGTTAATTTGTTTGACAAGTACATATCCGAAATCTGTAAAATGGAGCCTTTATGTTTCGTGGAGTGTCTTTCTAACTTAATCAATGGATTTATCCATTCACGTCTCCTCTCTTGCTGAATGTATTTTCATTAAATTTGATATCTGGAATATTTATTAATATTTATGTACATTTCTTCGACACCTAAACCTAAATTGTATAATTTATTTTTTTAGTAAGATAATGAGCCTCCGTCGCTCAATCAGCATAGACGAAGTCCTTTGGTCGGAAAGATCTGGATTCGATTCCCCTCAGTGACGTGAGGGATCTTTATCTGGTCTCTTTCGATTAAAAGTAAGTTAGCCAGTCTCATACTGAGGTAGGTTTTTTTTTTTTTTCACCCGGAAACTCGGGTCTTACGTCTCCCAGAACAGGCAAACCGGCCCCGTGAACACACATGGATTACAGTCATGAATACGTCCCAGCCATATGTCGGTCCTGAGCCAGGATAAAATGGGGGGGGGGGGGGGGGTAATGGTGAACTACCCTGTAAAAATCTCACCAGGAATACTTTGTGGGCAATGCCTACAGTCACCTACAGCCGGAAACGACTGAAAGGGAAAATCACTAAGCTAATAATGTCTTTACGTCAATAGAACGCATTGACGTAAAGATACGAAGAGTAGAAACAACATTCAGATTTTTTATACGTAGTATAAGATCTTTCTTATGCATGGTATAAGGAAGATCATCACTGTGACGTTAATGATCTCTGATCTCATAGAAGATTTCGATACTCAGTATATTTTGTATTTTCTTTCTAACACATTAGATCAGTCAATCAAAAATAGTATTTATGCTATCATCTTTTATTTCTTGAAGACCACATGAATTGGGAATGGCACTAGTTTATTCTTTAAAATCACTTAACAGATTTAGCACAAGAAATGTGAGGAGCTAATGATCTCATATCCCCCCCCCCCATCATATTCTGAATGTACATTATATAGTTTTTATGTGAATAGTGAGATATTTCTTTTTTCTAACTTGATGTTAATATTATTCATAAATGCAATAAAAATTCTCTGGAATGTTTCGCATTTCTATGACGAAAAAATTAAGAAATAATAATAATAATAATATTTTTTATCTCAGAAATATTTACATATATACAATAATCATCTTGAGTGACATTCCTGCATGTTATATTACAAAGTATAACAACTAATTGCTGCAGATTATGGTTCATTTTCTACATTGGATTTCTATAATAAAAAACAAAAACAATTTAATAATTTTTATTATTGAAATTATGATTATATATTATGCGTTTACAAAACTTTTTTTTTTTTTTAACAATGAAATTCATACAAATTTTTCTTCTTTTTTTGTATATAATGTATTAATAATAGCTACTGTAGTTGATAATTTATAGTTGCGGTTGAATAAGATTACATTTTGTTAGTATTTATGCAATAAGAATAAATTACATATATTTACAATTTTCGCTTTAATATATTTAAGCTCTGTAAGAAGAAGATTGCTGTGATGAAAGTAGGCTGTTGTCTGATAATTCTGATATTTACTACAGGATGTAGGATGAGAAATTCACACACACAACACCTATGTCATTTATTTTATGATATATTTCATGTGCCTCTTAATTATACTTATCTATTATAAGATACTACTGATAATATTATAGTATAATTTTTATATAATTTAATATAATTTTAATTTTAATATATAAATAATAATTTTATATTATAATATAAAAGTATTATAATTATAGCATCCTCTCTACCTAATCAACAGCTGTGGGTTGAATTGCTTTGTGCGCATCGCTTTGTCTTTTATTTAAAATTTTTTTATCTATCTATACTAAAATCATATACAAGGAAAAGCTGACAATTAATGCCTATTATCTTATAAAATCCTAAATGTTATTACATTTAGGATTTTACTGAGCATTTTCATTTTTATCATAAAATGAGGATGTATAATAACAATCAGTATATTATATTAACTTAATAATAAGAAATATTATTTTTAATGATTTTTGCAGACTTTTAACAACAGTGAATAGTCCAATCGATGTCTGCATGCATATTTGCGTTCCTGATCAAATTAGAAGTAAAGCTTCCTCTGGAAATTCATAAAAACTATTCATATTAGCGTAAAAATATGAAAAACAATTCTTTAAAAATGAGCCTAAATTACGAAGATCATTGGGTACAAAGCTCACGAAAATTTGAGAAAATAGAAAGAAAATCCGAGAAACTGTTTGAAAAAAAAAAAAAAAAAACCTCTTCAATCCTGACCCAAAATGATCACAACTAATCTTCCATCACTGTATTGCTAGACCGCATATCTCTCACCAGATTGTTCATGAAGTGTGTTTCCGTGCATTGTGCATGCCAGGTTTATTTGTCTGTTATAATAATGTGCATCTAGCCTATAATCCAAACTTACTTTCAATCAAATAAATATTTTATTTATTTGATTCTCTTCCCTCATCACACACAAAGAGTCATTTATGTACGTTATTTTAACACCATGAGAAATTAAAAATATTCAACGAAGATTCTTTTGGGGGGAGGGGGGCTACTGAATGCTGTAAGGAAAATTAAAGCTCTGGAGATAAGGCAAATTCAAAACAACACATTGCATACATGGAGAAGTATTTTAAAGGCATTTTGTATGTGCCATTATATTCTTAATTTCAGACTTTCTGTTTCCAGAAGATTACTCTTTTCAGAATTGTTTCATATACTGCCGTTGTCACAAGTCGCATAATTGAAGTATTCATTTTTATCAGAAACGTTTGGCATCCTTTTAGCTTGTCTAGGATTAAAAGTATTCATTAAAGTGATAATATTCATCTAGTAAGGTGGGCACACGGACATTGCCAAGATAACTGCCACTCTTCAATCTGAAGTTCAGATGTTCGGAGGTTCATGCCTGGAAGCATTTCTCTAGGTAGTGCTGAATAACATCATGCACATAATTTCTTGATCGTTTAGTAGGAGACGAGCAACCTTTTCCGTGATTAGGTAAATGTTTGTTATCTTGATCGTGCTTTCTCACTTAAGCCACAGAGGAGTCTTACCTCTGTATGGGAACATCCAAAGTAATGCTAGTGGCATAGTTGGCCGAGTGGTTAATGTATCTGCTCTTTAAACAACAGACTACCCAATCGAATCTCGCTGTCTGATGGATTTGGATGTTTCTGATTGTCATTAGGTAGGAGATCATTTCCCTCATTGATGGAGAATTCACGTGACTTGAAAAAGTTCCATGTCTGGACTTTAGAACAGTTTCCTGATTATGCAAAAACAAATACAAAATAAATAAAAATAATAAATAATAATAAATATTTAATCTGTCCTCACTATTATAGGTTTACAACCTTGCGTACGTTGAGAGGCACATAAATTAATATGGAAGAACAGATATACAGAACGTTATAGGTGCCAGCATAGTGATATTTCTAACACACACACACACACACACACACACACGAGAGAGAGAGAGAGAGAGAGAGAGAGAGAACATAATATGATATGTTTATAAGTTAAATCATGATAATAATATTTCAAAAATCTTCTTTCCCTTCTAATTTACAACTACTTTTGTCCCTGATAATTTCTCATAAAATGTTCATAATTTCATAGAATTGCAATGAAGTCACGATAACGTAATTTCAGATTACTTTAGGTTCACGTACAGGGGTCCATACTATTATGGTATAATTTGTTTAGACGATTCAGAGGTTGGAGAAAGCGGTGATAGCCAGTTTAAGTTGGAAATACTGAATAAAGTTGAAAATTTTCTTAATGCTGATATTCATTTCCAACTTTTATTTTATTCAGAAGAATCGGAGTATTTCACATTTTATTCAAAAAATCGTAGTACATCAGATCCCCGATTTACAACCGTTCACCTTCTCCCCCCCCCCCCCGAAGTTTTTCCACAGAATTGAGGCCATCAGGATGCGTATGTATTTCAAAGGTAGATTGTCGACTGCGATCATATCCATATCGTACAGCCAAACATAAAACATTTTCACTAGTATGAATTGTATAAAATAACTGAATCATCATGGTTTATTTTTTATCCAATAACAGAGTTTTACCTCACTAAATACTGTATACATATTTGCGTTTAAAAAAAACATCACTTCACAGGTGCAGAGAGAATTAATCTACAGCTTGCGGTTGGAACCGACTATTGCAGTTTGTCTGGCTCTTGATTTATTATCAGTATAATTAAATTATAATTAATTATTATTTTTCACCTCCAGGGAGTCCAAAGACTCATCGAGGGAGGGCATCTACTCTACAACTCTGTCTCTACAATCCACCAACTGGCCGCAACTACACGAACGTCTTCTATCACCGACCACCATCACCTCTAGTACTTCCACAGACAATCACAAACATCCATGCCCACGGCAGGATTCGAACCCGCAGCCTTTTGGATGGGGAGGGGATAAGCTAACCACTCTTAACTTACGCTAACCGAGTGGTTAGCATAAATTATTTACGATACAGTACATATATGAGTACCCAAAATGTATGGAAAGAGGAAAATTGAATTTGAGAATGCAAAATCCTTAATGAAGAGGAAAAACAATCACATTAAGAAGAAAAGTATGAAATTTTGAGTCTTCGCGTATCCAGAATGAAAGTTGGAACTCGCCTCAAAGTTTCATTTGTCTGATTCTGCGATAAGTGCCATCTTAAGGGATAAAAAAGTTTATATTATGTTATGTTATTATAATCCAAACTGTATTTCCAAGCATGTAACCCTAATTCATGACACGCGGCCTGCGGGATTTTTAAGGCTCGATTAAGGGTGGATTCAAGGAACCAATTAGGTCACCTGCATTCGCATTATATTTAAAAATTCGGAGTATTTTACATGTTTTTAAAAAATAGCTTTCACGCGGATGAGCAGAAATTCAATTGTATGTAGTATCGGATACTTATGATTTCAGAAAACGAGATTTTTTTATCTTATTTTTTTTTATGAATCCCACTCAGCATAGGCTGTAGACTATAGTGCATAAGTGCCATTGATGTACAAGAGTAAGGTAATCGGGTAATCTATGTTCCAGAGATCAAACATGGAACTTTTTCAAGCACTTCAGTAAGGAAGATGGTCGCCTCAAAATGAACAAAATGATCTAGCATCTTAAGACAGCCCCAAGCATTTATAAGTGTGAGTTTGGAGAACGCCAAGATTATCACAGAATAATGTGGATCTTCTTATGTCAACTGTGAGATTCGAATTCGAATTTTGTATAGTTGGAGAGTCGGTACGCTTCCCACTTAGCCAGTCAATCTGACAAACTCATGGTTTTCTTGAATGTGAGTGTGAAATGCACTCGGTGGATTTTTTGGAAAATGGGAAGAAGTAAAGTAAGGGGAATGTACACACTTTTTCAGATTAAATTTCTCTTATTTGATGCTAAAAGATAAAATCATTGTAATTTGTCTATCCAATCACATCTTCGGTACTGTGGTCATCTTTCTAGAAGGACACGAAAAATCTTTACAAAGGCTTTTCAAATGAAGATGAGTTTGCTGGTCTCATACACAGGTAAAACACGGTTTCCCCCTTAGAAACTAAGGATTTTTACCCAGCAAAACAGGAAAACTAGCCAGAAGAATTTACAGGCAATTAAAAGTCAACAACAACGAAAGTAGCAAAGATGCTTCGTCCATTGGCTTTTGCAAGAGATCAAATTGCCATTGCTATTTGTACAGGAGGCACGTTTTCTGCATTTACTGTATTTGACTCTTTCAAAGTCAGATGTAGATTTGTTGTTGGTTGTTTGGTTGTTATGCATTGGTTGCGTGCACTTTTGGGTAAGCAGAAGCACGCAGCAACGTGCTTAACGCGGTTAATGCACACTAAAGGCAATTTTGGATGACATGTTATATATAGAACAACAAGAAACAGATAAGTAAGTAGAATAGTAATAATAAGAAGCCGAACAACAAACAGTCGCTGAACATAATAATAAGAAGAAGATCCACATTATTCTGTGATAACCTTGGCGTTCTCCAAACTCATACTTCACTGTTACACCTGGAATTGTTGTAGTATAATTATTATTCCTTGAGATCTGATTCCAAGAACAATGGAATAGGAGCAATTCTATACGATATTTGGCGGTTGTTGGTAAGACAGACTTTGAAACTGTTATTAAGGTATTCATGCCATGAAACTTCCTGTTGACAATTAGACACACTTGTAGTCTTGTTAATATCTTAAGCGCCAGTGTCATATTATGAAGAGAAGTTTCTTGTTTACTTCTTTTTCTTCTGTCGGTTTTCTTAGTTTACTGGATCGTTTCTTAAGTAATGCAATAAGACATCAATGTGTCGATTTTTAACCCTATTATATCTTAGCGCGACGCACTGGCTGCTAATAATAAAGAAATCTAGTGTTTATACTTGCATTTATATCCATTTCTTCTTTGCATGAATAAAACAGATTATTTGTTTCAAAATAATCTGTTTTATTCATTACTTCTAACAAGATAGCAGAAGATACTTCTAAAGAGATTCATTATTTCTAACGAGGTGTTTATATGATAAACGTTTGAATACATTTGAGAGAAAAGTGCACATCAGGAATAGTTATGAAAGGTTGAGTAGTTTCACGGTTCATTTTAAAGTTCTAAAAAGCAATTGGTATAATAGATCTTCTTCTTCTTCCTTTCCAGGCTTATAGGCCAAGTGGCCTGTTCCGGACTCAACTCCATCTTTTTAAGGGTCTTCCTCTGCATCGAGTACCTTTTGGGTGGTAATTTAGAATTTGTTTAGGTATTCTGCTTCTATTCATTTTTAGTATGTGTTCTTTCCATTTTTCTTTCCATACTATTATAATAGATATAATACACATTCTTATTATTCCTGTGATTTATATCTTTATACACATACGAACGCTTTTGTTTTCACTAAATTAATTCATAATTCAGAAAGCTCAATATATATATATATATAGCTTTTCATTTGCAATTCTTCATGCAAAATATATCCTACACGTTCTTTTGAAATTCCTATAGTCTCAGTAATTTCACGCACTTTGACACGCCGGTCATCTAATACCATATCGTGCACCTGATCAATGATTTCTGGTGTTGTTACACTTTTTGGACGTTCTTCACGTGGATCACTTTCAAGGCCTTTACGGCCACGTTTAAACTCGGCAGCCTATTTCTTAATTGTCGAAAACGAAGAAGAAGAGTGCCCATAAACTTTTATAAAGTTCGAATGGATTTCTTTTGATTTTAATCTTCTTTTACAAAGAATTTCATAACCGCACGATATTCAGTTTTATCCGTTTCAAGGGATACAGACAACGCTTTTGTTTCAGATAGCTGTATAAAACAAACTGCTCGATAGAATGACTTGCAATTTCACATACTTATGACAGATGTACTTAGGGAAAAAAAAATCTTGCCGATAGTGTTGCCATCTATGGTCGAGGCCGAGAAGTTTTCGGAACTCTTACAGAAGTTTAAATAACTTCCTGCAGATTGATTGGATTGGAAAGCTATTGAAAACCAGGAAACCTTATTTTAGAGTTCAAAGATGGGACTCTTCAAACTACTGCAGACCTGGTGATACCTCACCTGGCGATAAAAATCATTCACGGAAGAGAATATGCAAGTTCCTTTGCTTTTTGTTATGAATTCTTTATATGAAAAGATCGGAAGGACTTTTTCTCTGTCACGATTTTTAGGACAGGAATCCTGGAACTATTAATCGTGACCCTTGAGAGTCCCTTGCTTTATATTATAATTAAAAATCAATCTTCTGATGTATTTTATTTCCCGAAGAGAGAAGGTGGAATTCTTTTATACCAACTTTATGAAATATGTAGGTAGCCGGTCTACACTTTTCCTAAATTGGTGGTTACGATTTTTACATTTTCCACGTGTAGATATTGAGGTGTTTATATGTAGACTATACTGAAAAGCTTATGGCCTACAGCTTCCACCCCTTTTGCGTTCCTAATCCTAATTCCGTATTACTGTTGAAATAGTGTGTTTTATGATCTTTTTTCCTGAGTTGCTGAGGAAAAAAATTGACTTTCCAAAAAAAAAAGAATACTTGATTTGATAATATAACGACCTGCTAATTAAAATAATATATTACCTTTATAAAAGAAAAATTATTACACCGTTTTATAATTTCATTAACGACATGTATATTATGTCACAAAACATTTTATTAGAAATATAAGCCCAAAACCTGGTTAACCTAAAATGTAGTCCGAGCATTCAGCCCTCCTAAGAACTCGAAGACAAGTGATTAATAGATCATTAATTTTATTCTTTTAATTTAATTGAATAATATAAAATGTAATTTAATTTGTTTTGGCTATCGTCGCTTACTCCTTAGAAGAAGAAGAAGAAGAAGAAGAAGAGTTACATAGATATCCTTTTAGTGAGATAGCAATATCATAAAAATCCTAACAATTCTGATTTATATTGCTTCGAAGAGAATTGTTTGTTCATGATTATTTACGGAACAATACATAAGTTATTCAGTTTTAAACGTAAAGTTAATAATTATTTTTACATGTAAAAAGGAATCAAAATGTCAACTTTGAGAGCAGAGACTCTACAGGCTTTGATTTTGATATTTGATATTTCATCTACAATGAAATTAGTTCTGCTGTGAAATAAAAGACGGAACGATATTTTGCCAGCGAAACATTATTTTCACGGGCAAATTTCGCTGCCTCTTTGAACGGTATATAAAAAAGATCGCTTTTTATTCTTCTAGACTAGAATGCGTCTAAAAAGCCTATATACAAAATTAGTTTGAAATTTAATATGTAGTTAATATTAAATTTCAAAAATTTGATGTTACTTTTATTTTTGTAGTTCGTTTGCGTACATCATAACATGTGTAAGTATAAGTAGGTCGATATATCTATTATACATCTCTGTGTCTATCGGAAGTAGTTTTGTTTCTGTTTGAACGACAACACTCTGAATGTATTTTTTCAACACTTAGAATGATGACAATATCAGTTGTTGGCAATGATGAAGCTTCATGTTAAAAAATAATGTCTTCAACAATATAATTCTATAAAGTGCCAGTCAACAGCACATATTTCTTTATGTACTGAGGCGCCATCTCTCGATAATAATTAGAAGCGTATAATCTTTCATTTTTTAATATTCGGATATAAAGGAGATATTCAAAGTAAATATTTCATAATAATTTAGTTTCATATGAAGTAAATGAAGGAGTTTCTATTCCTGCTATCTTATTAATATCTGATAGTAATTAGCAGAAAGCCACCTGTAAAAATCACCAGGCTTTGTGTCATAATATTTAATTCGAATAATTACTAGAGGAAAATATGAATTATAAATATCAACTAAAACAAAAGAAATGTAAAACAGGAAGAAAATACAAACCAACCTTTTCTGTTTAATAACCCTGTTTTGTTTAATTGGTTCAACGAAGTGAATACATAAATGTTTTGACAGGCTTTGTTCCGAAACATATTAATATTAATAAACTTTTTATGCTTATTTTGGCATTATTATTTTTGTTATTTTATTGTTCACATATATCTAAACATAAATCATACTGCAAAAAATATACGGATGTCTGCCCTGTCAAGTATCATCCCCACTCAATAGGTTTGAATATTATGTATTACAGGTTGAGATCTATAATGTGCAGTAGAAAAATTAGTAATGAGACTCTAATATTTTTTATCTCGCAGTTAATATCCTATGTTGGTTCACGAGGAAGTTTGCCTGTTCTGAGGACGAAAATCTCGAATTTCCGGGAGAAAAAAAAATACTCCTCCGCATGAAGCCATTTGATTGAAAACACTCGATAAATGTCCTTCTCCTCATAGGCTGGATTCGAACCCAGGTCTTTCAAAGAAAAGGGCTCGTCTATATCAGTTGAGATACCCAGGCTCTAGGAATATCTGACCATTTTACAAATTCTGTATTTTTACAAACTTAATATATGCTTGGCCCACCTTTGGCAACAATTAAGGTTTAGATTCACTCGAATATGCATTTCTGATAAATGTTAGTATAGGTACGTACTGTACATAGTTTGGTTTGTTTCTACAGAAAAATGACAGTCTACCATGAAATCAACACCTCCTGTTATAAAGTTGGTGTTGATTTCATGCTCAGTTTGCGTTGTAAAATGCTTATCAGTTGTACTCTGTAGATCAGGACTTTGTGCTGACCAGTCTATACTTGCATCCCATTTTCTGAAAGCATGTTGCTACTGCAGCTCCTACAGTTTAACTGCATCATCATCATGTTGATACTCATTTGGGTCATATCAAGATAACAAACTATTGTGTATTTTTCCATGTGTTAAGTGTGGTATTGTCGTAGTGTCCTGAAACTGAATCACGAACATACTAATATTCCAAATAGTTATGTATTTTGTATGCCAGCAAGTTGAACCCGAGCATTATTTGGAGAATATATATGGCTAGTAGGAAGCAACCGTTTTTGAAAACTGAAGAAATTCATGATTTTACTGTCACTATTGGAGACAGTTAATACAAGTTATAACTTATTCAGAAGGTTTTTAAGTGACAGTTGATCAAATAGCTTCATTTTCTTGAGCTTTGCCGCACTACACTACACTATCTGTTTACAGGTTAATACCATAATAATAGAAAGATAAGGATCATTTGTTGCACGGTGCATCAGATACCTACTGGCGACATTGATTGAGTTAGAGAGTTACTGATTATGTAAAACTCGAGTGCTGGACGATTTATCCATTACGATAAATAGGGATTGAGGTGAGAATGATTGGATGGGGATCTAACAGTATACTTTTATATTCATTGTATGGTGGACGAACATTAGATGATTTATAATCTGACGGGTAATACTAGGAGAATGTGAAAGTCAACACAGGGATTAGTTTGAACGTTTTGAGAACATGTACAGAAATACTTCAGAGTCGAATAGATTGTAGTCTTCGGGGTGCTAAAAGTTCTGATTATTTTTTCTTTTTTTTCTCTGCTAAAGGTTAAAAGATATATTGAGATGGCATGCTTGATATAATGGAAACAGATTTTTCTTCGTTATCGACAAACAGATGTGGAAAAGAATCTAAAAAGAAACAAAATATCATTCATATTGACCTTTGGAAATGGCGCAGACGAACAGAGTGCGATAGGGAAGAAATTAGGGACAACAGGAGTTGCAAGTAGAGCAATGGCTCGGTACATAAAGTTCATATAAATCTTCTTCTTCTTCTTCCTCTGTGCGTTTATCCCGCTTCTTGCATTAGAAGCGGGATAAACCCGCAGAGAAATCCGCGTGTTACAGTTGATGCGACTTTTGTTAGTACAACCCCTAACCGGCTTGTCTCCGTGCCTGCCGCTGGGTTGGGGGGGGGGGGGATGCAGTTTTGATTGGTGCTGGCGCAGGGTGTGTTCACGGGGCCGGTTTGTCTGTTCTCAGGAACGAAAACCCTACTTTCCGAGAGAAAAACCCTCTACCTCTGTATGAGACCGGCTAACTCACGTTTAGTCGAAAGAGACCAGATAAAAGTTCCTCACGTCATGGACAGGAATCGAAACCAAGTCTTTCCGAACAAAGGTCTTGGTCTTTACCGACTGACCTACGGAGGCTCTACGTAAAATTCATATAAATGTATTAAATAACTACCTGCAGGGACGTTCTCTTTACGGTAAAGAAAAGTTGATGTTGCCCAATTCTGTTTTATGAAATGCAGCGAGTATTGTGTTTTTCTTATTATTTCTTAAAGATAGTGAAAAGGTGTCCAATGTAATATGGAATGCTTCACATATCCTTTGAATTCGCATACAGTAATTACTAGTGAAGAAAAAAAGTCGTTCATTTTGTGCTGCATGTTATTGATAATGAAAATATATATCCACACATAGTTCGACTAGGCGTTGGCCTTTTTATATGCGAAATGTCTCGTTTCCATTAGCTAGCGCATGCTTGCAAGTGTATTGTCTCAAATTCGTTTACTGAGAACTCATCTCTCTTTCTTTTTATAATCAGTAGGAAAGTGAAGTTGCTGAACAAGTCTCTTTGAAATAGAACAACTATAAGTTTTATAGATCTTGAACTAACCTGACAAAATGGCGAGTATTCTTTAATTCTACAATTGTTGCTGCAGTCGAGGGGAGGGGAAATGGGAGGGATGTCGCGACAAAATAAGAGGTAAATAAAAATTTAACATGAATACTTAATTTTTGTTTTGAAACTTCAAGAAAGCAAAGGTTGCAGTTAAGTGTCGCAAATGCAAATGGGAAAGAGAAATTATTATTCTTCTCTGCCTCTACCATGAACAACAGCTTTTCCGTACAGTCTATCTGCTGCCAAGTGATTTAGATTTCTGTAGGAGTTCGGCTCAGCTGTGTTTTTCGTGTAGTCTATCCATTTTCCTTCTTGGTATTAGGGAAAAATTTTACACTAAAATGTAATGAAATACATGCATTTTTTTAAAGATGTTGACACAAAGATTGATTAACACAGAGAATATAAACCGTTTCTCTCGCTAGTTTGCTGTGAGTTATTTAAAGCTTGTTTAAAGAAAAGTTTTTATTTTCTTGCTCAGCAAGAAAGGAAAGTCGTTCAGCAAAATAACTGGAGCACTTGGAAATCTCTGATTGATTGTTAATAATTACAAGTGGCCTAATTTTAGGACGCTGTCAATTATTATTATTGTTGTTATTATTATAAGATTGCACATGTTTAAAACAAGGAAACCTGTTATCTTCTTGTCGTTTTTTGAAATGAACGCATGTATTGGTAAAAACACATTTTGCACTCATCCGTTTAGAGCATCACCCAGTTTGCTTTTGCACTAGCCAACTTGCTGAATCAGCAAGCGAAAGCTGTTACTGATGCCATGTAAGAAGTAAAATTTATTTAAAAAATAGCACAATAGTGGGAAACTGTATCGAAGAGACACGCGATAAACTGATTCAGAGAACGTTGGTTTCCAGACACGAACACCAGGTGCATATTTTCTAGTTATATTTGGATTATGGATATTGCTTACCTTTATGAACTATGTGACTGTAAAATTATTTCAACTTGGATTTTTTTGCTAAGGTGACAGACGTCTAAGAGTACAATGGCATAACTTCTTTTGTTCTTTTGCGGAATGTACTTAAATATGCAATAGATTTAGAATGCACATAATACTCTGTTTTGAACTACAGAAAATCACATCATTCGAGGGAAAGTAAACAATTCAGAAGTGTAAATTTTCACGCAAGGCGTCAACTGATTGGGTAACCGATCTACATTTTTAAAATATACTAGTGAAAAGAATGAGATGTAAAGTGCACACACGTTTCTTTTATGGATTTTTCTAATGATACAAGTAACGGACGTGAGGTGTGTCACATACGAAAGTTTGGTTTTCTATTATATGCGGTATCTGTTTCGAGAAATCAGTAGGCAATATTACAGAAGTTTACCAAGATCCGGATAATGCGACCTACCATCACACACATACACATTAGCACATGCATTGAATAATATAAAAATAATTTTAATTTTATAACCATTATTCGCATCATATTGTGTACTTCAAGCACGCTGCGAATGATATTTTATACCACTCGCTCTTGCCATTTTTCCCGGAGTTATGTAATAACCTAGCCCGTGCCTTGGGTAGTACAGTAGACGATATATCTTAATCTGTCGAAACTTTCTTTCGTAATGATGAAAAATGGCATAGTTTGAACACTTGCTTTGACCGTTGTTTCCCCTGCGTTATTGAACGCCAGTTTTATTCACGACTTGATGGAGCTCTCCCACAGAATCTACGGTTGCAATGTAATTCTTTCTTGTTTTAAGGCCAGACATGTACTAGGGACATAATGTGCTTTCCTGAGCTGATATGCTGCTATATACAGTAATATTAAAATATAATGTAAGCAGCTACATATGTAGATGTATTTACATCGTAGATATGTTATTGAAATAGTTAATCTCATAGTGTTATGTCAGTACTTATTTTTATTAGATATTTGAACGTGTAGATTATGACGTCCTCATGTACGTGTTAGAATAGACTGAATTCTAGTGAAGTGAAGGTTGTTATGGTTTTAATCTGCGAATGGGAATTCATTCATTTAAGAATTAATTGGAAGATTTCTTAACATAATTCATTGTATCTTTAGCTCGATAACCAGTACGAGATAGTTTGTATCGAGAGCATGTAAAGTTATTGACGGCGTCAGTGTTGTCGGCGTATAATGAAACTGAACATATTTTTTTTTTCATATGCAGATATTTATACCGGATAAAGCGGCACGACAACTTAAATTACATTGACTGTTGGCTTTTCAAGATTTGGGGACTTTCTTTCGGAATTCGAAAGAAAGTCCCCAGGTTTCGAATATAAAAATAAATCAGGACACTAAAATTCAAGTTTAACTGTCAATGCTATTCAACTACGTTATGAAAAGTTATAAAAGCTAAGAAGTTCAAGCAAGAAAATTACAAGTATTATATGGGAATGCTAAGTCCGAAGATGAAAAGAAAGTGGCGTTGCAAGCCAAGGCAAACCAAAGGAATCTATTCGTTATGCTGCAAGTAAACGAATGAATGAATCTGACAAAATAGCTGTACTGTTTGAGAATAGTATGCGAGTGAGAGATGCAAAACATATTCTTCAGGTAATGAGTTTTCACTTTTCTGTCAATCGTCATTAATCTGTTGTATGTGACGCGGAGCTCAGTGAGGAGATATTAGAGCTGTTACATAAAAAAAAAGCTGTTACATAAGAATTCCGCTATAGGGACTGATGGGATTTTAGCACTGATGCTGTGTACTCTCCTTCCCAGATGCTTATTAAAATAATTGATAGCCTTGGGCCAGCTATCAGTGATTGACATAAGGCGGATGACTGTCCACCAGTTTTATTTATTTATTTTTTAACCGTTAGGGCTAAAACGGCCTCACTACTCCCTCTAAGAAATAAAACATATTAGCGGATTTTTTCATACAGAAAAAATCCGCTAACGTAACCTGGGATACACCATTGGAGTAACCCAGGGATCAGTTCTTCGTCGATTGTTATTCAGTCTTTACATTAATGATATTGGAAAGTTGTTGATGTGGAGCTGTTTGCTGATAGGCAGGTAATCATAAGTTATGTTGGCGGAGCCATTCTAGAAGAAACTTATCTTGCTAGATCTCTTGGAGTTTTGGTAGATAGGAAGGTGAAGTTCAAAGGACATATAGAAAAGACTGCAAATATGTCTCAGAGGATAAATACAATGTTGTAAAGTATTATTTTGTAAGTATAATGAAATCATTTTGCATTTTATGAGACATTCATATGATATCACTTGGATTATTGCGGTATGTTCTCGTGCTTTTTGAGGTGATGTAAATACAGAGGAGATGGTGGCTTATGATGTCTGCTGGAATATAGATTACGAGGATAGATTGATTATGTGTGGACTACAGACACTAACAAACAGGAAGAAGAAGACGGACGATGTTATATAAAACTATAAACTTCTTCAAGGGTCAAAAATGATTCTGGTAGATGGAACTTTTCATTTTATAGAAGTCGGAGATATGATGAGGGGGGTCATCCTTGGAAGTTGAGAATGAATGTCAAGAAAAGAGTGAGGATGAGAGATCGATGTTTTCTCATAAAGTAGTGCCTGATTGGAATGACTTACCTTTGCAGGTAGTGAGTGCAATCTGTTTTGATGAAATTTTTCGGTTTATGTAAAGTGAGAAGAGGACAAGGGAGGCTTATTGAAAGATGAGTTTGTCCGTGATTAAAAAGGGTCGAGACCTATATTTTTCTCTTACAAGGACAACGAGTGTGTGAATCAACTTGCTGATTGAAGTAGTGCGTTCATCTAGCGTGAATGAGTTTAAGAGCGGTATGACAGCTGGTGTAGGTGATGTGTGGCCTCGTTCGATGAGAACTTCACCACTTGCAGGTCTCTCATAATAATAATGATAATAATTATTATTAAAAAATCAGATCTTATACATTACATCTTATATCATTACAATGAAGCTTAGTTGCAAACCGCAAGAGCAAAAGACGAAGATGAAGCAATCCGCAGCATCCGGTTAGAACGAAAAGTCAACGAAAAAGTTGCTCAAACTAGAGCTAGCACTAGTTTGAGCAACTTAAAGAGTCTTATAAAGAAGGACTTTAAAAATTAATAGCATCAAACACAAACTCATAAATACATATAATTTGACCAACAAAACAATTGCTGAAGTAATGAAGAGCTAAAACAAAGAATTATTGCGACTGCACAGAAAATTAAAAGATATGAAGCAGGAATCAACCAATATGTACAAAATATGCAATTTCGACTGAACAAATGTCGCTTTTTTCAGTCTCTCCAGAGAAATGCAGATGCATTCACCAGAAAAAGAAGCACTCGAATTTTGGAAGTCAATCTTGGATAATCCTATTGAACATAATAAAGATGCCTCATGGATAAAGGAAATAGAATCAGAAATGAAACAAAATGAAACTGACGAAAATTATTATTATTATTATTCAAATGAAAAATGTCATTATTACTAAAGAAATGCTCAGTTGCACAAGCTAAAAAATTAAAAGACTGGAGCGCACTTGGCAAAGGCGAACTACACGGATTTTGGTTAAAACATCTAACCAGTCTACATGGTCGAATGGCAGAACAGTTTAATTATTTGTTGCAGTCAGGCTGAGTGGTAGATTAGATGATATCTGGGCGTACTTTTCTCTTCGTGAAAGATAAGGATACGAACCCAAGAAACTATCGTCCAGCAACATGCCTACCAACCGCTTAAGCTGTTCACTGCAATCATACCAAATTCTTTATATCACTACTTATCAGATAATGAGATTTATCCGATTGAACAAAAAGGCAATTTTAAAAAAATCTGGAGGAACAAAAAGACAGATCCATATTGATAAAATGATCCCCCGAAGTTCAGAAAGATGAAAATCCAACTTAAAAATGGCATGGATAGATCGTAGGATTTACTGCGATTCCCTCCCACACTCCTGGATCCAAAAATTATTACAAATATTTGAAATTAGCAAAAACGTATGTTCATTTCTAGCTGCTGCTATGAAATCATGGAAAACAACTTCAATAGTCAATAATGAATGATTCGGAGGTATTAGCATTGAACATGGAATTTTACAAGGCGATTCCTTGTCACCATTACTCTTCAACATTTCTTTGATACCTTTCTCTATGATTTTGAAGAAAACAAAGCTTGGATATGAAATTCCTAAATATAATATTAATATTTTCCATCTGCTGTATATGGAAGACTTGAAGTTATATGGAAAATCGGCACATCAAATAGACTCATTACTGAAACATGGTTGGTATTTTCAGTCAGGACATCAAAATGGAATTTGGTTTGGATAAATGTGCAATTTTATTTATTAAACGAGGAAAAATTAATGACGCTAGCAATTTGAATTTTGAACAGGAGAAATATATCAAATCAATTTCAGGTAAAGAACACTATAAATACCTAGTAATATTAAATGACTATGCATCATGCATTACATCCATGAAGTGATGTTGACCGGCTGCATCTACCAAGAAGAATAAGTGGACGGGGTCTTCTGCAAGTGAGACAGACTGTCGAAGAAGAAGAAGAATTTAGTTTAAAAAGTTACATCGACAATAGCGAATGCTTCAAGCCATTTCATAAGAAGGTATTCTAAAAGCAATAAGAAATAAATCCCATTTCAAAAAGGAACAATAAAATAACCGATAAATGCGCTGAAAAAAATAAACCCTTGCATGGATAATTTCTTCGCCACACTGAGGAAAAATTGACGTGACCAAGACGTGGCAATGGCTATAATATGGGTATATCAAAAAAGGAATAGAATGATTTATTCTAGCTGAAGAACAGGTGTTACAAACTAATGCAATCAAAGCAAACATCTTGAATATCAATAATAACAGCAAATACAGATTATGTGATCAGAAAAATGAAACTGTAAAACATCTAATCAGTGCCTGCAGCAAAATAACTCAAACTGACTATAAATACCGCCATGATCAAGTGGCCAAAATAATTCATTGGCATGTATGCAGAAAATATGGGTTTCCTAGTTCTAATAACTGGCCCCAGCATAAAATAGGGAGTAATGGAAAAGGAAACAGCAAAGATTCTCTAGGACTTAAGAATACAAACTGATCGGTATTTGGAATACAATTGATTTGGCATCACAATTATTGAACATCGAGAAGTTTAGATTATTGACATCATAGCACCCACTGATAACAAAATCAATAAAAAGAGTTGGAAAAAATCACTAAATATCGATATCTGGCAATCGAAGTTGGCCAGCTGTGGCTTAAACACACCAAAATCATTCCAATTGTTATTGGTGCACTTGGTGCAATTTCAAAGACGCTATCCAACTATTTACAAGAATTAAACATCAATGAAGTGACCACACATACAGTACAAAATGTACTATAGATTTATAATAACATTTCCTGAGCGGGAACCACACACACACACACACACACACACACACACACACACACACACACACACACACACACACACACACACACACACACATGATCTACCAAAACACAGGGTTCACGGACAATTGATCACAGAAAAATTCATCGCGCGAACTATTGATCACGGAAAAAAATTCGCTGAAAATGTTTTTCGCTAGAAAATTGAAATAATATTGCATTAATACCGATACACGAAAAGTAAATGCAGTGCAAGATATATTTCACAAGATATAATTGCAAACATTCATGCGTATTCCGAGTTTGGAATCCACAGCTCATTAGTGGGAGAGGGTACGCTACGTAATCGGTTGTTCATCATCATGGTTTATTTACAATTTGCAATTTTTGTAAATAGGGAAACGAACTAAATAAAAGGAATGAGATAAAGTTATTTATTATATGTAGTTTTCCAGGAATCTCTGTTTTGAGCCAGTTGAGTTATTTCTCGTGGAGAGAGAGAGAGAGAGAGAGAGAGAGAGAGAGAGAGAGAGAGAGAGAGAGAGAGAGAGAGAGAGAGAGAGAGAGAGAGAGAGAGAATCTGTGCTGATAAGGTGGCTAATATACTGCCAGAATTGTTTAGTTGGTCTTCCTCTCCGTCTTTGTTCATTTGAGTGGGTTCGTATAAAAATAAGATGTGAAATTATGGAGAAGGAGGATGTCTCAGTTGATGTCCAAGCCAATCAAGTTGTCTGCTTTGGATTTCAGTCAAAACGTTTTTTGGTTGACCTCTTCTAAAATACTGGAATTACGAATATGATCCTTCCAAACGTAACTGAGAAACAGTCTTAAGCATGTTGTATTAAAGCTATTAATGGTTTTATTGCTTTTCTGGGTGGAACCATCCCATGTTTCTCCACGATACAAGAAGATAGCGTGAGAGGTTGCTTTGTAAAGCCTAATTTTTGTTGCCAGGGTAATCAGGGGCAATTTCGATATATTTCTTAGATTCGTTTGTTGATTCAGAGTTTATATTTTCTTAATTATATGTCATTTACACTATTATTTATATTTGTGCCTAAGTATTGGAAGTCTATTTTTTTCTAAGGTTGGTTGTGTTCTGTAATGATGGAACCTTGTACTATATTTGTGAGTATTTTATTTTTATTTCATTTAACTGTCAATCCAAATAGTTTTGTATTCTGGCTTAGTTTGTCAAAGTGTTGTTGCGCCTTGACTAAACATGAGTATATTAATACTATATCGTCTGCATAGCTGAGGTTGTTAGCCGGTTGTTAACGACATGATATTTCTGATTACAGTTTACTTTTGAACGATTCACAAGAGAAGTAATTAATTACGTATTTCACTTTGGGAGCATCCATCTATATATATATTTTTTTTTTTTTTCGTAAAAAAGTCTAAATATAAAATTTAAAATTTCTTAGTGTCATAAAATACTAGTATTGGAGGAAAAGGTAAAGACTAGAATTGAAGCAGCAGATTTAGTTATGCTGATTTACATCATTATGACAGCATTTACGTTATTTTATTATCATTTTATGTAATACTTACTCAAAATTGCACCTATGATCTTAAACCAGCTCTGGAAACGATAGCAGCGTGCAAGATGTCTTTAATATGCATTAAAGTGCAGTGATTTTCAAAATGCACGTGTATTCAATAACTGAAACATGTCATCTTCTGAATTAGTTCATATAAAAAATACATCACACCTGGATGGATGGATAAATGCGCAGAACAGAAAAAGAGAGAACGGTTGGAAGAATCAATATTCTTAAATATGTTGCCCTTTCTCCCTAACATATTCTTAAATATTTTGTTTCCTTCTAATAACTATTCTAATTATTAATAGAATAATTAATAGGAATATATAAATAGTTAACTATAAATATTAGTTGGATATAACCATTATCCCTAAATATTCTTAAATATAGTGCTCTTTCTCCCTTACCATCCTATCCCAGTTTTGTAACAATTAATATTCCATCTACACGGCCTATAGTAAAGAAAGAATATTAATAATTTTATGTATGATTTATTATTTCGATTATACGTAGCGTTGTAAAATTTTTTATTCTGTATAAAGATACAGAATAAAAAAATTCACAACACTAAGTACAATCGAAAAAATAAATCATACATAAAATATTTCTCTTTTTTTTTTCATATTTGGGAATGACATGAAACATGATTTTAAATTTTCTTGAGAAGAATTTTCTGGCGATTTCCACGCGATGAATTTCCCCGACGATGAATTGTCCGGACACGAAAAAACACCATTGCTTGGAACAGTCCATATTTTACGGCGCTACCTGACAGACTATTCGTAGATTCTTGGGTAGAATCTGAATTGCGCTGTATCACCAGCCAAATTTTTATGAATCAATTAAAGATAAAATAATAATAATAATAATAATAATAATAATAATAATAATAAATGGCGGTTGATCCTATCTACCCTGTTTTCAATGTCTATAAATTGCGTGTGTTCTCTTGCTGGTTTATCTGTCTGTCTTGAGGCATTAAAAATATGAGAAGGGCACCAGCGTTCCGCCCCCGGTCTGAGATCGGCTAACTCACCTTCTCTTGAAAAGAACTTTTAAGGAATCTTTTGCATCCTTGACGGATTTGAACTCTCCTGAAGATCATGGCAATTACCTGTGAACTACGACATCTCTAGAACTATAACATTCATGTATATTAAAAATATGGAGAATGAAAAAACGTCGATATTAAAGTTCAAGTTGAAACTAGGGTTTTCATTAGGCATTCTAGCTACTTGCTTTCGTCTACCAAAGATCTTTCCTGAAATCTGTAAGAATATATTTATCGGATACAGGCTTTGTGTGCTCTTTTTATCTCATCAGTTGATAGAATGCTTGATTTGATATTAGAGGTCATACAGACACTTATCATCAGTGACATAGCGTATAAAAGAAAAATCAGAAATGAATGATTACACAGCATGAAATTCCCACAACGCGCTGTTATATCTCTGCTCTTTCCAATCGAGTATCATCTATATGACCGTCTATTTAGAGAGACAGTTGTTCGGTTTTAACTTAATGCTTGATTTTATTAAAGTTAAAAAGGAATATCGTCAGTTATTAACAGCAGATCATTTATTTTGATCAGAGACTGGAAAATAAAGATTCTGGCTATATAGACCAGTATTTCTAATATGTAAAGGATAATCATGTGATGCTACATGCTTAGTGTTATATACACTTTGTCGAGTTAAACAGTTCTATTACACACACCGCCACTGAATTGGAAACCTCTATGGAGATGACGTAAAAGTCACTTATGCATTGTGTATACAAAATACTTAGTCACTTGAGTCACCACGTGTTATAGGCAACTATTTGAGAATGCTGCTGGTCAGTAATCGTCAACAGCGTTGATCGCAATGAGAAAAACAAAGGATCTTTCGGAGTTCGATACAGGGCCTATTGTGGGTGCACTTCTGGCTGGAGCCACTATTTTTAAAACAGCAGAGCTGACTGGTTTCTCCAAAGATAAGATATCTCGGGTGTTTAATCAGCGGAAAAATAACACACATTGCTTGGGTAAGAGACGTAACTGTGGTTCTAAGACAGTCTGTCAGGAACGAGATCGCGGTTGTGTGAGAAGGCTTGTACGGACAAACAAAACTTTTTGTTTGCAGCAAATGACCGAAGGATTTAATGAAGGGTGTTCCCGACCCATATCTCATCGAAGTGTGCTCAGGAATTGAAGAGGAACAATCGCTAAAGAATGTCGAACACGGTACTAAATAAAAGTTTCTAATTCAGTAGCCGATATATGTACATTTTATCAGTTTTAGTTTAATGTCTTTTTTTATTACTGCATTATAAAGTGAACTAAAACTTTTAGGACTAAGCTATTGGCTTACTATACACTGTTTTTTTTATTTCTCTCCAGTTCTTTCCCTGTCGCGATCCTTGTAGGTATATGAAAAAACAGAGGAACGTATGGTAACATGGAATACCATTTTTGAGTCAAATGGTATTCCGTATTTCCCAAAGTTCCTCTAACCTATCGAAAAACTGCCTGATAATATGGTACTGCTCTTAGTAATAAGAAAACACTTAAATAATACTTAAATTTCTTTCTCATTTCTGAAAGCTGCTCAAAAGAACAAGCTTTACCATGCTGAATGATTAACTCCGAATTGATTTTAAAACTACGGAGGCTCATGAATGATATAAACTAATGCAATAGTAATTTAATTTAATTACAATTGAATACATTATATAAATTGTAATTTTACGCACTTAAATGAAGCATCTTTCCATGTGCTTCAATATATGTAAAAGTAACTTGTTTTTATTACTGCGTTTTTGAGAACAGTGATTTAATGACTTACAAAGAGAAATTTTGGCATTTCGTCATTAAAGTTAAAAGGGAAGTTTCATGAATGCCAAACTTTACCTCTAAATCACAATTGTCCATTCTGATCGAGAAGTAAGGTTCAGCGAAAGAACTTGATTTCTTCATTTATTTAAAAAATAACAACGAGGAACATACAAAATGTTCAACGTATTGTAACAGTATAGTCATTTGAAATGTAAATTAATGAAAACCAGTACAGAGGAAAGTCATGCATTGTGTTTTCGCAAATAAGTCGCATTCTTTACATCACTTCGTTCTGTTCAGCATTGTGTAGGGTCTCGTTCATTATTACCGTTTTGATCAAGGGGGTTGGTTACAGCGAAGAGATCTACTATATAGTACTGCAGAACAGTTCTAAACTCAAACACATTTGTATGTAAAGTTTATCAATTATTCATGTTCCAAAGTCAATTTGTCTGTTTAACGAGGAAAAAAGATTCCCAGGACAAATACTATCACCTTCGTATAAAACTAACTCACTAAAAACGCTGCAAAACGAAAATAAGTACAATTCACACTTGTATATGATTATTCACTGATTATTATCATACTTGTTTTTGATTATTTTCTGGGTAACAATATTTTAGAATAAGTTGTGTTATTTTATTTTTTTATAGTAAATATTTTTTTGTGATTTTTACTTCCCAGGAAATGAAATTCAGACGTGTTTTATGCAGAAGATATACCTTACTTGTATGATTCAGGTTTGGTAAGTTGTTTTTTATTAATGTCGAGTTTTAATTAACGTAATTAAAGGTGCCATTGCTTTGTTAAATTTTGATCTTTCTATATGAATTGTTTTCCTCTATGAATTCATGCTCGCACGGGCGCGCAATGATAAACACTTTGAACCGCAGTTTACTTATATTTTATTTTAGCTTTGTACTTTCCATTACATATAACTTTAACCTGAAGTGGGATTATTAAAAACATATTATTAAATATCTGGATGGATAGAATATTCCCAAGGATGAAATGAGTTAAGAGTTTGAAACAGAATTACAAAATACTTTTTAGAGCCAAACGAAAATAATCTACTTTGGCTTGAAATCTTCGATTTAGTTGCAGAAGAGATGAGATGTTTGATATATGCTGCAAATGATTTTACTCTTAAAAATAATAATCAAACTTGAGAATTTAATTCTCAAGGACCAAAATGAATAAAAAATAATCAAAACTTAAATTGACCAAAATATGCACATTTTGTGCCACAATGCGCAATGAAATGATGTTAGATATCTTTAATAAGAAGTTCATGAATTGATAACACATTTATGTATTTCGCATGCAATAATAATGCAAGGTTATAAGAAGCCGATTTATAATAAAGCTCGTACAATTTTTCACTTGATTCTGTGAATTAAATAATACTTGCTGTAATCAGTAATCAGTGCAGTACTTTATTGAGAAATAAATTTAATACATATGCAGTGGGGCATATGGTTCTCTGTGCTGTTCATTCAGTCCAACCAAATCTTCCCCTTCCCCTCCCATAGAGAGAGAGAGGGGGGGGGATGCAAACAAATACCCCCCTCCACCTGATTAGCCTTAGCCAGTTTGAGTAGTCCCGTCTCCTCGTTCTGATACCATTGGACTGTGGCAATTTGATGTTTAGGTGTTATTAATGACCGTCACTTCTCTTTTCTTTGCACTGGCGGAAATGATGCGTACTACACCATGGCATTCGCAATGTAGATCGTTCCGATCTGCCGTTGTGACGCCTGTGCTATATTACTTGAATCTGCTACTGTAGTTATATTGATTATGATAGTCTGTTAGAATGAGGAAAGTTCGTTTCTAGTTAATATCTTCAGCTGTGTTAGAAATTAATGAAACACTAGTTAAGCGAGCCGTTATGATTCAATAAAATTTAAATTTAAATTTAAATAATTCGTTTCATTCTGTAGTTCATGAAATAAAATTGAAAGAAACTGCTTCATCTCTAAAAGAAACTAATTTCTCTTATAAGAAAATTGTTTTTAGGAAAAATATCCCAGAAGAACTTCTTGTATTTGACGCTAACTCCTTATTTCTTGTGTTGAGTAGTGCATGTTGGCCCACTGGTTCTTTTGTGCTTTACGTTACTGCGATGGTAAGTTCAACGTTTCTTGTGAAAAGTTGCTCGTGCAAGAATAGTTCTCGTACCTCTTGGTGCGACTGAGGTCAGTACATAGATTAAAAGAACCGACAAAGGATTTTTAGTCTTTCGACTGGAAAAAGAATAAACACCAGTACATGATATATTCAGAATCTCTTATGGTAAATATTATTGCATTTTAAGTGAAGAAGAGAGGAATTTCTACAGTCATTAAGGAATTTTTGAGAGGAATGTTTTCCCAAGTATTGAGTAATCTTTTTTCCTTCTTACAAGTAAGTGTGTCTTAACGTATACAGTGGGAAGAAATTACCTATGATAATGAATGAGAGGGCTGTAAAGAAGAGGATATCATTTTATATCCATTTTGTAAACCAGCTATAGCAAAAGAGTTTATTTCTTATTTGCTTATTTCTAAATTAAGATAAATATAATAATATATAAAGTTAGACATGAAAGGTTTAAAATGTAATTTATTGGCATGCTGGATAATAGAGAAGGAAAAATTTTATGAAGCAACAGATAGCTGTGAAATGAAAAGTACAGTGCATTACTAATACAGGGTGTTCGGGATAAATTTGACAGTTTCGTAAGGAAAAAGAAAATCTTCTTTGTATCTATTAAATTTAATGAATTGACAAAAAAACATTACAGGCAGAGTTAATTACAATACTATCAACAAGATTTACTCAAAATAACCACCATTAGCATCGATCACAGCTTCAATTCTGCTTCGGAACCTCGAACAAGCTGATGCTACAGTCTCCCTGGGAAGGGCCGCAAAAACTGTTTTAATTTTATCCATTAACTGGGCTTTTGTATTACTGGAAGTGCGATTGGTGTATTTTTCAACTGCGCCCCATACAAAATAATCCATGGGGTTAAGGTCTGGGGAGTTTGGAGGCCAAACATTTGGACTGGTGAAGTCGTAGAAATTTTCAGACAACCATTTTTGACTTTTCCCAGAGGTGTGGCAAGGGGCCGAATCCTGCTGCCATACATACGGCCTACCATTGGCTACCCTTGTTATCCAGGGCTTGACTACAGTTAGCAACTCCACGAACAAAGCCCGAATTCCAATGCCAGGGTTCTTCAACACCTGTTCCTGCAGATTTGCGAGGAATTCTGCTGTACGAACGCAATCAGATCGTCTGCTAGGGATCTTTCTTCTTGCTACATCCTCGTAGTCACCATTGCAAGTCTCTAGTTCATGCCTGATTGTTTTTACTGTATTCAGGGAGCGTTGGGCAGCAGTCGTAATATCCTTATTTTGATGGCGGGCACGAATCATCATGATACAAGTTATTCTCTTCCATGATTCAGGTGGGTTCCAGCTATCCATCCTTTCTGACATCTTGTATATGAATGAAGAAGGGTCCAAACTTTTAAATGAAGAGAAGTGTGTGTTAATACATGTAACTTACGGAAAAATATAATTAATTATAAATATGTCAAATTTATCCCGAACACCCTGTATATATATATATATATATATATATATATATATATATATATTATTAAATAGAATATTTAATATTCTATTAAAGAAACGTACATAAGAACATTGGCTGTCATGGCAACATTCTGCATAAATGATCAAGTAAATATATGAGTATCATTAAAATGAAATTTACTGTATGACCTGCATTGATGGTAATGGTTTTTTTTTTTCTCAAAAAATTAATATCGGAAGGCATTCATAGCGCTTTAAAAACTAATTTATGTTTACTTCTTTCAGACAATTACAAATGGTTAAATACTAAGTCAAGCGGGAAAATTTTATATTTTTGTTTCTTTGCTTTCATTTAATTTCATTTAAATGATTTATTTTAATAGTTCCGCAAAAAGAAAAGTATATATTTCCGTCGGTTGTTTAATTAAATTTAATCACTGAAGAGGAATAGTACATCTTATTTTAAAGTAGTCACAAAATACTAAAATGATCTTACTTTAATATTTACATTTTTTGATTCCGTGATTATTGAAACATAATTGCATTTATTTCTGAGGTATATTTTTACATTTTGCATTATTTTTTATTCTGAAGTAATTAAATAGCATGGTTATCATTCAATGAAGTAATTTGCTGTCCTGTTTGACAGCATGCTTAGTGTATACACTCTCCATGTAACATGCTGTGGGTTCGAATTCCGCCGTCCGTGATTGTCATTAGATGGGTGATGAATTTCATCGCCCATTATGAGACCATCAGCATCACACTTATGGGAGGCCAGAATTGGCTTGAAGAAGTTCCATACTTCGCATATAACCACGGTTTCAAGTTTCTGTAAAAATTAAATAAAAAATACAAAAATAATAGAAATAGAAAATTCTTATCCCACCTAATGCTCTATAGGTTTTTAATCGTTCGAGGCGGAGTCACATAACATAAAAAAACTGTGAAGTAAATCAAGTAGCATTTTAGTAGCCGTATGTCTAAGTTCTGCGTAGTCGTAATTCTTGAAATGTTCAGATGACAAATCGGGCAGCTGATGAAAATGGAATCGGTCTAAGAAAGAAGAAAATTACCTTCTGGCAATTATACATGCAAAAATTACTGTTCTTTATTAAATTAGTAGTCATTTAAAATATGCTACCAAAATATGTGTTCAATAAATATCAGTTTATGCAAAATTTAGTGGATAATTCTTGTCTTTTACAGATTTATTATGTTATGTATCATGCAATATATTTGCTACGTTGCCGGCTTCGCGAATCACTTGGATTAGTGTATCTGTTATCAAATTGTGACTGAGTTTGAGTAACGCCGTGGGCATGAATGCTTTGTGAATATCTTTAGGTATCAGATGACTTTCAATGTCTGTTGTGAGACCGTGACCCTGCCTACTGAAAGCCTGGAATAGCGTAAAATTGTAAAATTCTGTGTTTGGTCTCTAAAACAGAACTTCTAGTTTATTGCCCAATCGGGGTACGGTACTTATACTTGTTGACTAACAGCATTTAGTGGGTGGGATTCACATAAATATATGTATGTATCATATTATAACAATCACCATCATTCTAAGAGACAGTCCCTGTCGCTATGGAGAGTTCTCTTTTCTAGGACATCCTATTTCCGGCTTTCTTTTTAACAGTTTACAACATCTTCTGATTAATCTAAACACCTCCTCTAAGAATGCATGCTTTGGCCGTCTTCTTTTTTCTTTTCCTTGGTATCTTCTATTCTAATACGTTTATAATCCATTCGTTATGTCTCCCTACGTGTCCAATTTCACCTTTCTTTCTATGATTGTGTTCTGAAAATACTCAGTTCTCTTTTATTTCAAGCAAGACTTCTTCATTGGTTTTTCTTTCTCTGCAATTTACTCCGAGCACTACTCTCCAACAGTACATTTCTAACGCTTCATTTTTTCCAGTCTTCTGCTATAATAGTCTATGTCTTACAACTATATAAAAATATGCCCCAACAAATGTTTTTTGTAAATCTTTTTCCTTATGCCTTTACTTATTTTACTTGTAATAAATGATATATCTTTCTTCAATACTTCTTTTTCCATAGCAAATCTTTTTCTTATTTCAAGATGTATGAACGATTTTTACTTATTTAATATCCTTACCTATAATCACTGTTTTGTTCCATTGAACCTGCTGCCATTAGTTTAGTTTTTACAGCATTTATTTTAAGTACATAATCAGATAAAACATCGGCAATCCTAGATAATATCTGTTTTAAATCATGTTGATTCTCAGCTAACCCAGCTAATTATCATCAGCAAAGCACGTCATATGTATCTGCACTCCACCTACAATTACTCCATTCATTTCTTCTTTTATTAATTTCATTGCACTCTATATATACAGGTGAAAGTGAGGGTGACAATGCACAACTTTATCGTACACCTTTATTTACTTGTGCCGTTGCTTCATTTTCCTGTATTCGTATCTTTATTTTCTGGCCTAATTAGTCTTTTATCTCTCTCTATTCCATTCCAATTTCCTTCATTATTTGAAAAACTTTGTTCCATTGTACGTTGCCTTTTCCAAATCTATAAAAGCAGTGTATGTAGCTTTATTTACTTGCTTCTCTATTTCCTTTGCCATTCTGGAATCAAAACCAGTATTCATATGAATAACATTCAATTTGCGTTTTTTATTCTATGCTTCGTTATATGTAATATGATGTATGAGGCACGATTGAGTAAACTTGAGGTATGATAATTTTTACAGTCTGTTCCATTCCCCTTTCTCGGTCATTGTTACCATCAAACTTTCATAGAAATCATACACTTTCTGTCCCTCTTGATACATTTACCTAATCACTTTGAATAAGGCTTCTTGATTTCCAGTTAGGTAATTCATTATTATTATCATTATTATTATACATGATTATTACAACGTTTTAAATATTAGGTACAAAGATGTACTTCAGTTTTCTAGAATAAAGAAATATTTTAAAATATTTTTTATCATTTATATTTTATGAAACCGCAGTTATATACAGTGCATTGCACATTTAGTTGTTAGCTGCCACTGTTGTGAAATAATTCCATCAATTGTATTAATGAAATTCATATTTAATCTTTGAATTTAGCAAAAATAATACTTTTAAATAACGGTGTTTTTAAATGATTTCTTCACAATACTGTAGTATAAACGTCCTGGAAATTCTGTAATTTTCATTTCGTATTGCATATTTAGATTATTTCCTGTATCTTCAGACAAATATTCGAGTCAGTCTTATTTTAAGTAAGTATTCATAAAATATTGCTTATTTTTTTTCAAAACAGAACTCCCACAGAGTTTAATGCATGCACTTAAAGCAAATCCGTATATACCCCCCCCCCCCACACACACACACACGCACGCACCCAAGCAAATTATGCTTTCTGCTTGTTAGAATCCTTCTCCTCATTTTATTCATCCACAGAAATCCAGTGATTTTAACCGATTATGACTAAGAATTATCTATCCTCTATTTTTAGCTTTGAATTCGGCAACACCTCTGCCAAATCATCATTTAATAAATAACTGAATGTTATCAGTATTCTAGATAACAACTGCATTCCTCCTTTTCTTTCTCACTCAAAATGATTCTCTTTAGTTAAACAATTTTCCCATTTACGCTATTATGCCATTAACTAATATCTCACGATATCCAGATGGTACAACTCGTAAATGTGGAAACTCTATTCAGTGATTTCCTCTAAACGTTTATTCTTAGTACAATGCACTGTTTCAGTCTTATTTGTTACTATCGGCAGTATTTAATTCAATTATGTCTAAGCAGTGCATACAAATAAACCTGCTATTACCTTTGTCGCTTTCTTAGTACTTAATGTTGGTATAACTGTACATTTGACGATTATCACATGCAGTCAGTTCTTTATTACCTTCCCCTCCTGCTCTTTTTACTTTAATGAGAAAATTGCATGATTAAATGAAGATACGGAGAATATGGTATTTTAGTCGCTGTATCGGTCCTTCATACATTAACAAAACCCCATTTACTGAACCTATTTCTGTATAATAAAAATTCAAGTTATATTTGGAAGTTTTATTTATTCTCGATAGCGGATTCAGGAGCACCGATGTTTCCAACTCTGAAAAACTCCTTGTATTACGTATTACTCATTCTGCATCTTATTACCCTTTGTGCCTTATATGAAGAAAGCACCTTTAATAAACTGTGATGTACGAAATTTAATTATAAACGCTTTACCACAAACAAAGATTTCCTCAGTGTTGCCATCGTTGAGACATGTTATGTATTTCTTTAACGAAATAAGATGTGATTTAAATATGATCATCGATTGACTGAAATATTTACTTTCCGGCAGAAGTCATGAATATATTGTTATTTACTTCCAGAAATAGAAGTACATATTAATATATCTATACGGGTATCATTGAGATATCACGATACTTTTTCACCTGACTTATTTTGCAGCTGTGTTGCATTGCTGGGCATCAAATTCGACTTTCGTTTGATTCGTTTTAATTCCCTCTTGAGTCTACTCGTACACATCTATTTTATAGTTCTTGTATACCTTTTGTAGAAATTCCTCATTGCTTAAAGTTATTACGATAAAATGCGTTTGCTTGTGATAAGAATCACGTTTATTTACACCAGTGGTTCTAAACCTGGGCGGTAGCGTCCTCCTGGGGGCGCTGTGAACGCTGAAGGGGGCTGTAAGCGGTTAAGGGGCGCTGAGACAGGCGATAAGTGTTATAATACTACTAATATAATAAAAGCAAAAACTTACGTATTTAATCTAGAATCCCTATTTATATTGTATTTTTGACAATACTGTTCAAATTTATTCGCTACTTATTGTTTTAGAATTTTTACATTGAAAGCTAAGTAATTGGGCCACTTTTTGGTCTGAATTTTTCTACATTGAAAATAATTAATTTAAGCTATTTTTAGCAGAATCGCCTACTATATATTTGATTGCAGTTTACATTTAGCCCGTGGTATCGTGTTGCGCACTTCGTTGATATTGTGTAGCACTGTAGCCCATTAAAATGAGTGAAAAAAGAAAGTGTCGTCAAGTGGATAGTCAAAATATGGAGTTATTCCGTCAATAAATAATGAACAGTTACCAATGTATACTTAATATGTGAAAAAACGTTCTCAAACGAAGGAATGAAGCCTTCAAGAATGATTGAGCATTTAAGAACAAATCATCCAAATAATGCAAAAAATGATGTAGAGTACTTTCGCGAATTAAAGACTAAATTTAAAATTCGTCCTGGACTTAAAGGGTTAGTCGCAATACACAGGATTTAACCACTCAGGATTTAATCTTGGGGAGGGGGGGGGGGGGGCTAGTTGAGTAGACGATTTGAGAATACACACTACGCATCGCATACGACCTATGACTGAGCATCGGCAATAATCGCTAATTCATAAGTAGTATAGAAATAAAAGACATGACACTACATAAATAAAAAAATGAATATTGATTAGAAAAAATTTTCTAGTGTTTTTTCCTTTTTCTTTGGGATACCAGGACCCCTTGGCACCCCCCTCTGGATGCGTCACTAGTTGGTCGCAATACAAAGTAACCAACAAGAGAAGGAACTTGTGTCTTACAAACTTTCAAAATTAATTGCCAAATGTGGAAAGCCACATACTATTGGCGAAACTCATCTTACCGGCTATAAACGAAGTTTTAGATACGATGATTGGCACAAGTCAAAGTAATATGACGTCGTCAATTCCTCTCAGTTGTTGATACTGAATAATATTTCAGTATCAACAAGAATCGACGAAATGGCCAAGGACATTGAAAAAAACAAACAAACTTTGTGATGATTTAAAAACCATAGAAGTTTCTTTACAACTCGATGACACAAATTTATGTGGTGACAGTAAAGCTTTGTTAATGGTCTACGTGCGTTATATAAATATTAATGAAGAAATTATTGAAGAGTTTCCATTTGCTGAACAACTGAAAATTGACACAAAAGGTTTTACATTTTTTAAGGTTGTTAAAGACTTTATTAATGCTAAAAACATTCCTCTCACAAATATTATTGCGTGTGCAAGTGATTCAGCACCAGCTATGATTGGTCGTCACCATGGATTTATAGCACATTTAAAAGAAGCAGTTCCCAATATCTTTACAATTCACTGCATTCTTAGCGAAAACATCTTAGCTGGAGACTACTTAAGACTTTGGATGATATTATTAAAGCACTGAATAAAATAAAACCCCAGTCATTGAATACCCGTATTTTTCGGGAACTTTGCCATGAAAAATTAAGAATTTGAGCGTCTTTTGCTTCACATTGAATTTAGATGGCTTTCAAATGGAAACTGACTGCGACGCGTTAATGATCTCTGCGATACTGTCATGGAATTTCTTAATTCATGTGATGAGAACATGTGTAATGTTCTAAAAAAAGGAAAAGGTTGATATTGCATATCTTTCCGATATTTTCACCACATTAAATAAGGTTAGCATCAAATGGCAGGGAAGCAACATGAATCTTATTAAAGCAAAGGAAATTACTCGTATAAATGGTTTTTTTTTTTTTTTTTTAATCAGCCAATAAACATTCTACAAGCAGAGATATTGCAAGACGAGATTTTTTGCAGTTTCCAAGTCTACAAATAATAGATGATTTAATATTAGATACAGATTTGGATTGCCAGTCTTCCAATCTTCTGACACTGAAAGAAGACTTGATGATCAGATTCAAAGGCTTTCATGAGCTTAAAATATCCGATTGTATCATAAATCCATTTCTATCTGATTCCATTTCTGTTCATCCAAATTTGTGTGAGGAATTTATTGACTTAAAAAATGATTTTGAAGTTTAAGTACAATTCAATAGCGTAGTTATTGAAAGATTCTGGCCAACATGCAATGCAAGTATCCTCGGCTTTGGAAAGAAATAAAATTACTGCTCATTGATTTTCCTTCATACTTGGTGGAGAAACGATTCAGCGTCGTGTTGTAATTGTTAGCTAAGCAGCGAAATAGATTGCAAATAAGTAAAAGAGGAGACTCGAGACATCGTTTGTCGAACATGATATTGAAAATTTAGCAGGATCTCATCAGGCTCAGGATAGCCATTAATGATTGGCTTATTAAATACAGTAAATTTGTCTTTTTTGATGAAAAATGTATTTGTATCAAAGTCATTTTGTATCAAGAAGTATCATTTGTATCGTTTTGTATCATTTGTATCAAGAAGAGTGAGTCAGGTGTTGCAATAATGCTTCATGAAAAAGTTGGAAAGTTAATCACTACAATAATTAACTATAGTGACAGAATCATGGCGATAAGCATTCAAAATGAACTAGTAAACCTCAATATTATAATGGTCTACATGCCAACATCACAACATAGCGATCAAGAAATAGAAGAAATTTATGAACAAATAGAAGAAATCTGGAGCAGCTTTAAAGACAGAGACAATACAATAATAATGGGAGATTGGAATGCTATAGTGAGAGAAGAGAGCAATGATAATGTTTCAGGAAGATTTGGTCTTGGACGTAGGAATGAAAGAGGAAAGAAATTAATAGAATTTTGTACACAAAAACAGTTATAGCAAATACACTATTTCAAGTTCCAAAAAGAAGACGATACACATGGAAAGCGCCTGGGGATTCAAATAGATATCAAATAGATTATATATTGGTCAAAAGATACAGAAACCAAATAAAAAATTGCAAAAGCTATCTAGGTGCTGACATTAGTAGTGACCATAACCTTGTCTTAATGAAAACAGAACTGAAACATAGGAAAAAAATCCAAAGATACAAACCAATAAGATGGAACCTTGAAACATTAAAGAGTAAAGAAGTAATGAGAGGATACCAAGAGGCAACTGATCATAACATTCCAGAAAACATAAATAGTCAGAATAATATTGAAAACCAATGGAATATGATTAAAGAGTTAATTACAAATTCATCAAATCAATTATTGAAAAATGCAGAAAAAGAAAAAAGAAAACATTGGATAACAGGTGAAATACTTGGTCTTATGATGAAAAAAGAAAATATAAAAATGCTGTTAAAGAAGAAGATGTGGCCAAATACAAATATCTTAAAAATCAAATTACAAGAAAATGTAGACAAGCCAAAAACGAATACCTGGAAGAACAGTGTAATAACATAGACGAATTATTTTAAAAAGAAAACATAGAGAAAGCCTATAAAGAAATTAACAAACTAAATAAGAACAGCACAAACAATGCCATCAAAGATGAAAATGGAAAATTACCAATAGAATCT
This sequence comes from Typopeltis vanoorti, assembly GCF_054136105.1. NCBI lineage: Eukaryota > Metazoa > Arthropoda > Arachnida > Uropygi > Thelyphonidae > Typopeltis > Typopeltis vanoorti. The sequence goes on from NC_143558.1 coordinate 121,521,368, forward strand.
GACGATATATTAATGGAATGGAAGAATTATCTTGAAAATCCCTATAATAGCGATGAGCTTGATGCTGATATCAGCATAGAAAATCAAAATGAAGAAAATCTAGGACCCCCAATAATGCGAGAAGAATTTGATAAAGCACTGTCCGAAATGAGTAAGGGAAAAAGTCCAGGTGTAGACAATATTCCTATAGAACTGCTAGAAAATCTAGGTGATGAGACAAAAACCTTACTCTATTAATTAATAGCTCAAATCTATGATAGAGGAGAAATGCCAAAGCAGCTTATGAAATCAACCATAATACCAATACCAAAAAAGAATAATGCAAACAAATGCAGCCAATTTAGAACAATAGTTTTAATCCCACATGTTAGCAAAATTCTGCTAAAATTATTCAAAATAGAATTTATTCAAAACTAGATTGTCTATTGGATGAAGACCAATTTAGATTCAAAAAGAATAAAGGAACAAGAGAGACAATACTCTGTTTAAGAACAATAATAGAGAGAAGATTAAACCTTAGTCAAAATACTTACATTTGCTTCCTTGATTTAGAGAAAGCGTTTGATAAAGTAAACCAGCAAATACTCCTAAATTGTCTAACTAATATCGGCATAGATTTGAGGGATAGGAAAATAATTTATCAAATTTAAAAATCAAAATGGACGGATTAAAATCAATGATGAGAAAATAATAAACATAAATTTATTATTATTATTATTATTATTATTATTATTATTATTATTATTTCGGGCGACTCCAGGAGTCCTTAGACTCATCGAGGGAAGCCCTAAACATCATGTCCACACAATTATGCGATTACATTCTCACAGTATCTATCATATCTTGTCTTGAACTCGTTCACCGTCATAGCACCCACAACAGACTCTGGCAGCTTATTCCACTCATTTACCACTCTAAAAGTAAAGAACCCAGCTCTAACACCCCTGCTAACCACACTCTTGCTCAGCTTCCATAGGTGTCCCCTAGTTCTCCCACCACCAGTCCTGATCTCAAAAATATCCTCTGAATTAATCCTATAGAATCCCTTTAGCAATTTGAATGTCTCAATCATATCTCCCCTCCTCCGCCTATCAACTAGTTTCTGCAACCCACAAATCTTCAACCTGTTCTCATATGGTTCATTCCATAGACCTGTTATCATCTTAGTCGCTCGCCTCTGGATCCTCTCTACTTCCTTCCCATCAAGAAGGAACCGAGGTGACCAAATCTGGGCACAGTAGTCGAGATGAGGTCTTATCAAGGCTCGGTACAGAGGTACAATAACTTGCTTGTCTCTGCTCGTCAAGGTATTTTTCAACAACCAAGTGAGTTGATGAGCTGATTTAGCTACTTTTGCAGTGTGCCCCCTAAACTTCATCTCCCTATCCACCAACACTCCCAAGTCCCTGGCCTCATCAATCTCTTGGAGTACAGTTCCACCAATGTGGTATACTGCTGCTAATCTTTTCACCTCAAAATGCATAACCTTACATTTTGTCACATTAAATTGACATCCATTCTCCTTAGCCCAGAACTCCAATCTATCTAAGTCATCTTGCAAGACTTTTACATCTTCTGCATTCACTATTGCCCTACCCAACTTTGCATCATCAGCGAACAAATGAATTGTTCCACTTAGATCCTTCCCTATATCGTTAATGAACAGATTAAACAGCAGTGGTCCAAGAACAGAACCCTGCGGCACACCACTAGTCACAGGCCGTCTTTTGGACTCTACTACTGAATAAACTACTCTTTGATATCTCTCCATCAACCAGCCACCTATCCACCTCACCAACCCTATATCCATTCCAATATGTTGTAGTTTACGGATTAGTATTCCATGTGGTATCCTGTCAAACGCCTTTGCCAGGTCCAGCAGTATCACTGTAAACCCATTTCCCTTATCCAGTTCAGCCGTCGCCTTGTTATAAAACTTGAGCAAGTTACTGAAGCATGATCTACCCTTCACAAAGCCATGCTGTTCCCTGTACAGTATCTCGTTTTCATCAATCCATTCCTGTATTTTTCCCTTGACTACTTTCTCTAAGACCTTGACAACGACTCCTGATATGCTGATCGGTCGGTAATTTGCAACCGTAGTCTTGGATCCTCCTTTATGCAGTGAAACTATTTTCCCCTCTTTCCACACCTTTGGGACTAAGCCAGACCTTAGACTCAGATTAAACAACATGGTCAAGGGCACTGATAATTCTTTAGCCGCTTCACGCAAGACCCGTGCCGGTATACCATCCAATCCCACAAATGTGTTCACATTAAGGTTCTGTAATAGACTAGTCACCTCCACTTCATTCATCACTATTCCTGTATAAACTAATGGTTCCTTCATTTTTTCAATGTCACCACCTGGATGATATGCTTTTGCAAAGTGCGCGCTCAGTAACTCCACTATATCGACTGATTCAGTGACCTCCTTACCATCGTCATTCCTTAAAATCATTTTACCGTGTACAGTTTTTTTCTTGCTTGCAGCATATTGAAAGAACTGTTATGGATTCTCTTTTGCTTGCAAAGCTAGTTTCCTTTCATAATCCGCTTTTGCTTTTTATACCACACTCGTTACCTTTCTGGCCTGCACTTTATACTGTTCGTGTGCCTGCAGGTCACCCCTTTCTTTAAATTCCCTCCACAGTTTCTTTTTTTGCAGCTCAAGCTTAATGGTGTTATTCATCCATTTAACCCCTACTTATTTTACTATTCGGACCCTAGGTATACAATCAGCCATTACCTCCTGTAAATGCTCCTTGACCACTTCCCATGCTCTATCGACATCCAGCCCTTGCAGTTGTACATGCCATGGCACTGATCCAAGCAATCTCCTAAGCTTGTCATATTTGCCAGCACGGAAATTCCACACCTTTAGCCACCTCCCAGGTCAAGACCTTATGATCACTCTCACCAATAGGTGGCAACATGGTCATATTCATTACAGTCAAATTCTCAGATGCTATTACCAGGTCAAGCACTCTCATACCCCTAGTATTTTCAATTACATGCTGTCTCAGATAGTTATCCCTTAATAATTGAATAAAATCCTTTTCCTTCCTCACATGTGTCCTCTCCTCCTTCCAATCAATGTTACCATAGTTGAAATCCCTCATAATAATTACCCTCCCTCCACTCATTTCATCAATTTCCCTATGCATACTATCTCCACCATCTATTCCATCACCTGGTCTATAGCAACACCCAACTGTATATTTTATTCTGCCAGTCTCAATCTCACACCAAATAGCCTCAAATGAGCTCCTTTCACTATCCTGCGATACAACTTCAATTCTCCCTGGCTGCAGTTCATCAGCTATCAACAATAATACCCCTCCCCCCATTTTATTCTCTCTGTCCCTCTTAAACACACTATAACCTACACATTCTATCCCACTAACTATATCTTCTTCCGTCAGCCATGTTTCACTAATGCCAATAACCTGTGGCCAGGAAGAGCCAATCAAACCCAAAAATTCTTCCTTCTTGTTCCTAATACTCCTGGCATTAGTATACATGAAATGCAGTGATCCCTTAGTCCCACCCCTATATTGATACGTTATTCTAAATGACCCATTCCCATTTTTTGTCCTTAGTGCTGGCTCGGGTACATTATATACATTCTTACACTCATTTGTCTCACTGATGTCTGCATATCCATTCTGTCCCCCCTCCTTGGTAGTTCTAGTTTCCCTGGTTTTGCACATCCATTTTCACTTCATTCAGCAACACTCTTTCCAGTCTCCGCACACCAAGTCCATTCAAATGCAGGCCATCCATCTTGTATAAGTCCTTTCGCCCTTCAAACTCATTCCACACGTCCACGAATTCCACACCACACCGTCTGCATAACCTACGCATAATGTCATTTGCAATTATGGCCCTCATCCTAAACTCCTCTCTGTCATACCGCGGCAACAGACTAACCATTCTAACTCTATCACTCTTTTCTTTCGCTACCTTTAACAATACTTTCAAGTCCTCTTTCATAAAAAATTTATCACCTTTCGATTCATTCGTACCCGCCACAATTATTAATTCTTTCACCCTCTGTTTTTGCACTCTAATACTCTCACTTACATCCTTAAATTTCGCACCCGGTAAGTACGATTTAGGGAGTGGAGTAAGACAAGGATGTATATTTCACCACTTTTATTTAATTTATATATTGAAAAGGCCACTCAGGAAACTAAAGATAAAATAAATAGTGGCACAAAGATAAATGGTGAGCAAGTCATGTGTATAAGATTTGCTGATGACATAGCCCTTGTAGCAGAAAACAGAAGAACGTTAAAAACAATGCTAGAATTACTAAATAATAACCTTGAAAAATATAAAATGAAAATCAACACAGATAAGACTAAAATCATTGTTACAGGCAAAATCCCTATCAATATAGAGCATATAGACATCAGCGAGAAACAAATAAAGCAAGTGAAAAGCTTTAGATATTTAGGAAGCCTAATAACAGAAGATGGCAGAACAAGAGAAGACATAAGATCAAGAATAAACAACGCAAATGCCCAATTCTCTAAGATGAAAAGCATTTTAACAGGAAAACTCGACCTTCAATTGAAAAAAAAATTAGTAAAGACACTGATATGGAGCATTGCACTGTATGGATGTGAAACCTGGATTCTAGGCAGAAGATGTAAGAAGATTGGAGGCTTTTGAAATGTGGTGCTGGCGCCACATGAACAAAATAAAATGGACAGAAAAAAAAATCAAACCAACAAGACCTGAGAGAGATAAACGAAACAAGAACTCTAATTAAATCGATCAAAATTAGAAGGGATAGGTGGTTTGGACATAAACTTCGACATGGACTTGTGAAAAGAATAACTGAAGGCAAAATAGAGGGGAAAGAAAGAAGAGGCAGACCAAGGAAAAAGCTTTCTTGACCAAGTCAAAGACAGCACGGGTTTGAGGAGGTTAAGAAGAAAGCCAATGACAGAGCGGAATGGAGGAAATTGCTGCTGAGCTCCCAGTCCCAAGACTAATGCAACTGATGAATGAAAATGAATGAATCAAAGTCATTAATTTTTAATTAACTATCAGTTCAAATATGTTGATCATAATTTAGGTTTTCCTAGTAATATATTATAATTATCTTATTGAGTCATTAACTAGGTAAAATTGAGGGCGCCAGGCAAAAAAGATTAAGAACCACTGATTTACACGATTTTTTTTTGACATCTTTATGAATCTTTACGTTTATCAATTTCATTCAGTTTCGTTTATTTTCCTTCAAGGTTTGAAGTATGGAGAATCGAAGACTATTTCAGCAAAAGGGTGGTGTTTTACCTCTGCATCTTGGAATGGGCTTTTTTCCTTTCCCCGTATTCAGGTGGCCCTCACATGATGGTGATACATGATATTGGAGATGTTTGAGGTACTATTCATTCACTGATTTGACGAACTTATAAAACGTTGTAGAGTATTGGTTAAAGTATGGCAGTATCCAGAAAACTGCTAGTATTGTAGGGTGTAGATAAGGTGCTGCTAGAAAGAACAGAAGTTTACTGGACAGAAATGCAGTTATTGAGCCACCAGCCACTGGTGGGAGTTCATGCCTCATTGATTATCGTGGTGAACACAGGTTGACCTGCCTCGTGCAAAAAAAAAAAAAAATTGTGGAACCGTTGACTATGAAATTTAACAATGGGACGAATGAGTTGTCTCCGATACTATAATTGAACTTTCCTCTTTCGTATGAGCCTCCAAAGTAGGAAACTCGTAAAGATAATTGCTCACGCTATCATCGACTGCATCTACAGTTCAATTCTAGTAAAAAGTTACTGCTTTTGTTTTGAATGAATCTCGTTTCCAGCTATGTCATGCATACGATAGGTGGAGGAGTAGATGAAAACCTTGGAGCAGAATCATCTTGACGTATGGTCCGGCAGAAAGAATCAGGAGTCAGCAGTTATAATATGAGTTCCTTGATACCCGTAACCCATACTTTGGATGCTGCAAAGTACCTATACATTGTGGCTGATCAGGTACGTCTCTTCTTGGTGATTGCTTTCCCGGATGTGTTCTAGCAAGATAATGCACCATGCCATTCTATCATTATCGTTCGAGAGTGGTTCGCGGAATACGACAGCGACTTTCTGTTACCATGACTCAGAATTCGCTAGTTTGAATCTCACAGATCTGTGGGATTACTTGGATAGAGTGAACCAGCGTTTGAATCCTCTAACACTTGAAGATCTACCTGAAGCAATCCTGACAACATGGCGCAGCATATCTCTAGTAATGTTCAAAGGCTCATAGAATCCATGTCATGTCATAGCGACAGTTCAGGTAACTAGAGAAGAGAGGAGGAACAAGCTGTTAAGATGGTGGTCAAAGTGTTTTGCTTCTGGACTATAGGAGGGTACATGTCGATTTTATCACCGGTTTAATTTCATTTCTGTACGCACGCTCTCTTTTTTACGAATGCACAATTTCTTCCTTCCGCATGAATTAAGGGAACAATCTGTGACAGGTTTATTTCTTATGATCAGGTAAGAAACTTTTGTGACTGGACTTATATTCTTGCTACCATTAGTCGATCCAGCAATTCCAAACAACAAGAATAGAACCACCATTAGTGCAAATTGCCTACAGTAATCCATTAGTTTTATTTATTCGTATGGGATTCCCTCTATCCTCTACTGTCTCTTAGGACTGGTTGAGTTCACCTAAAGAGGTTATGTACGAGGTATTTTATGACTCTAGATCCTTGTATGTGTGTTCACGGGTCGGTTTGCCGGTTCTGAGGGAGGAAAAACTCGAGTTTCCGGGTGGGAAACCTCTCTACTTCCGTATGAGACTAACTTACCTTTAGTCGAAAAAGACCAGATAAAGGTTCCTCAGGACGGGAATTGTCCCTGGTCTTTCCTACCAAAATGCTTTGTCTATACCGACTGAACTGCGTAGGCTCCTAATCATTAGTAAAAATGTATTAACTATCCTAAATGTCGTTGCTACTATCAACTTAAATAAAGGCCAATATATTCTTCACCACCATGACCAGTAAACAACAACAAAAATGTCAAGTATGATTATATTCTCTCTGCTTGTAAACGATGTCAGGAGGATTTCTTAGCGTTGATTTATAATAATTAGTGATGAAATCGAGTCCCTCATCCTTTATTTTTACAATTTCTTGTTCAAGTTATTCAGTTTATGTACTGGACTAAGTAATTTGAGCTCGTTTGCAACACATTGAAACAAATATTCCACAGCCAATACACATCCTCCAGCGAACGCTTGAACTAAACACAGTTACTGATTAGAAATGAGTCATCAATTTTCAACCCATTGCTTGAATTGATACTTGCCAATAGTTGGAATCTCAGGATAAGATACAATTGAATAACATTTCAACAACCCACGAATGGGAACACGCCAAATTGGAAAATACATGCTCTCATGTCTGCATGTTTGCATGTCGAGATGCAGCCGTTTTTCTTTTATTCCCTTCCATCAATCTGTGCGCTTAGCTGATTGTTTTTTAGGTATCTTTTGCCCATTCACATATATCTGTTTTGATGACGTTAGGGAAATTGTCTGATGTATTAATAGCGCTGCAATCGTCCGAACGGGTTGATCAATATGTGGAAGCGAGTTGTAACATCTTGCATGAAACTATAAAGTAACATGTATGCCATATTAAATAACTTTTTTCTTATGTAAGTATTTCGTCTTATGTATCACAAGACATCATTAGTACAATTTTCGAGCAACAGTAGGAATTGAACAAAAAAAACAGTAGTGCGCATGCATAGATTGGAATCCCTCTACATATACAGTCGCTTGTTCATGGCTTAAAACTAGTGAGCTGAAATTAAAATTAACATATAACAGCTCAATTTATTTAATACAATCAAGGATAACAATTTTGCAGACTTTTGGAATAGTTATACAATCGTTTCGATTACGATTATGTCTATGAAGGTTATATAAAGAAAGGCTTCAGCACTTTCTTTATATAACCGTCGTTCATGTTTATATGTGGATCTATGTAGCAGCTTAGCGTTATTCCATTGGATCCTGTGGTTAGTGTTTCAATTCCATGTTGTGCAAGGCCAGATTTATGGGATTTGATGAGAAGGATGTGGTTTCGATGTTCAGAGATACGTTTATTTATAGATCTTCCTGTTCGTCCATAGTAAGAGAATTTACACTATGTAATGACGATACGAGTAATGAGCAATAAGGATGTATATATGTTGTACTGATTGTACAACATATATTGTCGCCTTTTTATGCATAAGGCGAGATATTTACGTAATAAAAAATTATGTGGCATACCATACTTGTTACTTTATAGTTATGGATACCTCACAGGTTTCACTATATATAAAGACTCCCTCGATGAGTCTTTGGACTCCCTGGAGGTATCACGTAATAATAATAATAATAATAAGAAGAAAAAAAAATCTTGCTTGAAGTCGGATAACTGTAAACTGCGACCTGACTTCCAGTATTGTGCACAGTTACGTCATTTACGTAAATCCTTGCCTTTAGGCTTTCGTTTGCTATCTGTCTTGTCACTGGCATACAGTAACGACACATAACTTACACGTGGAAAGATAAATACATCATTAATGGATACTAGTACAGGTACACATGACCCTCATTTAAGTAAAATAAGGGTTATGTGTAATATTCATTAATTAATTTCCTCATTAAAATGTGACAGAAGCATACTATTAATGATGTTACTATACTGAGCAACCATTTAAGACATTCATTACCTCCTAACTCTTATGTACAACGAATATTTGGTTTAGGTTCGTGACTGTGCATGGTCATAGTGATATCGCTGTGGTAACATTTACTAACATATGTTTCAATATTACGGAAAATTAATATTTATTTAATATTCATATCAGTTAATGACGATGCGATGTATGTGTTTACTTCATTCCATATTAGGACCCTTAAGAAAACTCCAAACTTCTGCTTCTCGTACATATAAGAATGAAAACTTTTTTCCCCATTGTTTATGATCAAAGTGGTAGTTCGGTAGCCAAGCGTTAACCCTGACTCTCATGCCATAAAATATGTAGTGTTCTGGCTTAAAGAGTGATCGAGTAAAGCAGGTTTTCACGAATTAGTCCTAAGAAAATTTTTAACATTTAATAGTTAAAAATCCCTCTTTTCCTCCTTTCTTTTTCCTTCTGGGCGAAAAGCCCAGCGTTGAACTCCTTTCATAGAATTGAGGAGAGTTTAGATATTTAAGTCTTTTCAAGCTTGTTTAAGTTGAATGGTTTAGGTGGAAGTTATTTGTTAACACAAGAATTCGGAGTTTCTCATTGCCAAACTGACAAACCAACCAGAGAAAACACAAAATCATGAACGCATTACACGTCACCTTATAACTTTATGCTTCCTCTGATTCGTTTCACACGTGTATGAAAACGAGTGTACTGGATTCGAAATATATTCCTAACATTTTTGTGTGTGTGTGTGTGTGTGCAGATTCTCTGCGTTTATAAGTAGCGATGATATAGAAAAAATTAAATATGCACAATCGGAAGATGCCTCGTAATTTAGTCGCAAAAGATGTCGCAATTTTTGCTTTTTTGGTTGGAAAGACTTTGGGTCGAATCCCATTGATGACGCCATAAACCTTTTCAACTGTTGTATGTTACTCGATCTCATACCAGTGTGGTAATTTTATTCTCTAGAAATAACTCGTTTTTAATTCTACTTTAATACAGACCTGCGAAGGAACTCATGTAACGAGTACACAGCAAATTAAACAAGGACCGGAAGGACGTGTACAGATTTCTTTTCAGTACTACTTTTAAAGAAAAAAAAATCAGTAATTTGTATAAAACAACACAAAGTGCTCAGGTTATAATGACAGACAGTAACTTGTTTTGCTGGCCGAGTGGATAGCGCTTGCACTCTAGATCGAAGAGGCTAGGAATTCGAAACTTCTTTTGACATGATTCTTTGTGAATATCTTCATTTCATCTTCCACCTATTCACAAAGAGTAGATGGAAGATGAAATTCATCGTCCGGCGTGAGATATCTTGCTTAATTGACGTTTGAGAAAGTTCTATGTTGGATTTATATAAAGATATTCAATATTTGGTCTGCCTAATTTATACAGAGCAGAATGTAGTTTAAACATCTCAGCAGACGGAAAAAATGAAAACATCAGTAGAAAAAAGTATGAACAGTGACTTTTAGGAAACAAATATGGTATAAAGTAAAACGGCTATTGATAATTAAATAATATAGCATATGAATACTTTCAATTACTCAGGGTATGAAGGGAGAAGGATATTAAATTAAATTTTTTCTAAATTTTAGAAATAATACGTTTAATAAATAGAAATCCCTAATGTTTAAATGTGTGTTTTTATAAAACACATTTAAACGTTTCAATATGTTAGCAGCGCTTTACTATATTATTACTGTATTAATGTGTATAACACAAGGTAAACGAAGAATAAAACAAGTGAAATGAAATTTTGAGAACGTCAAGGTATATACATTAGCGGACCATAGAAGTAATGAGGATATATTTCGAGGATATATATTATATGAGGATATAATAGGGAGAGTTAAAACGTGAAATTAACAGAATTAAAAATGAAATTAACAGAATTAAAAATGAAATAAAAATCAATAGAACTGGATGGAATACGTAATTTAAATGACAAATAGTCAATATCCTAAACAAATTAAATCGTGAATAGGAAAGATATGACTGGGTAGACCCCAAACATCGTTATTAGATTAAAGAATAGGTCTGGAACAGAGTACTTCAGTCGGCATAGACGATGCTATTTGGTTTTCAACGACTTGTGTTCAAATCCAGTGCTTGATGCCAAGAATATTAAGGTCTTTTCATCTGCAGCTGAATTAGCTGGTTTCATACGATGGTGGAGAGTTTACTTTCTATCAGAAATTCCCGTTTTCAGAAATTCTCTGTCTTCAAGACAGAGAACCCTTTGTGGGACACACCGATGAAATAGAGTTTGCCTACAAAGGGTTAAACTCGTATTCGAGATGTAGAAGTTATTGGATAACTTGGATGACAAATCAGAGTGGCACACTTAATTAGCACACATAATACACTGGCCTTATGGCCTTACTTGTTTCGTCCATGCCTTGAAATAGTCCAATAGCTGGAACATTTTGGAAGGTCGGTATCCGCGATGTTACGATGATGGTGATAATGCAAAGTTAATTTATGGATTGCGCTTAACTTGTGTTCATTTTTTCTTTTAATTTTTGCAATAAACATTTATCGAGTTTTCCGGTGCGCAAGTTCATGTTATGCTTTTAAAGCACCCGAAGTTACATATGTTAACATCAAAATCGCTGCAGTGAATTATCTTGAGTCGTTATTGCAAAACGACCATCTAACAAAATCTGTTCGAGTGATTTAGAAGTTAGTCGAACACTCAGAAAGATACTTATGGTTACACCGCTGTGAGTGAAATCAGTATTGATTGAATTCATTCAGTGTGGATTAAAATCAACATTATTGAAGCAGCATCCGAATCTTTTGAAGCCTTACTTAAAATTTATTTTACTTACAAATGCATATTGTCTTCAAGGATATACTGCTATTATTACTTGAAATGGTTTTACAGAGTAGTTATTGTGGACTTATGTTATTGAGAGCAACACCATAATAATTTAAGACTCTCTATGAACGCATCCATGCCTGTTCCCCACTTACCTGTATACGCGTTGCAGCGAGAAAGGAGCGGCCTACGGAGAAACCAAGTCTATCTGCAGGTGGGCACGTGATAGCTTCATGTCTCACGCAAGAGACCACGCCATGCTTGTTCGATGGTTAAGTTTTCTGTAAGGCGACTCTGGAACTGCGGTTGCTATGGAAATGGACATGCGTGCTGTCATCGTCTGGAACTGTGGTTGCTATGGTGACAAGCATGCGCCCTATCCTCGGCTTTAAACTGTAAGGCCGTGAATACAATTGCAGGGCAGCTATATACTGTAAGACGTTAGGGAAACAGGTTGCGTTCAGTAATGTCAGAGTGTCGCGAGCGATATCGCAAACTCCCCTTTTGCAGTCTCCAAGACGGAGAACCCTTTGCGGGACATACCGATGAAATAGAGTTTGCCTATGAAGTGTTAAACTTCCTTCGCTTCCACCCCTCTCCTCTTCGAGATGTAGAAGTAATTGGATAACTTAACCATGACTCCGCAGCGTTTCTCTTTCGTAGTGGATTTAACGCAGTGCGGCCACTATACAGAGAGGCGGTGGTAGTGTACCTGCATGCTGGCCAGCAGCTGTGGATTACTTCCTCCGCATGCAAGGATATGTAATGTGCAAAGGAAAAGCAAATACTCCTCCACAATGCCAGCTTTCAAGGTACATCTTTCCCGCGTGTCCCTTGTTGAAGCGATCCGTTTGTTCGACCATCGACTGCTTACAGATAACAATTCCCGGGTCACCATTGTGACCTTTGGGGGATTCTACAGTGTCTTTCTCTTCGCAGTTTAAACATATCAGCGGGCTTTCTCTCCGCAACTGTGTTCTGTGACTTTCGGAAGGTGGGCCCAACCCTCTTGCTCCCTTAAGACGTGATGAAAAAATGCCCGGCGGTCGAAGAGGCCTCGTTGCTCCTCAGAACACTTTCCTGGAGAACATCATCAGGCGGTTCAATTCTATGCGTGAGTAGTTTTTTTTTTTTTTTGCTTTAATAATATGAATTGGAGGTCACAATACAAGGAGAGAACGGTACGATAAAAATGTAACCCTTTCATTACAGAAGACAAGAAAAAGTTCAAAGGTCATCAAAAACATGGGGTAGCACTGTTGTGGACTATAAATTTCGTTGTCATTTAGGGATAGAAATTTGGGATTGTTTATGGACTAAATTTCTATATAGATGAGAATGGTGATGTGAACTGAAAAAGAATGCTTATAATTTTCCTTTACGACAATAATTTCTATTTTGAGTGTGTGATTTAACAAAGAACATGTAAATAATTCAAAATTCTAAATTAAAAAAAATATATATACATGTAAAAGCATAGCCAAGTTCAACTGACTTACAGTTTGAACAGTAGCCTATAAATACCACGGTGTACAATCATGTTCAGTTACAAACTTTGATTGTATAGCTGAACACGATAGCCAATTTTGTAATTTTCCAAACTAGTTGTCAAACTGTTCGTTTTGAATTACAGCATTAATAGAGTTCTATGCACTATTACGTCTGTTCAATGATATTAGTAATCATTTTTTCTATTGGTGGGTTTTTCTAATTAGAGGCGAACAACATACAAGACGTTCAAAATTTTAATCATATTTTGTGTGTGTGAGAGAGAGAGAGAGAGAGAGACTGTGGTAAAGTTGTTGATCTTATATAGGTATTAGTACATTATAATATAATTTACAGAGGTACGATTTTCACTCTATTATTTGAGTAGTACACTAGAAAACACGTACACGAAAGACATGTGACAGGAATTATAATGCAACACTATTCCGTACTCTCCAGGCAAAATAATTATTGTTTCAAAGGCAACTTTAGTACTTTTGAAGTCGGAGTGGGTCATTCTCTTTTGGAGAGTATTATGTATGAGAGTATATTCAGAGATTATTCTCCTCTACAGAAGAAAGTCATTCGCTTTGCTTTGTCTTCACAATGTGAACTTGTTTTGATATGCCGATAAAAGACAAATTATTTTACTGTTTGTTAAATTTATTTTTTTAAAAAAAAAAGAGCTTATAGATGATTTCTTTGATTTGTTGGTATCTGAAAGCTCATTCTGTTTTCCTTATTTCATTTTTTCTATTTGCACAATAAAACTACAAAATTTTAGACTATTTGTACGCGTTACTCGACTCAGTACTATGGAAGCAAATACTCTTTCTGGTTTGTAAGAAAGAAAATAAATAAAAATCCTTCCAGATAAATTAGGTATTTTAGCAACGTATCCGTAAGAGATGAGGTTAGAAGATTGTTAGATGTTTTGTATTTTTTTCAGTTAAGAAACCCTATTTGTGTATAGGAAATTTCTTTATTTCAAGAAGATATTTCGAGATTTTATTTTCACCATAGAACAGATTCTCCTCATTTTTCATTTCATTTTCTTTATGTCTTCCATAACATTCTTCCACAACTTGTATTCTCCAGATACTTCCGTTTCCAGAAGTGAAAAAACAATATAAAAACCCACAGCATTTCGTCTGTTGGATTAATATTAAGCAATTCCAAAATAAACTATACACGCAGATTCTTACAAATAATTGTACCATAATGGTATAGGATTTCGCCCTAAACACACCATACGGTAACATTAGATGCCTATCGTAAAAGCTGATGACAAAATGTTTATACTATTCTAAAAGGCAATGCCAATAATGATGTATTAAATAAAGAATGTGACATAGTTTTCGAAACAGATAATTTCTCTGTGTAGAAATATGTTTAATGAAAAGTTTATACTGAGATAAATGAACCCATAATGATGAAAGAAACCATCTTTATTCAGCAGCTCGAAGAGAAAATTGTGATGAATGAAATACAGTTAATAAACCTGCAACTATTTTGTATGCTTTTTTGCTGGAACTGGGAAGGTATTTTTGTTCTTTTATGTGGCTCCAGAAGGTCTTAATACCTGTAGATCCGTAGAAAAAAAGAGATAGATGAAATTAGCAACAAAAAGAATGATGAAGGGTAGTAGTAGTTGGCATCCCCTCTCTCTCTCTCTCTCTCTCTCTCTAGCTCGGTACCATCTATGGTTTTTATCTGTTTAATTATGATAGTTGTGGGTTTGTGTAGGTTATGCTGTTGAGGTTTTGCTTTATGGAAATTCTGATTAACATTTTTACGGAATCATTTCTTTATTAAGGTCACATCTTCCGAAAGAAGACCGAAAATGTTTGTAATTTTATTTCTGTTATCGTCACATAAGACATTGTATATATAGCAAGTTTTTTCTTATGAGAAGTTCCAAAGTTTTTGTTTTATTATTTTATTTTTTCAAACACATAGCACCTTTAATAATTTTGTAATTTTCATAGATGTGTGTTTGAGCGTTTGTGAAGTTATTCATATCGAACATATGTGGTTAAATAAAAAAAAAAGTGAACGTTGGAACTATCTATGGAGAGAGAGAGAGAGAGAGAGAGAGAGAGAAGGAATTGTAAATGTTGTCATTCTTACTCCCGTTCTTCATTTCCTGATACTAGCTCAGTTTGTTGCTGCTTATTCACGCTTGATTTAGCAAATGAAGAATTGTTTTACTACTTTCTGGCAAGAGAAATCTGCTTAGTAGCTACTCAAAATACCGAGAATTCTCGGTGAGAATTAGTCTACTGGAGAAACGTCCAGAAAATTATTACGTTCAGAGTCACTGCAGTATCGAGTATTTCACGCTTCGTCAAACCGTTTATTATACAGAGCAACTTTGCAGGCACACCAGGGGGCGCCGTATGAGAACAAATAACACATTAAAATTTCTGGAAAGAAAACAAAACAAACAAACAAAATTAAATAAATCAGCCTCTCTTAAAAGTTAATGAAATAACTAATGACAAAACTGTCTTTTATATTTCGTCTTTAATAGTAGACCAGAAATGACAGACCAGATTTATAGACAGAGTTTATTTACGCTTATCCTAAAAAGACACAGAAGGCTTCTTTTTTATGATCCTTATGAACGAATTATTCCTTGTGGTTCTCAAGCTGATATAATGACTAAGTTTCTGTAGATAACTGCGCTTCATTTGATTGGATGTTGCACTATCCAATTGTTTTGTTCGTTGTGTTGCAGGAGTAGGACTATGTCACGTGTGACAGCTGATATTTCTGTAAAAGTTAGGGTTATTTTAGCGTGGTGCCAGAAAAAAAAAATAAATAAGGCTGGATGCATGAGTAATGTAAATTTAGATACAGTAGATCCTTTCTTTAGCCCCTTTGATCCTTCTTTTTGTAAGCTCTCAGGTCAAATTTACAAAACTTTCATAGTTTCTACAAACATTTGGCTTTGAAATAATGTTGGATCTTTAATATCCACTATATATATATAGTGGATATTAAAAGCGGGGTACCGCTCGCTGAGCTATCCTCCGCTTGTACGACGGATAAAAGCGGGGAGGGGTTTCATGCAGCAAGCATTTCATACAGTCATAATTTTTGGTTATGACAGTATGAAAAACTAAGGCACAGAAGTGAGGCAATCGGGATGTGTATCTTTTTACCCGTGGTTGTAAGCTGACTGAAATCACAGTACGCAACCATGTATGATTTCTAATAATGGAATTAACGTAACACCACGTCACTGTGAGTTGCTGTGCATGGATAACTAGAGGAGAAGCCTAGGGCTAAACGAACTATTGTAATTTGTCTCGTTCTTCATTTATTGTCAATTTAGTTTAAAGTTATTTACAATGTAGCATATATTTAAGCCCTCGAAAATTTATGGAAAGAGGAAAAGTGATTTAGAGAATACAATATCCTTGACGAAGTGGAAAGCAATAACATTAAAAAGAAACGTGAAATTTTTAGGCTTCAAGATTCCGGAATGAAACTGTGGAACTTGCCAAATTTCAGCTGTCCCATTTTTTGATCAGTGCCATCTTAAATAATACACAAAAAGTTTATATTATATTATATTATAGAGTTCAAACTCTTATTTCTAGGAAGGTAATCTCAATTAATGACTCCGAGTTACGGGAAATTAGGATTTGATTTACAAGGCACGCTAAGCAATCTTTTCCCAGAGACCGATTAGATCGTTAAAGTGCGAGGGAAGGTTTTATTGTATATACAGTGTTTCTGTTTTGTATTTTTCATTACGTTGCAGAGTCTACTCTCAGTCTCTCTCTTCACTTTAGCTGTCACTGTATGATATAATAATGATATTTATTATTTCAATTTTTTATTTTCTTATTAGCATTCTAATTCAAATAAATAAATAAAAATACAATATATAATAAAAATTGAAAACTTTCCTTAGCCGACGCACGGTACAGAGGTATTATAGGTTTAACACGGCTTCGTGTGAGTGGGAGCCACATAATATATATTAGAGAAGCTGTTTTTTTATGCCGTTAACATTTATACTCCACATTCTTTATCATTAGTGTACATGTCAATACAAAGAAAGAATCAATGGCTTTTAGTTGGCAATATAAAATGCTAAACAATAGGCCGTCACACGCACACACATAAATTCTGTTCGCATACCGCTTCTCCCTGACGTAGTTCATGTTGGAAAGATCTAGGTTCGAATCTCATCTAAGACTCACAAGGAACCTTTATAAGACTCTTCACTATTCTTTTTTGTCACAAGGTTAATTAGTTAGCTTGTCTCAAACTGAGATAGCAGAGTTGTTCTTTCAAGAAAACAATTCCACCTGTTTATTACAGGCAATAAAACTCAAACTGATCAATAGCGAGGACAGTGCGCATATGTAATTAAATGTAATTATAACCCATATTGCAAATTTAAGCATTGAATTGCTGTTTACAGACTGTTGGTGATTGAACTGTAGAGAAACTACTGGAGTAAAGCATGTGACATTATTTACTTAAAGTATATTACAGTAACCAGAAAATATCCAGCCTAGAAAATCATTCGTACAGGAACACCTTAGAACGCAAGTACACATCATGGTCTATCAAGGATTGGACATAGCAGCAATAGACTACCTTGCCAATTTTCGTTCTTCATCAGCCAAAACAAGCAGCTATGGGCGCAATGGACAGTAGAACACTGACGCTTCAGAAGCAGAACACGGGCTCTTGATATGATAAATTCCAGTTACCGATATTCCACTCTAACGGCTGCCAGAGGTATGGTAACAGCAGAGTGAATCAATGGATCCGTTGTACTAGGTGACAACACTGCAGACTGGCGTGATGGCGTGACCGTAGGAGTATTTTCTGGATTGATATCAATAAAGTAGTGTCTGAATATCACGACGGTAGTTAAACATTGGTACTTTTTTTTTATTAAAATGGTAATTTTAAGCAAAGACTGAGAGAAAAATAAGGTAATATAATACTCATAGTGCTGACTATTGGAGTCTGATTGTCGGCACATATTACAGCAGTGAAATATGGTCTCCTTCTTGAACAGCGTCATTTGTGGTTGGGAGAAGAAATTTTGCATATGAAAATTCTTGTAACCGTGAAATTATATCTAAAAAATGTTTTGCAGATCTACTTTTTTTTCAAACATCATTTGAAATTCTGTAGGATATATATTTTAATGGAGAAAAGTTTCTGATGGAGTTGTTTATTTTGGTTCTGGTAAATCCGATGTTCATATCTGGAAGCATTTCATAAAATGTGTAATCATCTATTGAATTCGTTTCGTTCATTGATCAGTCCCTATTTATCATTCTGGGATTCTGGCTAATGGATGTTATCAAAATGCTGTATTTGTAATTCGTATAAAATTTTGTTTGAGTTGAGCATCTCAATGCTTGTTTCAAGCAGGCTATTTACACTACACGAACACAAAGGGGGGGTGGGAGAAATGTGTAGAAGTTATACATTATAATAACCTCCTCCACCTGAATGGAATTTAATATAAAGAGATAAATAGCTTTTATGTTACGGAGCACCCTAGATCAGGACGTTTCGTTGGATTGCAATTCTGATAACAATATCAGAAGCCATTGAAATAAAAACACATTGCAACACCATCGATGTCCACCTCCGCTGCATTATACCTGAGGTTTGGCAGCTCCCCAACAACAAAATACCTTAACAACATTGACACAGTCTATATAATATATACAACGAAATTTTATTCTGATGACGGCTTTCCTGTAAATCCATTTAATTTTCATCATACATTTTTATATTTTTAGGCTTTACTTTGAAGTCTTTACATTCCTTTCTTATCCTTTACAGATTTTGTGTTCCAGTTTTTAATCTTTTAATTTTTTTATTTTTAAATTTTACAAGTTTTATATTGTATTTATTAATAATATTACATCATTGGTTACTGGATTTATTCTCATCTTTTAACAGTATCCTAATATTTTTACGCTTTTAACTCCCTCCTTTATTTGTATTTCAGTTTTAAATTTTAAAATACAGTGGAGCTCCATCTGATTTTTTTACTTATCAATAATATCACACTCGTTCATCACCATATGTAATCTCCACTTCAAACTTCAAATATAGTTATTGCCAAAAGTACAACGAAGATAGGCACTATATATTATCACATGATTAAATTTTTATTTTAATTTTTAATTAAAAATAGAGTTGCAGTCAAAAGATACGTTCTGAACTAGGGTGCTCCATAACATAAAAACTTTGCTTATCTCTTTATATCAAAGATTACAAAAAGAGCAGCATGAACAACAAGTTCAGAGATAACGTAAAATACTAATAAAATCTGATATTTATATGCTTCAATTTTGATTTCAGTGGAAACATTTTATTTCTAAACTCTGACAAAAAGATTCCAACAGGCTGACTGGAATTGTATGTTTGAAATGTGGTATTTATTTATTAAATTTTGTCGAATTGTTTCATTCGGACAATTTGTAGTATATATCTAGAATAAATAAGTCCCAAACGAGATGACGTGTCATAAACGCTCTATAACTTTTGACACATTTTTCGGATTTTTACATTAGTTCTATCATTCTATTGAATTTATTCTTTGCATAAATTTCTCACGATATATCTATCGTTCTTTCGAAAACATTTTTATTCAATTTTAGCATGAACAAAGTGTAAAGATCCATTTATGAGTTATGAGGTATTCTGTGCTACTGTCATAATCTGTAATAAGACTTCTTTCCCATTTTATACTTAATTTATGGTCTCACGACTTCTGATACTCCTATTCTATTTACAAATGTAGGAAAATAATGAAATGAAAAATAAAATTTAATTTTAGTTTGATGTTTGATGTTCGGTTAACTAGGATAACACATTTGTTGGAGTTGCTGCCGAAACTTTCAATTTCGGCAGCAACTCCAACAAATGTGTTATCCTAGTTAACCGACACTGTTTCCTTTCCACTAGTTTTTTAAATTTACTTTGTGCATGAGTTAAATGTGCTGTCCAATTAAAAGCATTTCATAACGTTAAACAGTTTGGGCAAAGTTGTGAAATTTCCCGGTTTACGCGAAATCTCATCTCTTACTGGTATCTGTAGTGAAGGAATGAATACAGTCATCTGATACTTCCGTTTCCTAAGGGTTGTGTTCAAGTATCGGAAGATGGCCCTCTCTACTAATCAATGATGTAATAGAATCACATCATGTCTCGGAAAGCGGTCTACGCGAGTCCCGCCCACTTGGTTCATTATGTGGATACCCTGCATTTTCCTAGAATAGGAAATCAATGTTTTCCGTCTACTCGAAGTTTGTCACTTATCTTTCAAACCCGTGTTGCAGCTCCGAATCTACTGAGCTTTGACATTTCGATTTGTAACCATATCAGCTGCAGATGTCATCCTGCTTACGGAAGCATGATCTGTCAATATATGGGCGACCAATATTTGACATTATTTGGTTCACCACAGATTGGTAAAAGATAACGTAGAGCAACGACACCATTCACGATAGATCTACAAGAATGATACAGAAACACATGTCCATTATACGTACATTTCCAGATCGGATAAGCGGATTTCTTGTTTTCATTAGTACACATGAGACATTGCAAAGTGATTATTATGCTAAAGTAAATAAAAGAGACGATTCTTATGCATCTGAATATAATCACAATAAATTATTTGCTTAACTGAATGTATAAAATATGAATTAAAATTTAATACTCCATCGAAGAGTATACAAAAGAATGAACTTATCTCAATAACTTAATTGCGCTTACATTAAAAAAAAAACATAAAAATAAGATCAGACGCCGCACTTCCGTCTATTTCATAAACGCATCTGTATATCGGCATCTTTTTTAATGTTCATGATTACTTTATATATATATATATAAGTAAGAAACTTCGCATTCTAATATCCAGTCAGTTAAAGACATATTTTATAGATAACAGAAAAAAGAAGGCATTGTCTAAATATGAACTGAAATATTTAATTTGCAGTGCTATATGATTCAGCCATCCATCATAATCATATTTGAATGGATGAATAGCCAGTTTTACTCTATGACAATATTCTGTATATATAGAATATTGTTCTAGGAATTGTTGTTATTGGAATAGGACATGTATGACGAAGTCTGTATACATGTACGAAGACATGTATGACCAAGCCTGTATACTGCAATTAAGAAAGATTCTAAGGGAGGTGACAATAAGTTTTAATTTGACGTGTTTCAAAACATTGCGAAATTAGTACAATGCATGGGCATTCTATGGATTTTAGTGAGTTCAGATTACCTCAAATTATTTCCTAATAGTGACAGGGTAACTGACTGGCAGTCCTCTCTAAACAAATATCAGTTGTGTTTTGTGAACTTTATCTCTGAAGCAGCAGCTATCGACCAACATCGATTGCTATCGATGTTGGTCGATAGCTATCGAGTGCAACAGTTTTAAATTTTGTGCATAACTTGGACTGGATTGCTTGGAATTAAAGAAGTAGCAACGAAGGCTGTAAGGTCAGTATTTCTTTTTTAATTACGTGTCTCTTGCTGGCCAATTTGTTTGTTTTGCAGTTCGAAAATCGATTTTCCGGTTGAACCCCCTCTTCCAGATGAGACTGTCAGCTAACTCATCTTCATTTAAAAATCCTTCATAATGATTCTTTACGCGGTAGACGTGATTCGAACAAGGTCTTTCCAACTAGAGGGCGAGGTTGTAACCTTTCGCGCGCGCGTGTATGTGTGTGAGAGTATCGTTGGAAAGAATGATTGGATAGTTTAGTGTTTGCGTGTGAGGCTAACTTTTTTATATTGTGGTTTCACAATGCTAAAAAGATTGCAGTCTTTACTTATATTCAGTAAAGATTTACGAGAGTAATCGGATGCACTTCACTGTTCAAGGAATTGAATCGTGCAGTTTTTATTTTAAACACTGTTAACTAAATGATTGCTAAATTTGGAGTAATGAAAAATACTTTTAGAAGTGTTTTCGAATAAAACTTGAAACAAAATAATTCTCGTATGTTGGTTAAATGTAATTTTTCATGAAGCACTGGTTTCCATAAATGAAACAAAGAAAAAAAATCACGATAACTCAAAAACTGATTCTTTCACAAGCGCTTTCACAATCTCAAAAAAATGAGATTGTGAACTCGTTTGTAAACGATACCGACCACCTTGGTGTTGGGTCCAGTTGACGTGGAGCCTGGAGCATTTCAAATCTCTCTTGTGGCGTGAGGATAGGAACACGCAGACAACCTGTCGCCTAGCATACGGGCGGGCCACCTTCCTGAAGTCAGCCTTTTGCACACAGTTGAAGCGCATACCAATGTTCCTGTAGCCGAAGCAAGGTCAGATCGTAGCTGATGCGGGGTAGCACTCCTGTTTCAGCGAGCTGATAATCAGAGATATTGGTTATTCATTGAGGTTGTAGTCAATGGACTTCCGTCACTGTATCTCTGGGGTGACGTTTATGACTGTTGGAATTGGTGCCACAGTCTGTGAATTACAGAACGACTAATATGCAACCGTCTGGCTATCTCCGCGTGACTTTGGCTAGCCTCTAGTCTTACGATGGCTCGCCACCTGAATACATCGGTTAAATGGTGTATTGCAACCACATCCAAGAATTTTGCTATCAGACTAGATGCGAAATGGAAAACCACTCAAATTTTCTCACTTTTATGCCGTTGCTCATTTACGTATTCTACTGGCGGCAGCGCCACTCATTTGTGTACGATAACCAGACTCAGTTTCACTTTTTTACATAATTATGCTTGACTTTAATATGTTCTTCCTGTCCTCCACCTCCAGTTATCGCGATTTTTTTTCTTTCTTTCTTAATTTATGGAAACCAATGTAGTATCTTCTATGACATAGAATTTTTTGTCATACTACCAATATATCCCGTTTGATTCAGCAATAATTTATGATTTATGGGGGAACTATTAATAAATATTGAGAGAAACAGAACTTCATATAAAATTCAGTATGCACAGAATCTGCCCCTTCAGTTTTCAGTCATGTAGTGTGAGTTTTTTCCTTCAAGGGTATAGTAGTAAAGCGGTTCTGTAGGCTAGTCGCAATATATAGTGAACTGGACCGAACGTGATGGCAATGGATTTAGAGGCGTCCAATCCGCTGACGCCTAATCTCGCTGACATCTGCATACCAGATTCCGTCAGGAGAAAGACGGTGTATGGGATGCGGGTACCACTGTCGAGGAAATGTTATGGCATGGATATTAGATGCTGTCTGTACGAGTGACAAGACTAAGATTGACAAAGATGCCGGATCCATCTCTTCCTACTGCATGTTCCTCTCCTCTTAAACATTAACATAAATATATTCAAATAGATATCAGTGTATTTAAAATTAAAACCAACCCTCCCTCAAAAGATCAAAACGTTTTAAAAACTTAAAAAACATACCAAAAAATCTTTTCCGCATCCATTTCACCAAGATTCGTTGCTTAAATTCCAACTGAAATGATATGCACCACCTACAGACATCCTAAGATAATCTATTTTTGACCGAACCCCAAATTATGGCCACAACACAATCACAGTCCATCTTATATGATGTTGTAAACAATGACCTAATTCAATCTATCTTTCCTCTTAATAAGTCAGATCATAATCGCATACAGGTTTCATTTCTAGTGGAACACTCTGCCCAGCCATTCATAAATTTATATCCTTTGGCACTGCAATAACACCAAGAGGAAAGATCTCGAAATTTAATTTCATTTCACTTGGAATTAAAATCTCCTTTCCCCACTCTATTCAAAATTTGCACCCAATATCCAGGCTATGGTTTTCCAAGAAGTATATCAGAAAGGTCCAAGAAAAAAACTCATAAGTGGCAAAATGCACAAACTCCAGATTCATTCACAGTCTACAACGATGCCCATAAAATCTGAAAAGCATTAATTTATAGAGCAAAGTCTGACGTTCAAAGTGCTAAATGTAGAAAATTCACCTCTATCAATGACGACAATCGTACCTTCTAGTCCCTTGAAAAGCTGTTGAATTTCTGTCCATCTGTGTTCTCGCGTTTCTCTCGTATACACCCAGATAGCAATATTGTAACATCATATAAAGATAAATTTCACATCATTCTTCTCATTCCACTCCTGTCTAGTTCATTAGAAAAAAATCTCCATCTAATCATCTTCATATTTACCTGGAACATTGCACTGCAAGCCTCCTGTACCGCTCTATCAGAAATATATCAATAGGATCAGCAAAGGATCCTATTGATAGGATCCTATTGAATCAACCTAAATACCGGAAAGGCTTCTTGTTTTGATGGTATCGTACAATTGTGCTCGAGAGATGCACTTCCTAACCAACATCTGGCCCTTATCATCTCCACACTATATTATTCTCAGCTGGCATCCATACCCCAGCATGGAACACCCCTGTATGAAGCCGATTCAAAAAAAAAGTGTCTACAATCAAAGTATCGACCTATTACTCTCACCTGAGTGTTGTCTAAAAATTCAGACCTTAATCAGTAATCAATGGCTATCTGTCTGAATTCCGCTTTATTAAGATCCATAGCATATTTCGTTGCCTACATCATTCATTTCTGGACGTGTGTTATTGCACTCGATATTTCCAAGACATTTGATAGGGTTTGGCATAGAGATTGTCTCAGAAAATTGCCATCCCATGGTCTCTCTGGAACCTGGTACTCTTATTCATCTATTTTTGAACCTCCTAGGATATGGGGACAGCCTTCCCCAAAGTATTCCCTAAGCCTACAATCACCAAAATCAAAATAACCACTTATTAAAAATATGAAGCTACTTTCCTCCTTGATCCCTGCCTATACACGACTTTGATTTTCATATCAGTTTTTAGGCATCTGAAGTGTGTGTGTGTGTGTGTGTGTGTGTGTGTGTTATAAAAAATCTTCGTTAGAGCACGGAGGGATCTGATTTTAATTCCCACCAGGATTCATCAGAATCCTGGTGGGGATTAAAAGAAAATAAGGATGGTAGTAGAAGAAAGGAAAACGTATTTTCGGAGTAAAGCCACATGGATGGTGAATTAAGAAGCATTAATAAAATATCAAACATGCACAACGAAACATATATACAACAAATATGGTAGACATAGGTAGATATGGATGGGAAAGTGAGAAGCATTCACCTTTTTTTTTCTTTTCGTTTTATTTCAAGATATTATTAGAGGTGTTGAAGTGAAATCAGAGATCAAATCAGTGAAGATTTTTGCAAGGAATGGGAAGTTAACATGACATTAAGCGCCACAAAAATGCGTAAAACGCACAACTGAAATAAATGTGGTTAAAATACATTTTGAAAGAGCTTGTGGATAAAAATCGATGGGATGGATGAAAACTGACATGAATCTAAAAAAAAATTTGAAATTGAGCGAAAAACTGAATGCACTGTACTGAATAAATAAGCATGTATTCGTCCCTCTTCGTTTTTAATACAGCATCCTGAGAAAAAAACTGGTGTAGACATATATAAAGCATAAAATGTATACACACTCACGCACTGGACTTTATTGCAGTCAACATAGAATGTAAACTTGTAAATAAGAACCAAAAGCAGCATCAAAAATATGAAATAAGGGTTTTATTCGACATACGAAATACGAATATTATTCGAAATAAGAAACAGAGATATTTCTTGCCTTACTCTGATCGCTTCTCACACATGCATTAGGCTAGTGAATTAAGATTTTAGTTCAAAATCATAGTGTTAAATAATGAATTCTTACCCCTTTTATTAGTTGAGTTTCATAGCAATGTGCAGTAATACGCATTACTGGTTCGTTTCTTCATCTGTCTTTTTTTCTGTATTCAAATAATGACACTACTCTAGCTCGATAAATTTAGATGAAATTCGACATTTAAGATCCATATTCCGTTTTGATTTAAATCGATTTTTAGTAACTAAATTATATCTGCAAAACGAAACCAAGTTACATAATGCGACATCTTAGTATACCAAGAGGTCTGGTGTACAACAGAAAGCTACAGTTGCAGTGATAATGAATAACTCATTATCACTAAGGCTTGAAAGAAAAGTAATGGAACAACATTCAGTATATTAATTATGCAGAGAAAAAGACAATTGTATACTATGCTTCAGTCTATTCAGATCTAAGATTGCAGCCGTGCAAGTCCACGGGCAGTAAGCGAATGATACATCATTTATTATCGCATCAGGTGAACGTGAACGATCTTAGATTCTTTGTCACTTTAGTATATGATTTCATAATATTTTGCATAATTTTAGTCACCGAAATTAATCTGATTAAATCAAAATTAAAATGGTTCTACTATTTTATTATAAATCTTATTTCACCAAATGGGTGAAAATTCATTCAGCCATGGAGAGACGCTGTTAAATGCATATAATGGGACAGATAGTTAAATAACCATAATAGGTATTTCTGTAATGTTGTGAATTGCATCTGAAATAACAAATTCGGATTGGTGGCAGAGTCTGGATCAGTGAAACACGCAGAATAACCATGAAGGAATGCTATAACGGTGAAGGAGTAGGAGTTAAGTCATTATTTGACAGGCCTAATTAAGATTTTTTTGCTATTGCTTTCGTATGAAACTAAATCGGTTTTGTTTTTGCATATCTGTCTTTTCTATGTTGTTTTTCTTATATTATTTTATTTAAATTTATCTTACGGTTGCCCTCACTGCATACTTTTCTTCCTCCTGAAATCGTAGATTTCTTCACACACACACACACACACACACACACACACACACACACACACACACACACACACACACACACACACACACACACACACACACACACACACACACACACACACACACACACACACACACACACACACACACACACACACACACACACACACACACACACACACACACACACACACACACACACACACACACACACACACACACACACACACACACACACACACACACACAAAAATATATATATATTGTTTTATCATGTTTTATTCGAGTTATCAAACTTTATCCAAGCTTTATTTTTCCATATACATATTTCCATATACTTTCCTCTATACTTAGCTTATTTTTTTTAAAATAAGATTTCGAAAATTACAAAAATATACTACTATTCAGCTTGTTGTAAGGTTAACAGTTTTCGTGAGTAGCTACGTTCAATAAACAACGTACCCACACTTATAGGAAACTTTGCTGACTCTATTTGCATATAAGAGAGTTAGATACATTCGGAATTAATAGAAACATCCCATTTTCTGTTAATTCCGAATGTGCAGAAACAATCTGTTTTCAGTAGAGACATAATTTTTTAGTTTTTCAGTACAGACATAATCTAAGAGACATATCTCTTATATTTTGCCTTCAATTGATTCACTGTTTGTTCACTTATCCCCTCATCCGGCAACTCATTTCGCTCACTGACCACTTTTCATGCAAAAAAAGTCATATACTGTATCACTCTATTATGCACCGCATCTTTATATAAACTTTTTCAAGATTACATACCGCTTGTTTCTATTCCTTTCCTTCCCTTAACCTTTTTTAAGAATATCCCGCATATCTGTCTTGTAAGGTCTTCTTAACAATTTATGTCTTAATATCACTCCTCCTGCCTATTTACCAACCTCCGCATGCATTCTCACAATATATCTTCTTAGCCAGTATTACTGAAACTTGATATTGATTTTTTATCCACTTTGAACCTTTTTCAAGTTTTACCATCTCCAAGAAATTCGAACGACTAAATCTGTGAATAGTAGTTGTTCTGAAGTGTTTTAACGAAAGCGTTGTGTACCGGGATGCCCACTTCCTCTTTTGTCAATGTTTTTCTTAAAGTAGCATTCATTGCACTGCTTTCATCACTTTGTAATATGTCCCTTGAAATTCAGTTATCTATGTAAAATCTACACTTTCTCTATCTACTGTAATATACAATACATACCAGCAATGTGATACATGGCATTACATTACCAAGTTCCAAAATGCAAAATTGCACATTTATTGGTGTTATGTATTATTTGTACCTATTTCGTCTGCCTACATGTCAAGTATATCGTTCTGAACTACCAGTAAATTTGAACCGTTCTGAACTATTAAGAATGATTCTGAGTTTTACCCAACGTTGTATCATCCACAAACATTTGAACATCTCTTTGCATACCACTTTCAATATCATTAACGCACATGTTAAAAAACGATTCCAAGAGAGAAAATTGTAAGATTCCTTTGTAACTTTCCTCCCCAGAGGTACAGTTCTTACACAAAACTTATACAAATCTGTTAGAGAGCCAGTGTCCTGTTCAGTCAACCAACCGATTACCCAACCTGTTTTCCGTAACTTATATATCAATCTACTGTATGGCAGTCTGTCAAATGTCTTAACAAAATCCGAAAGTATCGTATAGTATATGATTCACTCTTATCTATAGTGTATTCACCTTATTATCAAGTGTAACTAGATTATTGAAACATGACCTCACTTTTCAACAAATCCATGTTAACCTTCATATAGAATATTTTCATCGTCTCTCCAATCACGTATTTTCTTCTTAACAACTCTTTCCAAAAGGTTAATAACTCCAGAAATGCAAACTGGTCTGTCATTTAATACATCTCTTTTGTTTCCACCCTCATACAATAATGAAATGACCGAAGAAATATTTTGCATGCATGTTTCATATGTTACTAATTCCAAATGCTTGGAATTAGTAACAGTCATCTTATATGTTCCACAAGCAAAACCACTCTTCTGCGCTTAACATTTTAAGCAAAATGGAAACATCAATGATCTCTTCATATTGTCGATGTAATTGATAATAGAAATAATAAACAGTAGAGAACTGTAGAGATGTCGATTATTCCGAATCACGGCTACACAAGACGTGTAAAGATATACATTCTTCAAAGAATTTCATTTGATTGGCACGAGGGAGGATATTGAAACTGGTGATTGCAGGTATTCGGAAAATTAACTAAAGCTGTTAAAGTAATCTGCGAAATCACCGCTGTACAGATTCTGACACTAGTCAATAACTGTAATCTTCGTCACACTCTAATTAATAATAATTAATGGTTTCATTGAGCATATAGGACCTTTTTCAATATCTGGCATTCAATCCGACAAAACTTTAGCTTTCTTCCTTGAAACAAGGAGTTTGCGAGAAAAAAAATACAAAAACCTGCTATTTAATATACTTGATTTACAGATACTGTAGTGGACAAGCTTATTATCAACGAACATAATCCAATTAAGTTCTTCAACAAACTGTGACAACTGCACTATCCTTTTAAACGTAACAATCCTTTTAAACTACCATAAGCAGTTTTTAGTTTTGTATCTATGGATATATTATTAACTATATATTTCTATGCTTCGAATTAGTAAGAGTTAGCTTAAGAAAAATGACATGTATATCATCTCTATAAAATAATTTTTTGGTAATTCATCTAAATAACCATATAATTTTAAACTCTGTAATAAAGTAAATGCTTTTTTTGGTTAATATGTTTTTTTTAATTGTTTCTCAAAATTCCAATTCCCCAATATAGTTTCTTATTTCATGTGCTACAAAACTAAACTTCTGTTCTTATTTAATTAACTAATTAATTAAGTAATTTGCGCTTATTTTTTACATTTTTCATGGGACAAAAAGTTCCTTAATAGGTCCAGTCCTTAATATTTCCCATCCAATCTTTGTCTTCCTCTTCTTCTTTTTCCTTCTATCATTCCTTCTAGAAGTGTTTTTTGTAGGGATTCATGCATTAGTATGTGACCAAGGTAGGTAGGTGATTTTCCTTTACTTAATTGTTTTCAACAGAGTCCTATCTTTTCCATTCATCTCAAATATTTCAAAATTAGTTTTTTTGGCAGTCCATAGGACTCTAAGAATTCTTCTGAGGATCCACATCTCAAAGGCTTTTAGTTTATTTTCACAATAGTTTTATATTGTCCAGATTTCTGCTCCATATAGCTGATCATTACATACTTGCAACTGGGACTTTGAAAATTAGCAGTTATTCATTAGGAAAAAACAAAACTGCGGTAATAATAGTATATGCTATGTTTGAAATAAAACAAAACTGCAATGATTTGTAAAATCGAAGCTATTTGGCCTTGAAAGGAAAGAGATTTTACGATTTCGGTTTTCAAAATAGTCAAAACGAACTGTTGGGTTATAAATTATCTTTCTTTTTTAACCACCTCCCTTTCCCGTTCTATACCTCATTGAAATGGATATAGGGATTCGTTCTTTTCAAGTTTATTAAATGAAATGATACCTGCTTTGTTTAGTGCAAAGGAGAATATAAAAAATAAAAATAGATCGGCTTAAGCAAGAAAAATTTATTAGAGATTATCGGGTTGGTAGTCGGTCAGAGTATTGTTTTGTTGTCGCTTAGCAACACGATTAACACAGAAACCAAAATCATTTCGGTATAAGTGAAATCCCAGTGCCTGATACTCTGTTCTGGACTGAAATGCGTGATATAATGAAATTGTAATGAAACTTTAGCTAAAACAATCACAAATGTGAACGACAAACATCCAAAATTGTTGTTTGTATGCCTTCATTCATCGATGTTGTTCCTTAATGAATCACCACATTCGTTCTTCGATTAACAGGATATCTTTCAATTAACAGATATTTATTACTGGACATTGTTTCAATTTATTCTTCGCTTAAAAAGTGGGATGTGAAAGAAATAAGCTTAATATACAGTGCAGACTCTCATGTAACAAGATCATCGATTTGCCTTTCTAGAACAGCGACACCGTCTGATGGGGATTTGTAGTATTATGCTGAACTCGTCATTCAACAAAAATTAGTTTAGACATTATTGAAACATCTTTAACCTGGCCCATCAGACTTTTTTTCTCCTTTGTAGCTAAATGTTAAGCACTGGATATGCCACTGCAATTTTAAAAATACTGGAATTGAATTAAAATGTACTGATAATATTTATTCTGTTGCACACAGAATATTGAGAATACAGTTAATGTTTAATTTTATTAGACTTTTTTTCTCATATTAGCTTTCTGATATTGTTAAATTTCACAATTATTTCACACTTCGCAGCTTTCTATTCAATAGGCTATAATTTTGAGATGGTTTAACTTGGTATATTACTCAAATAACACATGCATTGAGAAAGAAATCATACCCACACCCGCACGCACGCACATACTCATGTATACACGATCTATCTCTCTTTTTACTTTTCTTCTTCGGACAGCACATTACTTGACGGCACTTTATTCAGAGAAGATAAGAATGTACTGAATGGAAACTGGGAAGAATCATCAAACATATATATAGGAATCACAAATACGGAAAACGTGCAAAACATTTTTTGTCATAAGTGTTAATTATGACAAACTTATCAAACTTGCCTTCTTATATACCTGGCATACCGAAATACCTGGCATACATCAGACTACTTCCAGATCAGATTTTAATTTCGAATCACTTTACTTTAGCCGTATCGCAGATTGAGTAAATTTTCAGCTACCTCTATTCCAGTAGCAAGATGTGAACATTTTAAAATATATAATTCTTCGCTAAGTATTTTTTAAATTAGTAATACCTTGTAGCTTGTTTTGGCTTATTATAATATGGTGGTTATTATTATAATATTATAATATTTCAGTATTGTTTTGACTTATTATAATATGGTGGTTAGGTTATTTGCTACGCTTTCGTTGATTTGAGAAGACTTATGCAAGGTGGCCCATAAGTCATGGAACATTCTGTAGAAAGGGGCCTGTAAAGCTGGGAATGGAAGGCATTTATGTGATGTTGTTTTTCATGACTAATAAAAATCCTGGCCATGTTAAAAAACTTATGCAGTTGCTTCACAAAGACGGGCCCTTTTTGCGGCATGATCAATGACTTATGAGCCACCCTGTGACTTATCTCTTTTAAGATACTTTAGACCTCCAAGAAGCAGAGTGAACTTAGATTGAGAGGTAAGCTTCATTCTACGGCATGATCAATGACTTATGAACTCTGACTTATGGGTTTATCGATCAACCTATTGGATCATTCTTTTCCATTTTTTCCCCTCATCGCTTATTTCCTTACTTTCTTCATACTCTTGTTTTCCCCAGCTTCACTGCGTTTCGTGTTTTAAATTTAATATTAAAATATGAACATGTGAAACAGAATGTTCAGTTATTATTATCTTTCTAAAATGCAGGTGTAATATTGGGTATTCGTTCCCATTAGTTCGAATAAATATAGAACGTACGGGTAATATTTGTTGTGTACTTGCATTTTAATGATTAAAATATGATTAAAATGGATCCTTTTAATTATAAACAGCATTACCCTATTGTAATTATTCATATTATACCACGTAAAAGTAATTCTAAAGACAGAAAGAAATTACTTTTTTTTGTCAGGTACGATAATCGAATTTACACTGCTTGGAAAGAAATCAATGGACATCTCCACGAGCAAGGTGCATCGTGCCATGTAACGAGTCACGTGTTTGTAGCAGGTATCAATTGGAGGAATATGATACTCCCACGTCATTGCAGTTGCGTCCGGGTGAAATGGCTGCAAGAAGGAAACAACTGACGGTTTGAAAGAGACGTTGTGATAGGATACTAGTTACAGGCCAATCTGTTTGGCAAATTGTTGAAAAGATCCATTCCAGGTCAATAATCAGTGATACCATACCGAGATGGAAGTACAGAGAGTCAACTGCAAGTGCTACCCGCAGTGGACGACTCACCATATTCACCGAACCTGACCGTTGCTACGGAGGATCATATGTAAAAACATCGTCGATACGTTGAATGTGGAGTTCCAGGCATCTACTGGAACATGTATCTAAACGAAAACATTCAGAACTCAGGATTAAAACATAAGTTTCTGTGGTAGGACCGCAATATACAAGTCCCACATTACCCGAACCAACATGCAGATCTTCAGTCGTGCAAAGAGCGTGTACAGCGGTACGTAGAAGCTTGGAAAGCTGTATTAATGAGCTACAAATCAGGCTACATCTTCTACCGAGCAGATGGACAGGTACGAATGTGACGGATGTCCGGTGAACGTATATTACTAGAGTGCATAACCGCAACTATGAAATTCAGAGGTGGCTGCATATTGGCATGGTCCTGTGTTTCCTGGTTTGGCCTCGGACCTCTTTCTATGGTGCCATGAACATTGAACTCCGAGAGGGATCTGAACATTCTGGACAATGCACTGCTTCCTACTTTGTAGCGTTTCTACGGAACTGACAATTATCTATTTCAGCACGACAATGCATCTGTCATGAGGTTACTGCCATAACTTCCTGGTTTCTGGACATGAACGTCACCACACGTGACTGTCCTCTACAGAGCCTGATCTCAATCCTACTGAAATGGATCGCAGAATGATGTCAAAGGAGGTCCTCTCCACAACATTCCAGGACCTCATTACATGCCTACAGGAAGGATGGTCCAAAATTCCCATTGATCGCTATCGTACTCTTGTGGAAAGTATACCGCGTAGGATCGCTGTAGTCATCGCAGCGAAAGGAGGGTTTACATCTTATTAAGTTGGTTGCCGTGGTTGATTGTTCCTCACATTATGGTGTCCGTTGATTTCTTTCCAACCAGTGTATATAATATTAGAAGATTTGTCTAACATTGTCCGGAACAAAATATTTATTTATTTTTTTTTTATTTATTTAATTAAATTTTACCTGCTTTATTTATATTTCAATTTTAATGTATTTCATTTAACAGTTCTTCTTCTTCTTCTCCTTCTCAAGGATTAGGCGTTTGCTTGTACCTGCTTCACGAGTCTTTCCATTTTGCCGCTGGCTTACTGCTCTTTTATTCTATATTTATCCACTTATTTTGATAGCCGATATATATCCATTCTTAATGGATTCTATATATATTCTCTAAATATTCCTTGATCTTTTCATTTACATTGTAAATATCTAGCTCTCTTCTAATGTCTTCATTTCTTATATGGTCCAATTTTGTGCAACCTTTAAGTGCTCTTAAAAATCTCATTTCTGCAGCTTGTATTTTACTCCCACCTTTCTTTTTAACAGTTCATATTTCTGAACCATATAATAGAGTGAGTGAGTGGTCATTAATTTTATAAAATTTTAGTTAGCTGCTTGTCTTTTTTTTATCATTGTTCTTTAAATTTTTCCACAGATTTTCTGAAATTTCTTTATTTTTCATCTATTATCTTTATTGTTCAGATATATTATTTCTGCAGCCTAAATAATTAAACTGTGTTACCTGTTCTATTATTTTATTTTCTATGACTAGGTTTGATCTAACATGATCTCCATATTAAATGCAACGCGTTTTGTTTTCTTTTGTGAAATTTTTAAATTATATTCTTGGATTATTTTGCCTGATTCATAAACTAATGAAATCAGTTCATGTTTCCAAAAGAACTGTTATCCATACAGAATTGTATGGATAACAGTCCTTCTGGCTAACAGGATACCTTGTTTTATTGTTGTTTTCCATATTTTAATAATCTGATCAATATATTTATTGAATAGAGTTGGAGATAAGCTACACTCGATCTAACACCTAGATTAATTTCATCTCTTCTATTAATTCATTACCTAACTGTATCTGTACTTTCGTGTCGTTATATAAACTTATATAAACTTTATACAGCTTGTACCAAATATAATGGATATCCATGTTTTTTTTTCCATTTTACTCCATATTTTTTTCTGTGTATTTTGTCAAAAGATTTCTCATAATCTATAAAGGCCAAATGAGTCTCCAAATTAAATAATCGTCTTTTTTGTTTCAATAATTCATTTTAAAACATAAATATCATCTATATACGATTTTCCATGTCTGAAGCCATTTTGTTCTTCTGGGATTAGATTGTTTACAAGATTTCTAAATCTTTTATTCAGGATTTTACTGTAAATTTTCTAACCTGTAATTTTCATACTCCTCTCTGTCGCCTTCCTTAAATATAGATATAACCTTAGATGCTGATCAATCTGATAGAACCTCACATTTCCCCAAACAGTTATTTATTAATTTTAAAAATCTTTGATGTAAACATTCTCCGCCATATTTTCAAAACCTTGTATTTATGCCATCTAATCCGGTTGATTTTCTATTTTTGATTCCTTTATTGCTTCGTTTAGTTCTTACCTAAATGATTACATATCAGTACTTATTTCATCATTATTATTTTCATTTAATAAATTTGGGACATATCATAAATTCTTATAACTAACTATCCATTTTACCTTTTGTATTATGTTGATTTGTACTTTATCTCCCTCTTCATTGTTTAATTTCCTTAATAGTTTATAGGCTATATCTTGTCTTCCATGTATACCCTATTCTATTTTATTAATAAATCTCTCCCAATAATTTTGGTGAGTAAATTTGTGTACTATTGTTTCAGCTATATTTCTTCTGTTTCCTTTGTATGTTTTAGAAGGAATGATTTGTGTGTTCCAAATGTTTAATGCTTTTATTTTCAATATTTTATTCTTCATTCAGAGTACCGTAGAGGCTCTTTATGAATTATCTGTATTAAAATTTTCCATTCTTCTTCTATAACTTCATTAATTTTGATTTATTTTAGGTAATCCGTTAATCGTGATTGATATAACATTCTAATGCTTTCCTCGTTCTTCTTGTATACTTGTTCTAGTTCTAATTTTTTTCTTATTTACTTATTTTCTTCATTTTGTTAGTATTTCTATTTTAGAAACTACTAAATGATGATCTGAAGAAACTTATTTTCCTTTATAAACATGTACAACATCTCTCACAAATGGAATCAGTTTCTGATTACTAATGATATAGTCAATTATCGATCTTGTTCTTCTACAATTCCAAGTGTATTTATTTATTTTCTTCTTTTTTTTTTTAAAGAAGTATTAGTTATTTCAAAATTGTTGAAAATACAGAAAGAAGTCTAATAGTTATTGACCATTTTTATTCATGCAAAGGATTGTAATAGATTGGAAATAATCCAATCCATTTCGGATTGGATTTGAAAATTTGAAACAGTTGATAAAAAGTATGCATTTGTCTTCCTAGTTTTTTAATTTAAATTCTGAAAAATGTAAATTTAAATTTTGTAAGAATTCCAGATATTAAGTTTGAGTAAATTCAGTATAGCCAGAGTCCAAAATTTGGACTTTGTATGATTGTACGAAACAACTCAACGTTTACACATTTTGACAAGCACCTCTAAAATATCAATTTATCATTTTTTCGCTATAATTGGGCAGGGTTTAATGTCAGCATTAGATAGACAACGACGAAATTTAATGGGAATATTGTGTACAGTCCATATCCTTAAACATCTCTTAATTTAGTTGTCTTGCTAATGAACGGCGACATTAATGCAGAATTCTATCCCAAAACGCAACTTATGATTTCTGCAGTTAAATATTCTACTTGAACATCGCTAAGGGTAGAGTAGTCCCCAACTGTATATCAGATCAACAGAAAAGATTCAAAAGACCAGCATGAGATGTGATTACATATGAATAGACAATAAAACATATGTAATCGCATCTCATGCTGGTCATTTGAATCTTTTCTGTTGATCTGTGAATTGATTATAGAAATCTATAAATTTAACCTTCTGTCATTCATAATTCTTCTGAATCTAGCCACGGCAGTTCAAAGATATCTAAGGCCGGGTTCGCGAGAATTTGAATTTCAGAGATAACGGTTGAAATACCAGTATTTGCTAAAAACATACACCTCACACATGTTAATTGACTATAATTTTAAAATATATTAACCGCGTTTGTTCAATATATGAAAAAAAAACGGAAGTTGCTTCTTTTTCCGTTTTAAGAATGCACATATACGGTAGTTTACTTGTTCAATTCTAATTTGTACTCGTTCCTTGGCCGCGCTGTGAGCAGTGAGATGGATCGAAGTAGTTCTATATTTATTATCTTCAGAAAGGTCACGTCCATTACTGCCTCTGGAACTAGTCCAGATACTTCCGTTAATAAAGAAAGTTTTCCAGATGCTTTATGAGCAACATCATTGGCATTTTAACACATTAAAACATTTATTATTCATTCAGCATTCTAAAGAGAGGGATAGACTTTCCACGTACGCATTGACTGTTGACACCCTTATAAAAAAGCAGATTCGCAGACAGAATTGGGGCGTGATGTTTAGAGCTTGTATACTTACCATATACATACGATTATTTTAGGTATCTATTACGAAATGCTAAGTGACCATTAAAACGGTTGTTTTTTTTTTGTTTATCTGCTTAAATGCATTTGATGCAGAAGATTTTGATGAAATGTGATTTTCCGGATAATATTCTTTTCGATATTGATTTCAATATGAGTAAAACTTCTCTATCATTGAATATTATCAGTCGCTGTTTTGTTGTTGCGATGTATTTCGTTAAGTTTAATTTGGATAATGTGAGGTGTTCACTATTTAGATAGTTCCATCTCTAGATATGTGACCAACACCCACCACAACCACTACGACGCTTACTGGAAGCTCGAAATGGTATGGAAAAAGTAATGCGTTCGGTTTATAAGCAACATTTTTGGATTAAGAAATCCTTTTCCCATCCGCAACACTTTCGTGCTTTAGGTTTACAGCATTTTGTTGATGGGATTTCCAGAAAAAATGTCTCAATTTTTAATTATCCACTGACACCATTACCATTGGCTTACGCAAGTCTGAAGTAGAATAAAAACATGTTTGGTCTTCAAAACAGTCCTAGGTTTATTTGCTTGATATACACAGCTAGAAAACTGATTGTTTTTCCGCTTTATATGTTAGCGCAACTTTCGCTGTTAAATCTGGATGAAATATAGTTTTAGCTCTTGACGAATATCATCTACAACTGTAATTGTTTCGACTGAACAAAATCATTTCGTGCATTGATATAAAAAATAAAATACTAACAGGATAAGAGCTTGTGATTTCTTCTTCTGCTATCAGAGAGAGAGAGAGAGAGGTTATGGACATTAAATTTTTCAGTAAAATTATCTCTTGTTAAATTGTTTGAAGGCGGAAAAATCTATAGTCATAAATAGAAAATTGAAGAGATCAAAGTGATTTGTAAAGTGGTACTGTTTTTCTACCTTATTTATTCTGTGAAATGAATTTCACACAGGCTGAGGCATGAAGATCTTGCTGGATCTTCTTTTGTGCCAAACAGGATCGAACTGGAGAGATTCTGCTTATGCTTTTACCTTGTACCTTTACATTTATATATTAAAATTCACTTTTCTTGGCATTAACTCCTCTAGACCACGGAAGGTGTCTTGAGGTATTCTGAACCAACTAGAGAAGTTAGTTATCTAAATAAAGAAATTTAGACATAACAGCATACTACCATCACTCGCCTGTTTCGGGCCAACAGTGTCGTCTAGTTGGCTGGAAACAGATTGCGAGGTCATAATATTTTGTCATATGAGTGTATTTTACAATGATGGTATGTTACGAATACCAACTTTTTTTATGTGATTTTCACTGACGAGAAGTTAGTCTGGAAACCCCGCTTTAGCGACCAAACATGGAACGTTTTCAAACCACTTCAGGCTTCCAATAAATGGACAGAGCAGACTATCTGCGCAGATCGTGGACCTTAATTATCTGTATAAATACCGTGGATTATTATTATTATTAATTATTATAATAACGATGGAAATTTTATATATATATATATATATATATATATATATATATATATTGCAGAACATTTTATACATAAAGTTCCATAATTGTATTAAATAAAGAAAAAGAAAACTTGAATAAAAGTCGTGCAGTTTTTAATGCCACAATACCAAATATATTCATTTATGTATACCATTTATCCCTTGCTTGTCAATAGCCTCTTGTCAAGGAATTTGGCTCATATGAAACCTAATTCACGTTCTGATAGGGCGGTTAATCCTGTGTGCATAAAGTATTATGACTGTCGGTGTGAGTTCTTCTAGTTTGTTTTGCAATATTTAAAACCTTACCACAAGCAATTGAAAAGGTATGATAAAGTCTTCACGTCCTAGGCGCAGGGCCGGCCATCTCGGGGGTACAGTGGGTGCAATGTACCCGGGCCCCACGATCGAGTGGGCACAGTCGGTACACATTTGCGGAAACGTATTATATTTCGAATGTGTTTTTTTTTTTTGTTTTCCTGTGCCAAAATCATTTGCAGGTAAGAGGTTTTACAATACGTTTATTTCGAATCTTTTAATTTTTACCTTTGAAAAATATTTTAGGGCCCCAAAAGGTTTCTTGCACCCAGGTCCCTTTATAGAGAAGGCCGGTCCTGCCTAGGCGAGATTAGAACCCAGGTCTTTAAAACTAAAGGGCATCGTAGAAACAGAATGAGGTACGGAGGCTCGAAATTATCTGTAGATCGAACCATTTCATGATCATATTATAGTAGCATTCTGGCAAGAGAATCATTTGAATAAACTAACAGCCAAGGATTTCTCGCTTTCTTTCTCTGATACTTCATTAATGTTTATTATATATATTAACGAGTTTTAACGCTTTTTAACTATACATTAGTGCTCCGTACAGTTCGTAGTAATTAATGGTGTTGAACTTTGATTATTTTCGCGAACCATCTTGAGTGTTATGCTGAAACTAATATTTAAGATAATTATTCATATTTAAGTGCAAGAAAAATGGTTTCAAAAAAGTGCGCTATGTTGTTCTAATCATCTAATGATGTACTTATTATATTTTCATAAAGTCCCCGAGGAAAGAGACGAAGAACCACGAAAGCATAAAGCGATTTAATTACGTTGTCATCATGACAGCGAGTGATATTTCAGTAATAAAACTAATTATTATTTAAGCACAGGAGGTTTTTTGATTATAATGAAAGCATAAAACTTGCTATAGTTTTATGCCTTTTGTTTTTATGATCCTACAAAAACGTGCTAGAGTATTTTCCAAGTCTGGAAATATTTGCAAAGACTCTTCATATTTGGAGCTTCGTGGAAACGGAGAACAGTTTTTTAAAATTATTTTTAGAAGTATCCTGAAATTAGAGTGTCTGTAATACTTCAAATGCAGGTTTTCGAAACTTATCTTATGAGCTCGATATAAGAGTTGATTACAACCTTGTTATTTGTACTAGAAAGAGTAATCTGTTTTATATGCAGCTCATGTATAAATGCAGGACAACCGGCTGTTGTCCTGCAGTCTGCTTACAAATTAGGAAACTAATCTGAACTTCTGGTTTCGTGACTTCATAGAATGGTAGCTCTTTGAGAATCTGTGGTCGTTTATAATCATCTAGTACACTATTGTGATTTATGACGAAACTGAGACCATTTGCCACATGGTCTTAGTAGTATTGTCTCTATCAATTACATATGATCTCTTTCCGGTTTTGTTTGTTTTTCTGGGAATAAAATTCGAGTGTCTTGGATTAAAAGAGGGCACATTCTCCTTGC
Source organism: Typopeltis vanoorti (assembly GCF_054136105.1). Lineage (NCBI taxonomy): Eukaryota > Metazoa > Arthropoda > Arachnida > Uropygi > Thelyphonidae > Typopeltis > Typopeltis vanoorti. Next base: position 121,561,823 of record NC_143558.1, read on the forward strand.
AATAGCAAATGGCTTCCTCTCTCTTGAGATCTCCACCAATGCAGACGTTCGTAGGGGCGCTGGCATATCACCAGTCGTCTTTTTTCTATATACAAACAAATTTCTCTCACATATCATTGGCCAATAACCAAATTCAAAATTTTGCTAATCGCAGTACACTCCATTTGCCCTATTCATTCGAGAAACTAGCAGTGCATATAAACTTCCAATTCTTTTAAAATCTTCTACAAACAGCTTTCTAAATGATGCAGAACTACTTCATACCTTTCAATGGAGTCATAAATAATATAATTATATTCATTGCCATAAAGAAATACTGTTCCTCATTCTTTCTCCAAAAAAATCAAAGTTAACTTTCTGTAATCTTTGATAATTCCTAGGTCGCCAGGATCAGATCAATACTCTTGGACTAACATTAACATTTCCCTCTAACTTTTCCTGTCCCAAATCCATCCATCAGTGGCTTTTAACAGGCACTTAAGCGCCCGTGGCCTTCCAAATATCCTTGAACTTCCAACCGTAATACGAGGATAAGGCGGTTACCCCTATGCCTCTAAGTATTCTTGTCTGTAAATTGCGTGTGTTCTACTGGCCGGTTTATCTGTTTTGAGGGACGAAAATCCCAATTTTCCGGGAGAAGAAATCGTCTACCCCTGTATGAGACCGGCTAACTCACCTTTAGTCGAGAGAAAACATAAAGGTTCCTCGCGTCACTGACGAGAATCGAACCCAGGTCTTTCCGACCAAAAGCTTCATCTATACTGATTGAGCTACGGAGGCGCTCTTCCTGCCCCAAATACATCATGCTAATGGCTAGCTTCCTCAGTGTTTGAAAAACTTGCATTCTTTTCATCTTAAGACGTTACCTTTCACCTGTTTGATCACTAATCTCTTACAAATCTTAATCTATCCAGCATTAGAGTCCTCTTTTCGTGATAGTGGGGAGCGCCAAAAACCTCCATAACAGATTTTAATGCTGTTCATAAGAAGGCGTTCGTTAATCGATGATCCCTCTTCATTGATACTTGCACTTTAACCATTATCCCATGTCAGGTCTCTTTCTACCTTATGTATTTTCTTCAGGTTCTTACATAAATATTGGTCTGCAGAACTGGCATTCATCTTTCTGCTATTTCCCACTACGTCTGTTAGAACTGAAGCAGCGGCTGTCCCCAATTCTTTTATATACCGACTGTGAACTCACCGAACCTGCTTCTCTATCTCTCCCTCTGTCATTTAATCTGAGCATTTCAAAGATGGAAAGCTGGTTGTTCCATCTTTCCATCTTTCAAAGTTAACTCTAATGATGAATACAGCGACGTGTTTCGAGTAGTTTATTGAATATCGAATATCTGAATCGAATATTGAAAATTGAATATAGAATATCTGAATCGAATATTGAAAATTGAATATAGAATATCTGTTGTGTGATGTTTATATTCATTTTCATATCGGACAAATGTTATTAGCTGGCATTGCAGTCTCCGATTTTATGCGTATGAAGAAATTACTTTATGTTTATCATTAAAACTAATTTTCACAAGAAACATAAAGTGATGTAATTAACCTGAAATATGAAATAATAATGGATTATTTCATTTTATAAGAGTTTCCAAACTCCAAAACATTCAATATGAAGAGTCCCCCCCCCCCTTCGAACTAGTGCTCCCTTCTGTAAAATTGCTTTTCGCAAGTGCTAAATATACTCTAGAATCATTTCAGTTCTTGCATGTAATACGACTCATTATCTTGACATCTATTCTTATTGTAAAGGTCTCTTCTCTGGATGAATTTAAGCATTGCTGAAAAGTCTTTTTTGACTGTTAACTACCTTGAAATTCGTTCCTGGAGATTTTAAAGGCTTCTACTTAAGCATTCGGAAGGACACAGCGATATTTTCTCTTTGCTTGAAATAAGGCGGGTTCGAATTCCATTTAGAAAGTGATATAAGCATTGATAACACTTTATAAATGCTTTTTCAGTTATAGGTGAGTTCGCCTATATCCTAAACAAAAGTTTCTTCTAAGTTTTTATCTCCTAAGACAGGAAAATCTGCCAGTAGAACATATGCATTTGACAGACATAATACACTAGTTTCATTGCCTTAGTTAGCTTTGACGTAATTCTGACCATAATCAAACCAAACCTAACCATTTTATGAATATATTTTATCTTGTCTCATAAGCAATGATTAGTATTTCTTTAACTAAAGGGAAAATAGTACTCAAAACTACCATCATCCTGTTTACAAGGGACACAAAGCGGCTTGTCAAGTATAATTTAGTCTCTGGAACATGGAAACCGGATTCTCTGATTCTTACTCTACCATAAGTTCGCAGCCTGTTGTCGATGTGCCTGCACTCCATCGACTTTTAAATGTTGTCATGTTTTGAGCTGCTTCTTTGAGCTGCTTCCCTTCGATAAAATATCTATCAGTTTCCACTTAGGTGAAATATTTCTCGAAAAATGTTTTGTAAGAATGAACGTTTAAATCAGTAACGAACGAGTTCAGTAACTCAACTATGTTTATATTGTTATGATGTAATGATATTGTTAGCCATTAGAGTGGAGTAGTGTGGTAAAGGGAAAAATTATTGTGAGAAAAAAACGATGACAGCATTTCAGTCCACGAAAGTTGCTGAAACTCCAGTCTGCATTTATTCACTTCATAGTGCACAGACCCCTTTGTCTGGATTTTTTCAGAGTTCTTTTTCACTTAAGGATGTTTCAAAAAATATCACAAGAACTTTTAACAATGGCGGGGATTGTGATGAAAGGATGATTATGCTTGTCCATTTCGGACATTAAGTTTCTGCAAGGATGTCTGTATAAGTGAAGCATTACATATGAACAGGGATCTGAAATGTGTTCAGTTGGGTCATGCAAACTACAGAGATGATAATACAAAAAAAAAACAAAAAAAAAAAACGCCCGGAACTAGCTTATTATGCATACATGTACCAGGAGTATTATGAACAAATGGATTCAGCTCATTGACTGAAAACATTATGATCCCAGATTAGTGGCTTTAGTTTCCCGAAAAAAAAGTACGGTATCTTTTAGGAAGGACAAATAAGATAGAAGTATAGGAGTGAGGAGGTGTGATGCTAATGATATCGGATGATTTGAGTACAGTTAGGTAAGAAAGCTATTATTCCTTATTAAAAGTAATAATTTTCCATGTAGCAGTGCGACATGTAGTGTAACGCGGCGTCTAACAAGATCAAATGCATAGTGTGGTGCTGCTAACAGACCTAGTGGATCACTGGTGATGAAATGCTCTACCAAATAAACGTAATGGGTACTAAACGATTAATCATCATGGATGACTACTTATTAACATTGATTGGGTAGCAATGAAATTTCATGAGAGTAATGAAGCCGAATTTATTGAGCTGTTCAGCGAACTTCTTTAAGCAGCATATGGCAGCAGGAACTCGAGGTCAAAGAGTGTTAATCTACTCTTAATTATAGTCTCAGAGGGAGGGTCTCACTTAAAGACTTCTGCATCCATTTGGCGACTGATTAGGCTATACCGACCTGGAAAGTAGCTAAGTGTATTAATGTCATTCAGGAAAGGTTACATGATGAACTGTCAAGCACGAAATAATGGCCAAGTGAGGAGAATACTAGGTTCGATCCCGATCCCATGGTATCGGTTGCCAGAACAGAAGGACATCGGCAGTGCATGGAAGGTATTAAAAATGCGTGAGTGATACATTGTCGGAATGTGTCTCTAGAGTTCGAAGAATAAGATGCAGTGATATGGATATGCAATCATATTAAGTAAGCGATTCGTAAGAAAAATATGATGTGGAAGAAATACCGTGTGCATAAGGTTGATGATGTCATTATGAAAATTATCAGAAGTGTTCAGCCATTGTACGGAAAGCTAAGCATGAAAAGAAACTAGTTCTCCAAGCTAAAGACTACCCAAATGAATTCCGTCGTTACTCTGCAAGTAAAAGAAAGAAAAAAGAATGAGAAAGAATAACACTACGGAATGCTGATAATATATACTGAAAGATCCTTTGTTTTTGTGTTGACGATTACTGATCATCAGTATTCTTAAATAATTGCTTAGCATATGTGGTGAGACACGTGACCGTATTTTGCATACACGCTGCTTAAGTCAATTTAACGTACGTGTGCATAGTGGTTTATAATTCAGTGTCCTGTATGTGTACTAAGATTATATCAACGCCATATCGAATTATTCTGATTATTTTTCAGCGCAAATGTCTGTAGAAAAAATTTAGTATGGTGTTGTAACAGCGCACCATGCAGCCACTCTGCTATCACGTAATTCTTGTCAAAAGTCACCATTATCATGATTAACTTAATCTTAGTCTATTGACGTCGATATTTTTGGACTAGGACAGGCAAGTATTGAATTTTCAGTTCTGGTTCACGATCTTGATCTTCTCTTATTCAAAATTTCAATCATATTTATGAAAATGGATGTGGTTGAGATGTTTGCTTCATTTTTCATTATATCACGTCTCGCACCGTCGTTCTTCAACCTGGTTGTTTACGGAATGTTTTCTTGGTATTTTCCGATGACCTGCGACCTTTTGTACCATCTTTAATATTTCGCCGACCTTCACCAAAGTCAGATGTCCACAGTGTGGCACTGTGATGCGATTTACTGCATCTCCACGAATTTCAGCTAAAGCATTGTGAAACTTAGGATTTTCTTTCTGTTCATTTTCTGTTTTCTTTTTCCCCCTTTTATTTTAAGACCTCAAGTTTCAATGTTAATGCACTAACACTGGTCACTGTGCGATAACCGACCTAATTTAGGTTTCCCTTTTATTTTAAAGTCTTATTTCGCTGAACAATATCACTATAAACAGAAAAGAAGCGCTCGACGTTTTTACTCGAAGTCCGGTGCATAGCTGACCTGAAAGTCAAAATTATTGCATCATCTCACTGGCCACGCATGTACTGCGTGCAAAACGTTCGAAATGACACTCTCAGGAAATAAATAGGAGAATGATAAAGTGGATACTACTACATGGAAAACAAAAAGAGCATGAGAAAGATAGAAAACAAAATAGTTGACATAAAAGGAATAGTAGGTATGATATGGAAAAGAAAACTTCAGAAGGGAATGGAAATAACTCGATCAGTAGCAGAAATCTAAATTTTGAAGATATCGCAAGTAAGATTGACAAAATAAATAAACAATTTTGATCTACATGGCACCGTCTTTTATGCATTATGATAACGCAATAGCGTAATATTACAACTTTAAATAAACGGCTTAACACGATCTTATTGGGCTGTGTGTAGCCTGAGCGGAATACAACTAAATATTATTACTAATTGTTTTATGTTTAATCAAATTTTAAACAGATGTAATGGTTTCAAACAGATGACATAACAATAATTGAAAGCAATTTATTCTCTCTTTCGTTGTCTCAGACTAATTTTGATATTTAATTTTTTTTTCTTTGCACTTATACTACTCTCGATATATGAACGATGACTTCTTTTATTTTATTTTTGAATCGGTGATGTAATGAATTCGATGAAATATTTCTTTTCTTTTTTTTCCTTAGCCAATACTTCTTGACTTTCAGAAGTATTCTCTTCGCAGTTGCCCGTATCACTACATACACCTCTATTTGACTTTCGTATGTTCTTTAAATGTTATTTTCTGCTACTGTTGTTTCTTAAAAGTTAGTATAACACAAATGTTAATGCTATTGACATTAACGTTTGTGATATACTAACTTCATACGACACTTATAAATCAATCGCTTATTATCATTACAGGATATAATCAAATCGTTTTATTTGGAATTTTCAAGTTTTAGCTTCTTTAATTTCATTGGCTGCCTTCCAAAAATCTCATACTTATAAATTTTTTATCCAGTGCGCTTTTCAGAATTCCTTCAGCTTTTTTTCTTTCTTAATTTTCGGTACTGCATTAGTATTTTAAAGTTCGTTTAGTTGGTCACACACTTCCATTCACTAGCGGTCCTGTGATTTTAATGGTAGCCTTTAGAAGGTTCTTTTCCCCTCTCTTTGCATCGTGATTATAATATTTCCGATCGTTTAAGGAATTTGCACATGGAATGCGGCATAATACAAAGCGACTTATCCATCAATATCATAAAAATTAATGCCTTCACAGGAACACATCGATTAACGAACGACACTAGTTTAGACAATAAACTAAATAAATACTAGTAAATAATGGACGTATGCAGTGAGTTTTATAGTGACTTATACATAGGCAGGGAAACAGACAAAGATCTCTACTAAATTCAGATGAAGCAGATTCAGACTCACCAACCACAACAGAAGATTTATGAGGAGTCGTCAAGACAGCAAAGAAAAATAGAAGTATTGGAGAATGTATTTTAACTACAGAAAAATTCCACTACAAAGGCATAAATCATTGAATATCTTATACGTAAAAAGGGCAAAAGAGTCTATATCAATAGTTATCGGCCAATCAGCTTGCTATCACAACTGTACTAAATGTTTATTCCATTATCTTAAATAGAATCACAAGATTTTTGGATGGAGCACAGCCATATAAAAAAGCAGACTTCAGGGAAAGATTCTCTATAATAGATCATATTCACGGTACTATCCAAATAATAGAAAAAGTAAGTGAATATCATCATATCATCTTCCGGTAGAGTGTTCGTGAATTTCGAAAAAAGCTTTTGATTCCTTATATCATCCAGAAATAATAAACAATTTAAAACTACAAGCCATACCAAAAAAGTATATCAGATTATTAACAACTATACTATTATTATTATATATGCTGAAAGAGATAATCATGTAATGTACCCTGTGTAACTGTGAACTATAATTGTAGGCTATTACTGTGATCCAATCTGAACTGAACTATATGTGCGAAAGTGTAGTATTATTTATAAAATTGAATAGTATGTGTATATAATTTATTTGGCAGACAATAAGGTGTTATTTGACGTAAAAAATTAGACGATATCTACCCTTCATTGCGTAGGCAGAAGTCGATGAGTATAGGAGGCATATATCATAACTAAACAGCCAACATAAAACTACACATACCGACCACTGAATTAAACTTCGCAGAAATCAGTGGTTTCTGTATACTTATTCGATTGCCAGTTCTGAATCTTTTCAATTCCTTGTGCATACTTCGGTGAGATATGGGTCAGAAATAGTCGCCATTAAATCTTCTGAGAGGACAGCGATCTTGTTCCTGACAGACTGTCTTAGGACCACAGTTACGTCTCTTAGACAAGCAATGTCGGTTATTTTCCACTGAATAAACACCCGGGATACGCAAGTCACCTTTTTGGAATCCAGTCAGCTCTGCTATTTTCAAAATCGTGGCTCCATCCAGACGGGTATCCACAATAAGCCCTTTATTGAACTCCGAAAGATCCTTTGTTTTTCCCATTGTGATCAACACTAGTGACGATTACTGACCAGCAGCATTTTTAAATAGTTGCCTAGAACACGTGGGGATCAACTATTCTGCATATATTCTGCGTAAGTGACTTTTACGTATATCTGCATAAAGGTTGCTAATTCAGTGCCCGGTATGTGTTTAACATCAGAAAAAGAATTCGACATTGAGAGAGGAGTGAGGAGATACTGTCATCCAAATTGTTTTCTGATGCATTAGAAATCTTTAGGAATGTCTAATGAGAAAACTATGGAATTAATATCAATAGAAAAATTATTAATCATTAACGTTTTTTAGATGACATTGTTCTTTTTAGCAAAAAAGAAGTTAAGAAAATGCTAAGTGACCTTGACAAAAAAAGCAGAAAAAAGGTATGAAGATTAACATAACAAAATTGAAATTAGTGACAAAATAAGATCAAATCAAACTAAAATTAGCAGATAATCCTATTGACATTGTGGAGGACGATATCTACCTCGGTCAGTTAATTAGTTTTAAGGAAAAGTAAAGATAAACAAATGAACAGAAGAATCTTACAAGGAAACAAAGTTGTAGCTGTAACACGATTAATTTGCCTATTTGCTTATAAAAAAAGCTAATTACCGGTACATTATTGGAATGTCTACCTGGAAGTGAGATATGGGCAACGACTAAAAAACAGGAATGCAATCTGTGTGTGTGTGTGTGTGTGTGTGTGTGTGTGTGTGTGTGTGTGTGTGTGTGTGTGTGTGTGTGTGTGTGTGTGTGTGTGTGTGTGTGTGTGTGTGTGTGTGTGTGTGTGTGTGTTGTATAAACCCTTTTAGAAAAGAATGCTCGATATAAAAAAGATTCAAAATTAGAAATAATAGAATGAGAGGGTAAAACTGGAATAGTGGATAATGTAAAGTATTGTAAAGCATGTAAGTGTAGTGGAGCTGGCCATATGAGCATATTAAAAGACGAAAGACGCACAAAATTAGGCACTACTAATATCGCCAAAGAACAAGATGGAGGAATTACAGGAATGAACTACAAATGTTTGACATGAGCGGGTGAATATTGATAAAGAGAGAAAGAAGTGGAAAGTTAAGGGGTGGAAGCCTACATCCAGCAGTAGTTGGAATAGGATAAAGAAGAACAGTGAATATTTACATGTTATGCGGATTAATTTCGTATAGATTTTATTTGTTCATAAAAATCTTCATTCTTCTGTCTGTATTTTACTTTTATGGTATATGTTTATGAACCATATAATACACAATGGCGATTATAAAATTCAACCTGGCTTTTTGTTTTATTTATTATTTTTCACCTATATCCTTGTCTTTTGGATATTTTATTATGTAATTAAATTAGGTCACTTGTATTTTTTATGATATATGACCATTTTTGATATAATATGATCTATCTGTCTGTCTGTCTCTCTTTTGTAGTCCAATTAACTAATCCAATTAATCCAGCAAACTACAATCACCACATAAAAAATAGCACTATATTTTTACCTTTTCCTATATTTTTATTTCTTCCATCGATACTTAATGAAAGCGAATGGTTATGGACGATTATTTAGTATACAGGTAACCCTCGTATAACGCGGATGTTAGGTTTCACAGAAATGACCCGTTATATAAATCGCGTTCTGCGAGATCTGATCACATACAAAAAGTAGGGTTATGTTCCGAAATCGTTTTTTTTTTAAATATAAACAACAATGACATATCCAACAAAAATATTTTTATTTAATTCAGGTAATTCGTATACGTTAGGAAAACATATAAACTATGAAACAAAATGCATAGTATAAACATATACAAATACAAATTTTAAGTAAATTTCATCTCATAATGCATAAATATTTTAGGCAAAATAAAATAAAGTGCATATTGTAATCGTCATCAGTGTCTTCAAAACGAACATTTCGTTTTGAAGACACTGATGACGATTTACGAGTTCATTATTTGCGAGTGGCCAGACATTGTCATCACTTGAAATCTCTTGGACATCATTTGTATAATTCTCATTGCATACTTCGACTAGTTTAGTTATGAAGAAGTCATTAATAAAACCTTGCTTACCACTATGCTGCAATTTTTTTTATTAAGCTCATAATATGTAGCTGAACAAATATCCAATTGTCTCGTGAATTTTCTGGAGCGTTCCATTGAAGGATCATTATCCGTAAAATAACTTCCTAACACTCTGGCAAAGTCCAATCCTTCTGCTTATTTCTTTAAACTGAATTCTTTAACGGTTCATCACAATCAATTTGATTTTTAAGTCGCACGGTGAAAAATATATGAAAGATAAAGGGTTACTACAATTTGTAAACCGTGTTTTGATCGAAACCGCATTGTATAAGTACCGCGCTATACAAGGGTTACCTGTATTTGAATTCTATAGCTTTTAGCTTAAAATATTCATCACCTGTATATAAAAATCATCAACAAAATAAAGGTTTTTTCTTTGCTATGTAGGTAGGCAAGAAAATATAACAAATATGACTAATTATTCGGCTATATATGGTTGATCAGTAGGGCCCATTTTTATAATTAAAAAGTGCTTTTCGCGTCTTATTCCTTTGAACAATCATTGAGTTTCCTGCAAATTGTCTAGATTTACCTAAATTCTTGGATTACATCATCCTTTCCCTTGTCAGTTGTGACCATACATACCATACCTCACCACCCCCATCACTTTCATTTCTGATGTTCATGTATTGAAAAATCGCGTCAGAATTGTGATATTTCTTTCTTGTGTTTGATTTTAATATTTAGGTATTTCGTTTTTGAGCTTTTCAGCTATGCTTACAGATACGTTTGTGCTGAGTAATAATATATTTTCACTCTTAAGTCAATCATCTACTCTACAAATTTATTAAGTTATATTTGGCTAATACGGAATAATAATTTAACCGATATTTGGGGATCACTTTATCTTGCTTTATCCGATTATATTTAAATAGAAAAATAGCTTAAAGTACGATAAGTGGTGTCCACCTATAGATGAGTTTCATAACCAGATGGAAGACCACCTGCTTATTAGAAATTTGGCGTGGCTTGAAAAGTTATATGCATTGTCTCCCGAGTAGGGTTTCTAGATTATATAATCCTTAGTTCATATATGATATTAGGTATGTGTTATACGACTAGCTGCTTTTATTCAGTTTTATATCAATGCGTAATTTATTCACAGAAGCATCATGCGGCAATTAAATTTGAGGATTTTCCTTATTTGATTTTGAGAAATTATTTGATTCTTCCGTGCACAAAGATTGGGCATAAGAAGACGTTAAGAAGTTTTGTTTTCTTTTATATTATTAATGGATTAATATTAAAGCAACCTTAAAAATTTAAAGAGTCAAAATGATTGTCACTTTTTATTATTTATCTTTCTTTTTACCTCCTTTTTATGATTTTCTTTTAGTCAAAGGTTGCTTTAATATTACTCCGCCTACAGCTCATTACATTTCTTGAATTTATTAGTGAATAATATAAGAGTTTCCTATCCGGACACGGTTCTTCTATTATTTATTTCGATAGATTACGATATCAGAAAAATTATTAGGATTTTAGTGAACACCAACAAACTTCTCTGGTGTTTTTTCCTGTATGAGCTTAGGTTACTCATACAGGAAACAAAAATCATGAAGTGTTTATCGGCTATTTATATCCAAATGGTATGAGAGGGAGATAAGTGCACATCTAGTATTCATATCGAATAGCCCACTAAGCGGTCCACATTTAATGGTCTATGCAGACACAATTTTTATATACTCGCTTTTATACCTCTGCTAGAGGAGAAAGGATAGATAATTCAAAAGCACACAACGAAGTAAGTGAATTTGTACTGATGTGCATGTGGTTTCTTGAAGAAGATAAAGCAGCCACACGTGATAATCGGTTATGGGTTTTGCTTTAGTGAAATCATTTCGAACTGTGATTAAAATATATTTTTAAAAACATTTCAAATTAATCTACATCCAATAATTTTACCCAAATAAACAAAATGCCAAAACACTAATTACATTACAATAAAGTTTAATAAACAAACAAACTAATTTTACGAACTTTTACATCAAAACGAAAGCATTTATTAAACATACTGAAAATATCTTACAACATTTTACACCTAAAAGAAAACATTTACTAAATGAAACTTAAAATTTTAAAGTACATTTTCTTCTTGATGTTCGAGTCTAAGTAGCTCAGTCGATTTAGATGATGCCCTTTGGTTGGAAAAACCCGGGTTCCGAACCCCGTCTAGGAGGCGAAAGAGCATTTATCAAGGCTTTTTATGTGATGCTGAATTGGCCGCTAGGATAATGTAGGGGTTTTCTCCGCAAAACAGGAAAACCGACCAGAATAACACAGTATGCAGTAATTGGAGATTTAGGGAATAAGGATTTACCACCCTATTCCGTCGGATTTGGTTTCGAAAGCCTGCATGGTTTCGTAGGGTCTAAGCGAAAGCAAAAAAAAAAAAAAAAAAAAAAAAAAAAGAACAGAACCTGGCTTTCAATTTCCTGAACCTTTTTTTATTAGGCCTAATTTTATATCGGCTTTATAGACGCTTTAACATTCATTATTAACTTAGAAGCGTCTTATTAGTACTTAAATACACTTTTTATTAAGATAAGAGAATGTGGTGGTAGCTTGCACCAGATTAATGTTTAAAAGAGATTTTTCAAAAAATAGAGGGAGACAGGAATACAACAAATTATTATGCTAAAAGTACTATAAAGGAGGGTATGAGCAGGGGAGAGGGTGATAAGCATGTTTTTTTGCATGACTAACGAGTGAATATGTACGTATTACCTGAGAGTATGGTGCGTGTGGAAATCGTGAATGAATTTAAGATGCAGTTCGATAATACTAGATGTCCAGTAAGCACTCTCACACCTTGACTTTGCTTTCGGAAGGTATGATGATACTACCACTACCACCACCACCACTACTACTACTAATACTAATGATAGTGAATGTAAGAGGTAGTTCGTCATAAAGGGTAGCTATGATAATTTATGCCTAAGATTAGTTTTAAGAAGAAATTTGAGTAAGTATCGAAATATGAAAGTGGGTACCACAAAAGTACAAATCTGGCATTTACAGAGAGGAAATCGATGCTGTCCTTATTTCAAGAAGAGCAATTCGGTTAGTTTGGCCATCTCGGTATTATTAAACATTCGGCAGAGAAATTTTTTTCCTCTGTGAATTTTAAATTCACAGAGGAAAAAAGTTTTAAATTTTCGAGGCATTGAGAATAATAATGTTAACTTTTCTCCATTGGAGAATGGTACAATTCCAATTTTATTTTATTTATTGAAATTATGGCCGTTGCAACTAAGGCTCTGAGACTACCAGATCTCTCTCTCTCTCTCACGCACACACACACACACACACACACACACACACACACACACACACACACACACACACACACACACACACACACACACACACACACACACACACACACACACACACACACACACACACACACACACAGTTTTCCTTCCAGTTATTCGTTTTGAGGGATGAAAAATTGACTTTAGAGAAAACGCCGTGCATCTCCTTATGTGGCTGTTTAACCTATTTCCAGCTTAAAAATTCCTTATCAAAGATTCTCTATTCACGTCATAGACGGAGTTTCAACCGATGTCTTTACTGAAGGACAGATATTCAAACGTCTTGCGTTATATTGGCGGTGGTACAGATCAGAATTTATGGAATTATCTGTAGTTTGTTGTGTTGTTTTGTTCTTGTGCAGATTTCAAAATTTGCGAAAGAGGAGCTGTACATAATGATAAACGTTAATATCTATTAGTGAAACTATTGATGATGGCTGTTTTCCAGTTCACTATTAACTAAGGTACCACCTTTATCTGAAATCTATCATTACATGCCATAGATAATTTCGATTCATGATATATACATATTTTAAATCCTTGAAGTACAGATTCAAATACCTAATTTAAATTACTTCATTTTTAACATCCCACACACTTTATTTTTAACACACATACCAGTAGTACTCAGTACGTCCGACTGCTTTGACCTAGCTTTGAAAGATAGTTTTACAAATTCATGTGCAGTTTCTCAAAAATAATAATAAATCATCTAATGCCTTTTTTTTATCAACAAAAGAAGTACACTGGATTCTTTGAGTCCTAACTGACTATGGGAATTAGTGTGAAGTAGTCTCGATCCTTAGCCATCAGGGATAGCTGAACTAATGTCTATCAAAGATTTAAAGAAATCGGAGCTAGGGTACGTTAGAATGCAGCCATGTTGTGATCCCAGACTCATCGTAATCTTCCGTTTATCTTCTTAAGGCTCAATGCCTTTTCCGGGTCAAGTAACTTGGCTCCTTTGAAACTTGATGCTGCTGATGAAAGGGCTGTTAATCCTATTTTGCATTCTCTGCATGTTTGTAAACTGCATGTGTTCTTGTGGCTGGTTTGCTTGTTTTGCGGGATGTAAAAACTCTAGTTCTTTTCTGGAAGGAAAAACCCTGCCCATATGAGACCTTCGAACTCTCCTGCAGTTGAAAGATCAGAAGAACTTTTATCAAGTACTTCTGATCCTAGACGGGATTTGAACCCAGGTATTTCCACTAAAAGGCATCTTTGATACCAACTGAAATACGGAAGCTCCCAACCTGTAATATATTATTGTCTGCAATAGTGTCAGTTCTACGGTCGATTTTTCCGAGTTTTAGGGGTTAAAATTTCAAGTTTCTCAGAGAAAACCTGATTTACCTGCACTCTAGGTCTGCTAACCCAAGAACCATATGAAAAATGACCTAATAAAAGTTCTTCTAGCCAGAATTCAAGTTATAATGGTATTCTTCTTCTGTGAGGTTTGTCATTATGGAACCAAACCGTTGCCATAAGACTACTACACAGACACTTTAGTTTTTTGTATTTAGTGTCAAAATAATTTATTTATGCTCACAGTGCTTTTATTATTGGCTTTAGTGTAAATCGCGCGCACGCACGCACGCACGCACGCACGCACGCACGCACACACACACACACACACACACACACACACACACACACACACACACACACACACACACACACACACACACACACACACACACACACACACACACACACACACACACACACACACAGCCGGCCTGGTTGGCCGAGTGGTTAGTGTATCTGCTCTCCAGCCAAGAGGCTGCGGGTTGGAAGTCCGCCAGGGGCATGGATTTTTGTGATTAACCATATGTACCTGTGATTAACCATATGTACCATATGCTGTAATCAAGAAAGAAGACTGCGATGGTTTGGCCATGTGACCAGAATGGGAACAGAAAGACTACCATCTAAAGCCCTGAATACAACGATGGAAGGTAAAAGATCCAAATGACGTCCCAGAATTAGATGGATAGGTAAAATAAAAGAGGACCCGAAAACCAAATCACAACAAGCGACACCAAACTGGACAGAATTGTTCGGACTCTCCCGGGACAGACAGAAGTGGAGAGTTCATTCGGCCTCATCATCATCCGCATAGATGATGGAAGAGAGAAGAATAAGAAGCAGAAAACCGCTTTAACATATGTCTTGGCGCAGTATGAACTTTGCATCATAAAAAAATGGAAAAAATCGATTCGAATCGAACACATACACACATCAATACTACTTATTACTCGGTAACTGCAACTATTTTGACCTAGCTTTGAAAGAGTTTTAAAAATTCATGTTCGGCTTCCCAATTTCGAAAACGAACGTTTGCAGTGCTAAGTGATACGGATCGTTAAAAATCCTAGTACTCATGCTTTCCAGATATTCTTTCCTTTTACAATGAATCTAGTGCTTTGCCCTACTGGTGCGTAGCTTCGTTATATGTTACTAAAAATAGCCATGATAGTCACTGTCTCGTTCTCGTAGCTTTCCCTTTTTTGTCTACCTGAGAAACAAGGTGAAATATAAGAAAATGTTCGCTAATATTGAGGAAAACTTGTTTATCGCTCAGTAATTTTGTAGAGAGAAATTTCGGCTCGACAAGTGTCCTGTACATATTATAGGACACTTAATTAGCCGAAAGCGAGCAAAAAAAAAAAAGATTAATTCATGAGCATGTATAGTATTCAATATTGCACACAATGATTCCGGTTTTTTTTTTTTATTTGTGCTTAAGAAGAAAATCAGCCTCGTCTTTATCACTTAACCTTTCCTGGAACGTGTGTTTTTCATCAGTTTAATTTTATTTTATGTTTTCGACGCCTAAGTGTCCCTTCTTGTCGAATAGGAAAGCTATGTGCATTGCGTGGAACTATAACCAGAGCCAAACACGTTTTTTTTTGAGCTAATTTAGGCACTTGGTTGATTTGATGTCAAGTTTTAATGGAAAAATGTGAAAAATAACTAAATATCTGGTGTTCACAATTTAGCTTTATATATATTCTCGTTCGGTTCGTGTACAAGTCACACACACACACACACACACACACACACACACACACACACACACACACACACACACACACACACACACACACACACACACACACACACACACACACACACACACACACACACACACACACACACACACACACACACACACACACACACACACACACACACAGTCTCCTTGTCCTGATATAGGTATATTACAAATATATCATATATACTCGTACGTATCCTATACTTACTCTGCTTTAAAATTTGATCATACAGTTAAATTACTTTTCTCCGGTTTAAGAAAGCAATGAAAGAATTCTGCGGCTGTTTGCAAAAATATCCAAAAATTTCAATTACTATTTCTTCATTTTGTTCCTCTCTCTCTTTCTCTGGTGAGCATACTTAAATATTTGTGTCAATATTATTTAAAAGTTAAAATTAAATATTTAAAGCAATTTTATTTTATGTGAGATAATAAGAACTCGGCTAGTAGGACAATGTAACCGTGCATAAGACAATTTGCGATCAATCTGCAATGAATTCTTTCCTAATATATTTTGAAAAATGTGTGTTTGCATTACATTGTCTGCATTGCCTATCTTCGTTGAAATCGATGTAATAAGCTTAATCATATTCTCTTGACTTTATTCAGATATAGCTTAACAATATCTTTGCAATGCAACCAAAATGAAATTTTTTTTCCTGGAATTGAAGTGAAGCAGCAAAAATAAAAAAAAAAGAAAATCGACCATTTTATCAGACTCTACGTGAATCAAATGGATCGGAGGACATTTACAAGGAGACGACTATCTCCACTTTGCTGTAAATGTCGCTGTTCTCCAGGCGTATAAAGATAAGTGTCATACGGTCTCATGCCGTAAGAGAGGCACAAACTGCTCGTGTGTGTGCAGGCAACAGTTTGTCTCTTTTCGACCTACAAAGAAGAAAAAACATCCACAAAAAGTTAAATTTGCATTCCTATCATTGCTGGTGCACATGTACTCTAATATTTGCAGAATGTGAGCAAATATACCGGCATGTTCTCAAGCTTCATTTTATGCAAACTAGAAATCCACAGGTATTCCATTTAATACACCTTTTAACACATATTAAGCAGAGTAACCTGAATAATATAGAAAAATGTAAAAAAAAACCTTGAAAATTTTGCAAATACCTTTATTCACCATTACATTCAGGAATTTTAAATTAAATAACCTAATATGAAGTGATCTTCGTAGCCGTAAACAAAGAGACCTTGTGACTTTTTTTATGTCTGACCACTGTAGGTTCTATTTGCACCTTTTTAATCTAAATTATACAACAATAATTAATTTTTTCCCAATAAACATGCCAAGTCTAGCGAGCATTATATGTTCATGTCGATTTAAGTTAAATCGACATGAACACTTAAAGTACACTTAAAGCAGTTTTATTTTGTATGCCATAGCAAAGGGATATCGATATTTATTATCTCGTTATGGTGTCCCAGTGTCCTTACTTCATCTTACATCATCTGATTTCTAAAATAATGGAGAAAAATTAGTGTGACTTATTTAAATAATAATCGGAAACAAATAAGTATTTGGAAACAATCATTTTAGTCCTTGGACTTATCATACTGCATAAACTTTCCTCCACAACAAGTCACTTCCGTAATGAGCTACAGCGATCTCATTATTTACTCATTTATTTATTTATTTTCCTTTAAATTCCTCAAATCACTTTTATAACTGCTTTTTTTAGTCATTGTCATCATCGGAAGGCAGAAAATTTTCTTGTAATGATGTAGTCGCCTCTCGAAGTTCTGAGTGGTAGAAATTAAGTATTATTAGCAGGAGAAACGATATGCAGTAAATGAGTACCACGATATCAGATAACTTGACACTTACTCATCATTCTAATCAGTGAGTGATGAAATTCTTTCAGGAGGGTAAATAGAGTATTGGTCTTATCCAGAAGAGAATGTTGATTCAATAACTCGTTGTACATATTAATACCAAATTTTAAGTGCAAAAATATCTTGCAAGTACCGAAACATTTTATCGTACCAATTTCAATTCCTTGTAAAAGAATTCGCCTATATTTGGTTTCGTTTAATTCTCTCGACACCTTTTAGGGTCTAAGTTATCTGATATACTAATGAAGAAATCCATTAACAGCTAGTTCCTAAACAACCTTGACACTTCTTGGTTAATTAGTGACTGAATGTTATAGATGCATTCACAGTGTGGATCAGCAAGGGGCATTCTTTGCGTATATCATCTATCTTAGATAGGTACATGGATAAACGTGAAGAAACTCGAAGTGGCTATTTTAATACTATATAAGCTTTCGATTAAATGTTTTTTTTTCATGGTCAATTCCTATCTTATGGTTGATATTCTTTCCTTTCTATTTTTCGAGAATTCCTTGAATGAACGATTGCTTATTTTCTAATTTTTAGCTAGCGACGCAATATCATAATTTTTTCTGTTCTTTCACTTATCTTTTCCATGTGTATTTTGTATGCATCAACGATCTTCTTTCATTGGATGCAAAGTCTTTTATGATAACATTGTGCATATTTTAATTCCGTTTTTTCGCGGATGTTATAGTATGAAACAAGTGCCTTATTAATACTGTACTCTCTTTAAAATCTATTTAATCAACAAAAAGGCGAAGTTATGACAGTATTCTCAGAAATCATTTTGTTTTTATAATGTTATTGGTTTTTCATATCACTCGCAGCCGTTAAAATAACGCCAATTTCATTTATACTCCCTCCCAAATTAAAAAAAAAGTGTGGCGTAATTTTGATTTTAATACAGGTTGTTTAACAGTAGCAGCATGGATGATAATACTGTGTTACTAAAAGCAGAAACTTGTCATGCAAACATCATATCAGTTCTGACCATGCCTCAAATGGCAACAGACAGATGTAATTTAGATTGTGCACATTGTCGCTAAAATATCTCACTTGTGGTCTTGACGATGGCATCATTTTATTCTCGATATTGTGCTGTGTATAGTAATCTAGGTATTAATATATACAACAACAGGATTTGGCGGTTTACACAATTTGGCGGTATACACAAAACAAAACGTATTTCCCTATAAACAAATAAGGTTGCATCAACAATAATAAAGGAAACAAACAAAACTCAAATATTTTATTATATATTTTAGAGATAATATCAAAAATTATAAAAAGTGCTCCTAGTCGAAAGTGCGTACAAGCCATCAGTTCACTGACCGAGAAGCTCTTTGTACAAAAAAAAAAACTTTTCAACATAGGATTACTACGGCATCAGAAAGAGGTTCTTGTTCCTCTTAAGATTTCTTCCTTGTCTCTGATTAGAACAAGTATTCGAAATAGCTGTCAACTCAGTGAAACTCAATAAAATAACGAATGAATATAGGCGAACATACGGACTCCTAGGAAAAGTGGGTGTCTTTTAAGTATTGCCATAGCAAGCAATGTCAATGCCCAAAGTTCTTTTCTCATAAGTCCTCTGGTCAATTTCGAAGCTTTAATTAAATTTAAAATATCGGCTTGGAAATGACGATGGATTCTTAACATCTTTTGATTTATTAAGTACTGTAGTATTATAGTACTATAATATTTATACATATATTAAGTACTACCATAGTGTCATGTATGAACTTATGGAATATAATGGAGAAAAACACATAGGAATAATTGATCATAATTCTCATTGCAAGTTTCAATGCTTTTAATTAAAATTACCTAGCAGGGGAACAGAGCCAGTGATACCTGCAATTCAAAGCATTTTTAAATTATTATTCGTTGTGGATGTGTACTGAACAGTTGCCTTATTACTTTTAGAACGCTAGTCCTAACTATATAATATTTTGAAATGATCGTCAAGGATTTTGTTTTGTTTTTTTTTGTTTTTGGAATGACGGCCAAAGCAACTAATAAATATATATTATTAGTTGCGTTGGCCGCAATATTATGCCTATTAAATGCACTTTTCTTCGGTAGGTTTTCTTGTTTTGTCAGATGAAAAGCCTGAATTTCTGAAAATAAAAAAATTCATATCCATTTGAGATTAGCCAACTCACCGTCGTCGAAAAGCCTTTAAAGGTTCGGACCATGGTCTTTCAGCTGAAAAGCAAATGTCCAAATGATATAATCACGTAATCACAAGAAAGATATTTATTTAACCAAATATTTCGGTCTGGAAATAGCAGACCATCGTCGGTGGTATTACAAGAACAGTTTAAAAAAAAATATACAAGCTAGAATACTAACAATAGATCGTTGAAATTAGAACATGCCGCGTGATGTTATATCACTAAGTATGAAACGAAATATTTTGAAGTAGAAACATGATTGAATTTGCTATAAAAAAAAAAAAAAAAAAAAAAAAATCACGCGGCATGTTCTAATTTCAACGATCTATTGTTAGTATTCTAGCTTGTATATTTTTTTTTAAACTGTTCTTGTAATACCACCGACGATGGTCTGCTATTTCCAGACCGAAATATTTGGTTAAATAAATATCTTTCTTGTGATTACGTGATTATATCATTCAGTCTTATGTCGCAAGTATCCTTAAAACAACAAATGTCCAAATTATATCCTCAAAGTATTTCGTTCCTAGAAATAATTGAAGAGTAGATGATAATCATGAGATCGTTTTTTTTTCCGCTACTCACTTATTGTATTTTCTTACTCCAATGCCTACCAGCTTTTTGGCCGATTGTTAGATGTTTCCTCATAAGTCAGGCGCAGTGAGTATAGCAAGCAACTCACTAAATGAACTAAATACAATCTTAATGGTTATGGTTTAATTATTAATGCTTTATTTCAGAATTGTAATTTTAAAGTAAGGTTTACCTATTCAAAGAAGTGCTATCTGTTCATCTTTTGTAAAAATTTACAAAACTTTCTTGGTTATCTGTTATAAGCAAGTAATGCGGCCTCTTAAAAAGTAGAGGAGTGCGTGCGGATTTCAATCAAAGAACAATGCCAATAGAAGATAAATTCATAGTGCATTCTTAGTGGCCATTTATTGCCAAGAAGACAGAATTCCTAGGAACACTGGCACCATCTCGATAAGCACTATAGTACGCCCAATTTATCTTCTTACCATCGTATGATAAGATATAGAAACTATGAATGTTTATATCATTGATCTCCCTGAACTGGCTTGAAAATTCTTGTTACGTCGCAGTCGTTTTTTTTTTTTTTTTTCCTTTTGATTTCTAGTAAACCTGAAATATTTATTAAGAACTTTTGAAAATCACATAAATGAAAACGGGCAAGGCAGTTATGGCATAATTATACTTCTTAACATCATCCATCGACCGCTGACGAACAGTGCGATTTTTTACAAACTCAGACAGCGAGTGACCTTATATTTCTGTAGAAAACTTACAGGAATTATTTTCTGTGCATACAGATGAGCTTAGATTGCTTGAAGGTGTGCTACACATCGCGGGAGTGTGGACATTAGGGTCTGCGATCGTTTGTAGGCGCAGTTTGCATGTATTTGAATAAACAATGGCGTGCTAAGTACATTGTAGAATACTTTACTTTCTCTTAGGATACCTGAGTTTAATTCATCGTTCTATAGAATGATGCGCGTGCGTACGTTCTTTAGAACATTCGCGCGTGCACGCACCACGCATACTCTTTTTTTGACTTGTAGTGTATCTTGTTATTGTTTGTTGTTCTTAGTAGTTGTTAATATAGAAAATTCACTTTTCTATCTGAAGTCTGTAATTCAGCCTAGTATTTGAATTGTAATGTGTAATACATTGAATTGTAATATGTGGTTCACTGTTCGGCGCACTACATCACGGTGATTATTGCAGCGTTTTTATTAAGCAATTAAATATAGGCTCAGAAATAACAGAGAACGGAGACCAACTCCAGTAAAATAATTCTATTCCTGTTTTGCGAGGATGGATCTGTATTTATATTTGAAATTTGTTTAGATTTTTCAGGAGTTGTCCAGAAGATGATGAATACATTTTAAATGACTGATAGTTAATTGGAAGCATATAAGCTTTTTTTTTTTGCATAGGTGTGTGTGTGAGAAAGAGAGAGAGAGAGAGAGAAGAGAAGAGAAGAGAAGAGAAGAGAAAATAGAAATGCACGGACGAAATAGGTAGTGCTTCCCCTCTCTTTTTAATTGGGGACTTTAACACTTGCTCCAGCACATGCCCGTGATTCTCATTTGTGTTGACAGTTCGTGGTCCCCGAATGCCCTTTATATTGTGGCAGAACATTACCGGTACGTCAAAACCTTCCGATTAAGGCAATGATGACACTATTGCTTGTGGCACGCTTACGGAAACGACGAAGAAACTGCTAACAAACATCAAACATGGCTTAGACCCTTTGCTCTCCCAACTCCGTATGCACGAAAATAATGTTCAACAACAAACATCTTTTCTGAACGTTAATACCGTTGCTACAGCTAAATGTAATGGCGTAGACCCTACACGTGCTCTTCTATTAATATGCATGCAGTCGAACAGCATATCTCATAGCGCGTGTACTGAAGGGGGGGTGGTGGTATCGAAGAACAGTACTGTTTTTTTTTTTTTTTTTTTTTTGCGCCACCATACCGTATTCGATTCGCATATCTAGGCTTTCTGTGATGGTTAAAAATTCATGTTTACCGTTTAAGCAAATGAAAACAGCACAATG
Organism: Typopeltis vanoorti; assembly: GCF_054136105.1. Lineage (NCBI taxonomy): Eukaryota > Metazoa > Arthropoda > Arachnida > Uropygi > Thelyphonidae > Typopeltis > Typopeltis vanoorti. Next base: position 121,584,308 of record NC_143558.1, read on the forward strand.
AACGAAATAAACAACCGTTTTTCTTTATTTCTTTCATACACAAATTACTTTTGTGCTCTGGATTAATAGTCAAGCAACCATCTGAATTTTGTTTCGGTTGGACTATATGAATGTCTAAATTGCAAATATGTTTCAACGTTACCCAAAGCAGTAACATTAAATTATATTTAATATGTAGAGATTCACTCTGAAATGTATCCACTCAATTCTGGTTAAAATATATTATTTTAGTGACAAATTTAGACAAAACAAAGTTATATGTCTACGGTGCGTAAATCGAAAGCTGCCCTGGGTTCATTTGTTGAGATGTTCTTGTCCTAGAGTGTTTTTAACGAACCGCACAATTTTTATGAGCGTATCCATTTATTCATATCTTTTGTTATTACTTTTTAAAAAACAACACAAAACGTTTTGCTTAAACTTCTCAGGACAATTTGTGATATTGCTAGCTTCGAATCTCATAATTCAGTGTACTGAATACTTAACGTTAAGCGACATATAATTAATTTTCATTGTGAAGTTCACTTGTGAACTTATTTAAAGTTTAATATGACTGAAAGTAATTATACAGGTTGAGTTTTTATACAGTTAAATAATAGTCATATTACCTTATAATTTATACTAATTTGAATGTATCAATAAACAATGATATCTGTTCTTATCTAGACATATCGTATGTTATGTACACAATATAAAAATATAAAATATTTCTTCTTATTTCACGATCTGATTAACAAATAAGATCAGCAGAAATTGATTATTTTTCAGTAAAAATTATGAACCATTTTTATTTATTGCAAGAGAGAGAGAGAGAGAGAGAGAGAGAGAATGTTTTTCTTACTGATTACTATTTTCAAGTAATGATGAGCGACCCGTATTTCAGTCATATGATCGCATTTGTCGAAAACCCCGAGGTGAAACTATGTTAAAAAATCCAGTTGTCGACTATTTGCTATTAGGAGACTTGCTTCCCATAACTCTGTCGTTGAATGCATCCAGTTAATTAACAAACAGTACACTCACTTTATTGCCATATTTGTTTTATCGTATTCCACCCAAACCCTAATCTTTCAGAATTCCTTAACATTAAACTGCTACGAAGCCTCTCTCCTAATCGGCAATTATCATTATGGATTCCTTGGCTCAAAAGGAAACTGTTCTCTTCTGTTACCCGCCTTTAGACAAGTCCTATGGAAAGGCTCGCAGAAACTTGTTGCTCCACTCATTTCCAAAGATCAGATCACAAGAAGGTCTTCTAAATCCAATGGGATTCATTGATCTTCGTTTTGCATTATGTAAGCGGCTTTACAATATTCAATCTGGTTCTGATTGTGGGTGTAGCTGGGTAGCTTTTTTAATTTAATTTTTTTTTCTGCTAATAAAAGTCGTATCGATATACTCCATGAACGCAAGAATATCTCCATCCCCCTTCTAAGGAAGGCAAAATATGTTATATACCAAGGAAATGTTTTGTGATTGTGGTTATTACATTGAGAAAAATCTCTTAGCATCAGAAATCTCTTAAGATAAGATCAACTGGAAATGATTATTTTTAGCAAAATATTGGAACTTTAGTTTGATTGAACTGGAGGGAAGCATGACTGAGGCTTTAATTTTTGCTCTAATCCTTCAAAATCTATTTTCCTTTATTACAAAAATAATATTTTTTTCATGACTTTATATTTGCTAAGACTTGATGCGTAAACAACCAGAAAGCTAAATATTGGACGTTTTTTTTTTGGCTCTGCTTCAGCCTTTACTTTTCATCTGAACAATGCTTACATTTTAAAAAATCCCAGATAAGCACAGCTAGGGATACTGATTCAGTTTTTTTCCTCTGCCTCTTTTCTTTAGATACGTCCATAATTCATTGGTGTAGCACAATTTCTATGCATTATCTTTATTGTGTTCTTAGAATCTACTGAAATTATCTGCAATTTAACTCTGGATTCGCCATTCTGATTTCTCTCTCTCTCTCTCTCTCTTCATTTCTTCCTGCCTTCTTTGTACCACAGGGAACTCTGTAGATGAGTGGTATCACCGATGTCATTTGGCCCGAAAGACCTGGGTTCAAAAGACCTAGGCATTTGAACCCAGGTCTAACCCTTATAAGGCACCTTTATAGGGGCTTTTTTCAGCTGAAGTTTAGACAGGCTCCTATGCAGATGACAGAACTTAACATTCTGGAAATCTGGGTTTTTCATCCGGCTCGCAATTAATAGACATTATACATCGGCCTAATAGTCTCAGTTGCTTTGGCCGTAATTATAAATAACAACAACAACAAAAAAAAAAAAACTTTCTATTATGAAGCATATTTAACTTTGTTTTCTCCGGACAAACATTTTAAAAAGAAATTCGAACACTTTTTCTTTGCAATTCTTACTTTATTTCTTTGCAAGTCTGTTCACCATACTGTTAGATTTTAAACCTTTCATGTATGTGATTATTATTATTATTACATGACACCTCCAGGGAGTCCATAGACTCATCGAGGGAGGGCAGCTACCCCACAACTCTCTGTCTCCACCAACTACAACGAATCGCAACTACACCAACGCCATCTATCGCCCACCACTAGTAATTTCATAGACAATCTCAAACATCCATGCCCTTTGCGGAATTTGAACCCGCAGCCTTTTGGCTGGAGAGTGGATACGCTCGGATACCATTCGGCCAACCAGGCCGGCATTATTATTATTAAAAAAAAAGTCATTCCATATTTTATCGAATATGTTAAATAACTTGTAAATTAAGAATATCAAATTTTGATTTAGCCCAATCACAATACTAGTATAATATGGATTTTAAAAAGCTTTTCTTATTATAAAAAGATAATTCCATATTATCAAATTTCTTAATTCACTTGCAACTATTAATTAAGCGTAGTAAAACTCCAATTAATATTAATATTATATTATATTATATTACGATATTTATATATCGGAAGTGAACTTCGCAGCGTTACTAACTTCATTACAATCGTAACGTTCTTAGTGCAAAGGTTATTAGTGTAGTGCATAACAGTTATCCACAGTTATGGGAAGTCGTCAAGTTGCATAAGTACCAGTGCAATACAGAATGCAAAACCAAGGTTAGATTCTTCTTTTGGTATTTTTTCTACCGAGAGTCTCATGAGTCACAGCTATTGTTAAAGATGTGGATGATTGCCGTGTGTCTACTTACACACACACAAATACGTTTTGAATGACAAGGATCATTTTAAAGGAAAATCGGAAGTCTTGTAAGCAATAATTCGATTAATCGATGAACTCATCTGCTTTCAAGCAGATGAACTCATCTGCATCAAGAAATGCTTGCAACATTTCAAGACCGTCTTTGTTATGGCTGAATTGTGTGAGCGCTTGGTTACATTAGACTTTTCTTCACTGAATTCATCGGAATGGCATTCCTTGTTCTGAAGACTGTATATGGTTAGAGTTGCAACATTGTTAGCAAAATAGCAGACTGAATGCAGGACTAAATTTAAATAATTTACAAATCTATACATAGACTAGCGTCTTTTAATCTAAGAATTTTATATTTCATTCTGTATTACTTGCGAAACTCTCCCTGAGATTTCAGTCATTCCAGATATTTTGAAATGGCCTCCTTTAGAGAATGAAATGTAAAAAAAAAAGAAAGCCAACGATAAATATTTAGCTATTGTGCAGAATATTTCTCCTAAACCTCATGGTTATAATATGTTGTCTGAAGCTGTTCGCTCTTAGCTTTGCCTTAATTTCCAATTTTATCAATATTTTGTGTGTGGTAAGAGTAGCACGATGCTTTAATAACTGATAAAGCAAGACTCTATTCAGCTTAAAAGAACCCATTGAGATTCCTTGTTAACAGAAGTATAAATTGATGATGTTTAATGTGAACACAAATTCTGAAATGTAAGCGTAATAGCCAGATGTGTATGTGTAGACGGGAGTTAACGGTGATAACTCAGTGTGTGTTTCGGCACGCTGCCAAGATTCTTCTGATATCGTTGCGGAAGAAATTCCGAATGCCAAAGACGTGAGCACGTGCAGTAGGACAACCCGTTGTCCGCTGACTTCGTTGCCAACAGAAATGCTAGTAGAGCGTGACTCTCCGGCTGTAATAGGGATTCTCCTTATTGATGCGATACGTGACGAGGGACCATTTAAACTCGATTACGATTACTTTGAACTGGAGTAGATTTCGAATTATGGGTGGATCCCTTATTTTGGATTACTGGTGAATTTCAAAGGAATAAATGAAAGAAAACTTTATGTAGTCTGAAATTGTGTAATCTCTCTCTCTACGCTTTAATCTTAACTAAATGAAATATGAAAAATGATTGATGAGTTTGGCGAATGTTAGGCACATCGGAAAATAATGCTGTATTCATATTGCGATTTGCATAATAAGGGTTCTTATCGATTCAATACCATTCACTTATTATTTAAAAATTATTTTCATTTAAATGTATCCATAAACCAATGTTTTTGTTATTTTGTAATATGACTTCCACCCAAGGGTAATACATGTATAATATATTAGCAACATGGGCGGGATTAGGATTTTCTTATATTTTTCCATTAATTGTATATATTTTTTGTATTTTTAATTCATTACATAGTCCAGAAACCCTGCTAGTAAAGACAATAACAGACATTTATGCCGCGGCGAGATTCAAACCCGCAGCCTATTGGTTAGAGAGTGAGTAGATACGCGAACCACTTGACCATCCAGGCCAGCTCATATTGGTAGTATTTTAATATAGAGAATGCAATGTCCTTCGTAATAAGCCTCAACTAAGTGTAAGATGCAAAAGTGAACGCATACAAGACGCAATGCATATAACCAGCAACATGATTTGGAAGTGTGTTGTTATACTTTAACCCGGGAAGCTACATTGCTGTTCCAAAAGACACTGGATACCTTTCCAATTGCAGGAAAATGGATGTGACGATGAACCACTAAATATGTAAATATTTTGTCGTATGTATTCAGGACTCATTTTGATCTTGTATGCCAAAGGATGATTAAATATCGTAATGAGTAACACGAAAAGTCTTAACAGCATTTCACAGGGTATGATAGTAGAATACCATTTGGAAAAATGTCCATATTTGCTATTGCGTAGCAACTAAACATTTCAGGTGGTTCACTGTTGGAAACGTAATGAGGAACTGTAGTTCCGCAGCTAACAATACGTCTAATATATGACTGGATATGCTTGAAATGCCGACTAGCATAAGCCGATGCTCGTTGAGAAGGCTGGTTACAGCGTCTAACCATCAAAAACCTCAGAGAATCTGTATTTAAAGATGCAAGCAACTACAAGCAGTCCCATATGGGTTTCAATGATACATAAAGAGTTGTATGCCATAAATTTTCACATAAGAGCTGAAGTCTTCAATCATTATTCATTGTTGTTTAACCCTAACGATACTTTGATGCTAAACGATACGCATTGGACCACAGAGTTATGAAAATCTGCACTATGAGGAAATCATTACTCTACACGCTCTTCCAATCTGATCCATATTAGGGTATGGAGGATGCTTTTGAATTCTTTTTCTGTGTGCATATTCTCAACGACAGGCAGTGATATTGTGAACAATTATGCATATCCGGCATATGATCATGTGATAATTTTATGGTTCCATCCTCCATACCTTTCTGCACGATAACGCTCCATTTTACAAAACAACGATAGCAAACAATAGTAGTTTGAGGAGAATAACATCGGAATACTGCAGTGACCAGCACTGTGTTCCTACCTGAACTTGACAGAACGTCCATGGGATAAGGTGGAATGCAGAATTAGGGCAATCTCAGGGCAGCTTTCCTTTATTAGTGTAACTTGGTAATGCTTTAAAGAAGTCGATCACAATACTGCCAACGTTCTATCCGAAAGTTTTAGAAGGCTTCCCCCCCCAAAAAAAAGATGTTTCGTTTATATATTATTCCATCCTATTTAACACACCTTTTTAACAGAGAAGCTTGGATTAATGGCACCAGCATCATCTTGGTATTATTCAGGAAATTTATATATACACATGCAGAACAGTATATATTGATATGCACAAAAATTGTTTTCTTTACTAAAACCGTCACGATGGTCGACATCAAGAGATACAATAAAAATTCCGATGATAGTATTTTTTCTAAGACAAATGCATTTAATTTCTATTCCATACTGTTTCCCTTCGAAGTAGTTCACGTGAGACTCGATATACCAAGCTCAGGATTTTCGCTTGACTATCTTGTAAACATTGACAAATCCTATGTATTAAATTTAGTAAAGTATATTTTACTAGTATTTCTATTTGTGATGAAGATATCATAAAATCTTATCCCTTTCGTTACTACGTTGAATTTTCGAAAAAAAAAAAAAGAAATAGGCAAAAGGTGCTCGATTTGAAGAGACAGGAGGGTTGGGGGAGGAAACAACATTCGTGCCGTTTTTGGCCAGAAATTTGAAAAAAGTGAAAAGGAGCATTGCCGTGATCTAGAAGGTAATGTTCAAACAGATGCCGCAGGACATCATTACTAGGAATGCTAGTTCACAGTTTTGCCTTGGAGCAGATTCGTAATACATGATAGGGAATTTTTTTTAATGCATAAGTCCATGAATGCAAAGAAAAAAAATCTAAATTCACCTCTAGCTACACTCTGCTTTAGGACGTGGAAAACTAATCGCATTTTTTAGTTCTGTTCATTGTCTCCTCTATAAAAGCAAAATGTAACATCCCAAAAGCTTTTGTAGCATTTTACCATTTTGAAGAAGTACGTTCTACGTAAGCTGATTTTTGGAAGCCTTCCATTTTTTATGGAGTGGAAATTGTAGCGGGTAGAAATTACAATCTTATAAAGTGTTGCTTATGAACGGCAGAAGTAGAATTTTGAAATAAACGCTGAATATCAAGAAGATTCCACTCTATTTAACAGATCTTGTTAACAGAGAAGCATTGTATTAATGGCATGAGCGTCATCTGGGAAATTTTCAACTTTTTATGTTAACCAATTGGTCAATATTTTCGGCTTATGAAGGAAATCTTCATACCTTCTTTTCGTTGAAGTATGCATGTTTAGGACAATAGGAGGCTCAAGAGGGGAGAAAATGTCTTTAAGGGGAATTATTGTCTTATTAATAATTTTTGAAACGAAATATGTATATGTATATTATGGGTATATGTATTGCGAGGAAATGATGCAGAGAAGAGGGGGTGAGTGAAGTGAGAAACTAACAAAAACACTATAGACTTTCTTACGACGATTCTCGCACGTATAGTGCTAGAACAACGTCTTTAAATAGCTAAAAAAACGAACCTTCGTAATAATGCTCTGCAGCTCACTCCAACCAAAGCGAGAGACTTGCACCTGAACTTAGGAGAGAGTTTATCAAAATGTATCCTCTTGTGTACAATAAATTTCTGAGGAAAACATCAGAGACGTTAATGAGATCGAGCTTTAGTCATCAAAGAAAATTTCGTTTCGCAAAAATTTGTTTTCGTAAAAAAAATCCCTATCGTACATAATTAATTACTAATTCTTAATTAATAATTATAAAATCTAATTAAATATTAATATTTAATTTATAGTTTAAGACTGTCACACAAGCTAATTGTTAGGCTTCGATAACTATAGAACTGTAATACTTACTCACTCATTACTTTCTTAATATTAGATACAGAAACATTTCTTTTCTCTTACAGTTCTGACGTATTGCGATATTCGTAATGACTTTGAAGTAACTTCCTTACTGTATAACGAAAATTCAGTTCACTCTAATTCACTGACTTATTAGTAAAAAAAAGGTCCCTTTCGGAAATTGGAAGACCTAGCCTTGATTGAGAGCTAAAAAACTGAAGACGAGATGGATAAGCACAGTAACCGTCACCTGCGTTGATTTGTTGAATCCAGAAACTGCTTACGTAAATGTATGGATTTAAGGATGTTTTCACACACTGAAGAACAGAAGTTAATTTAATTTGGTTATTTTTAGTTAAATTTTAGTTAAAATTAGTAATTCTATATAGCCAGTTTGTGTGTGCGTGTGTGCATGCGTGCGTGGTTGCACGCGGTTAACAAAAGGCATACTGTGCAAGTTTAGACTGTATTACTCGCAACGAAGTCTTCGTATCTCATAGAACCACAATAATGGCAGTAATACAGTCTAATTTCTATTAGTTCGTAATAACCGAATACTATATACAGCCAATTTTTTTTGGGTGTATATGATATTCGGTTACGTTCTATGCACATGCAGTGCAAAAATATGTAGCATCTGCGGAACATATTTGAATACGTTCGCTCTGTAAACTGTAATATAGGCATGATATGTGCTGCTCGTATACCTCTGAATTAGAAAGTTTTCGTATATTTTCGGTTTCCGTATAGGCATGCGACTGCCAGTACCGATCCTCTTCAATTCACCTGGGATAGTCCGCTGAGATACGAGTCGGGAACAGCCTTCATTAAATTCTCCGGTCAATGGCTGCACATAGGAAGTTTTGTTTGTCGGTACAAACCTTCTAAGAGGGGGCGATGTGGGTTATTTTTTCATTGATTAAACAGCCTGGATATTCTCACCTTTTGAGAAACCGGTTAGCTCTGCTGTTTTCAAAATCATGGCTGCATTCAGACTGGCACTCACAATAAGCCCATTATCAAACTTCGAAAGAAGTTTGTTTCATTTCGAAAGATCCTTTGTTTTATCCCATTGTGATCAACAGTATTGACGATTACTGACCAGCACTATTCTTAAATAGTTGCCTAGAACATATTTCGAAGCAAGTAACGACATATTTTGCATATATGCTGTGTAAATGACGTTTACGTACTTCTGCATAAAAGTTTCTAATTCATTGGCCAGTATGTGTATAGAGTTAAGATAGAAAATAAGGTTATTGCCTGTATAAGTCAACCTCGCCAGAAAAAAATAGCCGTTTGGCTTTTCATCTTAGTTATTGCCTGTAGTCAGCTCTGCTGAAACATAAAATAGTATGTGGTCGAAGTCGCCCGCGAAGATAGTGATTGCTTCGCAGAACTCCATCAGAATAGTTTAAATTCTAAAGTAATTATCACAGGATGAAACTATTACCTAGGATGGTAGAAGCGTGTTTCACGGAATTCTGCTGGGATTGGTGAATCTCACATATTTGCTTTTTTTTCCTGCTCTTTCCTTATTTTCACACCTACTTGCAGTCATTATGACTATATCTTTGCGATGTTAAAATAAATTTCTTTTTCATTTCTTTTTTAATGCAGATAAAGGTAACAGACATTATTTTAAAGTACATTATAATGTTTACTGACTCAATGTACCTTAATTATCAATACAACGATGCCAGCAAAGCTCTGATCTAGTGAGAACTTCAGGTTGCAAGTGATAATGATTAGACGTTTTTGTGAGACAGCAAAGTAGCCATATGTTTCGATTTCTGCTTGTTGGCCGCTATTCCTGCGTTGATGTACTATGTTTACATCGCGATACATTATAGGAGTTGCATGGTGCCATGCAAAAGAAATAATATGTGCATTTGCTGCAGTCTTGAAGTGCTCTTGCTTCATTACGAAGCGTAGCCCACACTTCCGATCTGGTACTACAACACTGCAATCGATAGTGGTGAGAGGTCCATCATCCTGCTTATATAGTAGCCAGATGCTGATAACGTTCACTCTAGAGACTATAAAACTTCGCGCAAGGCTTCGATATTCCACTAGTGTGGACAGGAAAAAGGACAGTCGTCATTGGAATGTCATAGACGCAATACATTGTCATTCTACTTAAAGATTATCTCATTTGTATATTCTGAAATGCTGATAATATCACATGTTAAGCATGACTATAACTTTTCGTTTTATCCTCGTATATTCCGAAATGTATTTTTAATATTACTTCCACACACGAGATCTGCGAAGCCTATAGCAACTAAATACCCTGTGTAAGCTGGTGCCAAGATCAAAGTGATCGGTTGATATTCCTCGTAAAGCTGGTGATATTCTTGAGGAAATACTTTATGAATAAGGCTGTTTGAAAACCGAGGGAGATGGAATGAAAAACGAAAAATGATTCGGAGTAGCTGGTCTGATGAGTCAGCAGTTCAACTGTAAAAGGGTATTTGATAGCTGTTGCTCGTGTTGCCATAGATTTAACAGAGATAAGGCATAATGGATGCTAGTTATGCTGAACAACTCCCATGGAAAAATCTGTAGATGAGATACAATGCGGAAACAGACCGCCTGAGAGAGTGACTGAAGAAAGTCTGTGTGTGTGAGAGCGGAGTCGTTAATCAATGGAACTGCTCTCTTCTGCTAGCATCAAGAAATTTTAGGTACAACACCCTATAATAGAAAACGTCTTGCAAGGGTGGGCGAATTCGGAATTTGTACAAAGTAAGGACAGATGATAGTAACGTCTTGAGCAAAGAAGGAAGTAAAATATATTTGGAAGCAGAGGACACTATACAAGTGATGTGATTATGCTAGGACAAGCTAGGAATAAAAGTCTTGACCCTTATGTTGATCATTGTCAAACGTTAGGGTAGAATATGTGAGGTATTTTTGCGACAAAAAAGACAAAAAAAATAAGAAGAAAAAATAAAAATTGTATAAAAACAACCTAGTCGTTTTCAGACTATGCTTTTCAATGCTTCAAACTATGCTTTAGGAGCATTGAAAGAGACAAAGTTGATTTTGTGCCAACGCGCAGTGGTGTTGAGATCAGTGTGTAGGATACTTATTTTAGATGATTTCGAAGATTGAGATGTTTGAGCACTACAAGGTTTGCACAACTGTAAAGAGCAATTCAGACCCAGGCAGTTTGTGTGTATGAGGAACATGGCGGATGAAATGACAGAGCTATGAGGAACATATGCATTAATAAAAAAAAAAAAAATCTGAACAGAGAATATCTTACACCATTACAGAGATTACCATTATACACCATTACAGAAACAGCAGGAGAACATAATGTGGTAGAAGATAGACTCTTAGACGTGTCGCCCATACAGAGAGCATCCAGTCACCAAGCCATAACGTGGCATCAACAATGCCTTTCACAAACCATTACACATCCTTCCTCCAGACACAATATGGCAGCGTAGGTGACGGTGAGATTCCGCGCTAGCTGAATAGGAAGCCTCCTGATTGCATTTTCATTCCATTCGGTCCGTAAACTCACTACCGGCCAGTCTGAGAAACTGCATTACTGCTGTATCCTCGAAGATGGGAGAACTTATAGATCGCTGCACATTTGGAATGCCTCTGAGGGGTATCTCCCAAACGGCATGCTAGAAAATGGGGGGGGGGGGACAGAAACCGAACTCCCTGCTCTGGGGACTAAAAATGACAACATGATTATATAGAGTATATTTCTCATAAGGTACCTTTTCAGGTGAATCATATGTATAATTTTATAATGTGCTTTCATATCACGTTGCTAATGCAGAGCACTGTCTAAATCTCAACTTCTGTTTCTTTATGCATGTAGAATGATGTGCATATTTTTATCTGTTATTTGTTTTTGTTATTATTGATAGAGCATGCTCAAAAAGTAATTTTTTTCTCCGGTTTCCTGAAGTATTTATCACCATTCAGGTAAGTCACAACATTTCCCTTTGAAAGATAAATGTTGCGACTTGAGTTTTAAACTCGTCTAAAATGTGAAGAACATTAATAAAGACCTTTCAGATGAAGGTGAATTAAGGGGGGGGGTATGGTTTTTGCTTAAACTATGGCTTTCAATCCTGCAAATAACAGATTAGAAAAGTGATCGCATAGCTTACGTTACTTCTATCCAGAAGTATCCAAAAATGAAGGCATCCTTATCTAGATTATTCTATTTTCCAGTATGTCGGAATCGGAGAGGCGTTATTTATGTTAATACTTATTAAATTCGTCGTTTTGGAATTACGACCGAAGAAACTAAGGCTATAAAAGCTATTATGCCTGTGAAATGTGTATTCGTGTGTTCCGTTTGCCTATTTGTCGGGATGAAAAACATTATCTTTCGGTAGCGAAAACTCGCCACTTCCATATGAGGCCGGGTTAATTCACTTTCATCTAAAAAGCTCTTGTAAAGGTTCTTTGTGTCCTAGACGGGATTTGAACTAGGCCTTCCAACCAAAGGGCGTCGTCGGAAAAGTAATTTTTGGACGACGCCCAAATATTTTCTGAGCTATGGAGGTGCTCGAAATTTTTAGCGTAACTGCGTTTTCACAAATCGTATATACTCCAACTTTCTTAACTGTCCAAAATTTTAAAGAATTCGCTTCCTTATTATGTTAATGTTCTGCAGTATTCTTTCCCTCAGATTTCTTACACCATCGTCTAAAGCGTACTATTTATATTGGTTACCTGAAAGTACTTTGTACTCGAAAAGACTTACGTACTGGAATTCCTCATCTTTATCACTAAGCCAGTCATTTCAATCTTTATTGATATACAAAGAAAGGCAGTAGAAATCTTATTCATCGCTGATAAGCAGTATCTTCGTTGCAAGGTGCTGCGTCACAGTTCACTTTCGACTTGCTGGCAGAAAAATATACATACAACCACGAATAGACAATTGAGAATTTTAAATGGGATGGTTCACGAAATATTTATTAAAATCAATCAGGCTTATCACTTGGCTTTAACAAATAAAACGCACGACGTGGCTCTTTTATTCAGTTTTCAAAGATGTGTATATTTGTTATTTTATATATTAATCTCGCACGAGATGTTGCAGATTCTTCTAAATTTTCATCTTCTTTCACTCAGCCTCTGTCTTCTGAATTGCTTCTGTCCTCCATAACACACCAGTACTTTTCATGAACTAGAGGTTAAAATCAGAGAAAGAATCTATTTTATTTATTTATTTATTTGCTTTTTTTGTTTTGGAAAGGATGAAAGTTGTAGTCCTTGAAAAGCTCTATGGGCAGAAATATTTTCCAGAGAACAGAGTCGTAGATGACATGACATGAGTAGAAATTCTGTATATTTGGAGTCGGACTGTAAATGTGTTAACCAGTAGCCTTTTTATAGACTTTCATAAAAGTAGATGAATTATGGAAGCTAGTTCAGTAGAGTATCTTGTTGATGTATATTTCGCTAATAAAGAAATTGTTATGTTAATTGCAAGCACTTGTATAGCTACAACTGTGAAGGACGTGGATTCGAATTGTACATGGGACACGAAGAACATTTGCAAGGACACAACTGAAGATGAACATTAACAGCCATAGGCATTAGTCCTGTCCCATGGAAATAGGATTAAGGGTCTTGTCAATGGCAAAGTTAGTTTATATAAATCCAAATTACTTGACAATAATAAACAAATGGACCTAATATGTTAAAATGTTAAAATAATAAAATAAATGGAATTACAAATTTAATTTAAAGGTGTGTATTGTGTGTGTGTGTGTGTGTGTGTGTGTGTGTACCTTTATTTGTTATTTTGGTATTTTCTCAGACTTAATCAGTGTTGATTAAGGACACATTATGTAGCATTAATCATATCATCAACCGCAAATTAGGTCCTCTAGTCAAGTTTATTAAAATACTATTCGGTTGCTTTGAAATATAATAAAGTGCTGTCATAACCATTAGCTTCTTATGCATCCTTGGGTATTGAAAGTAGGTTATCATTTCATTTTCTGCTTCTTTATAAAATGAAAACAATCTGATATTTCATCTCGTTTTGTATGCTCTAATAGCTCATGATACGCAAATGTTATGTTAAAAGCTTTAGCATATTACAATTTTATATGATTAAAATAATTAAAATAAAGTCATTAAAGATAACACATTGTATAGTCGTATCATTCTATGTTCATCGGCTTTAATAAATTCTATCTGATAATTCTGTTTACCCGGGAGCTAACTTAGAAGATAAATAATACAAATATTATAGCGTTATAAGGCCATATTAGCCCTCATTTAGCCACTTTCAACTTAGAAGTAAGTGATAGAACGCGAAAAGCTGACTATCAAAAACGTTTGTCGACTTGTAGATTGATTTTTTTTTTCTTTCAATAAACTTTAATATATTTTTGTTTGAATTTATATGGTTACGTAAACAGTTCCCAACATTTAGATTTTCAAGTATAAGAATGTTAGGTTAAGAATGTCATGATCATCAGTGTGTATTTTTATCCTTTTATTGTACTCTTAATAAAGTATTGCATTATTGGGTTAGTGCCAGATGTTGAATTGCATGAGAATGTAAAATATCGTGTTGTGCATTGTACTTCTGTAAGTTGTACACATACCGGGCATTGAATTAGAAACGTTTATTTAGTACCGTGTTGGACCTCCTTTAGCCCGAAGTACAGAACATATATAGTTAGGCATAGATTGTACAACATGCTTACGTCTTCAAAATACCAGGTGTTCACCAGACAGTCCTTTAACTGGCTCAGATTGAAGGAAGAAACTTTGATCCCGGATATGTTTTTCTAACATGTCCCACACATTCTTAATAGGAGCTCAGATACGAGCTTTGTGCTGCCCAGGAAAGATGGAAGAAGTCGCTGTCATGTTCGCTGAACCACTGCTGAACAATTCTTGCACTATGGACAGTGGCACTGTCGTCCATGAAACAACCATCACCTTCTGGATAAAGAGTCAACATTGCAGACTTGATCGGCAATAGTGTTAAGATATTCTTTTAGGATAACCGACCTTCCAGCAATATCAGGGACTTATTCCGTACCAACAGAATATGCTTACACCTTAACACCACTCTTGAACCTTGAGTTTTGTTTATAAGGCAAGCTGTGCTCATTGCTTCATGGGGCTTCCGCTAAACTTTCTGCTTACCGGCAGTACAGAACAAGGTGTATGACTCGTCGGACCACATGACTTTTTTCCAGTCTCCTAGTGTCCAGTCTCGATGTTCTTGATACCACTGTAGACAACTTTTCGGTTCTTCGTAGAACTCAGTGGTTTCCATATAGGTATACGGATACCGATCCTATTCAATTCCCTGCACATACTTCTGTGATTATGGGTGCAACAGCGTCGTTAAATGCTTCGGTCAATTACTGCACACAGGAAGTTCTCTTTGTCCGTACAAGCCTTCTCAGATGACGCCGATCTCGTTCCTGACAGACTGTCTTAGGACCACAGTTCCGGCTCTTAGACAAGCAACGTGGATTGTTTTTCCACTGATTAAACATCCAGGATATCTCTCTTTTTGAGAAACCCGTCAGCTCTGATGTTTTCAAAATCGATTCCTCCAGCCAGATGGACACCCATAATAAGCCCTTTATCGAAGATCCTTTGTTTTTCCTCATTGTGATCTAACACTATTGACGATTACTGACGAACATCATTCTTAAATAGTTGCCTTAAACACGTGATGACGCGCATGATCAAGTATGTTGCATATACGCTGCGTAAGCGACGTTCGCGTACATCTGCATAAAGGTTTTTAATTCAGTATCCATATGAATGTGTATATTCATATGGATACTGCTCCAGCCTGTGAAACGGTTTCAAGCAATTTATGACTGGTAAAACTGAAACGGATAAGCATTTTTAGGAACAGCTTCTCCTTCACTGTCAGTGTATGTGGCCTGTGTGACTTTTTTATGCAGCTTTCCATCTTATAATAACACCAGATCACAGTTTAAATGTTGAGCTGTCTAACTGTGCTCATCGTGGGAACTGATTCTTAGCTATGACAATATCTCACTGGCTGGCTATCTTCTCTTTACTTTACACGTTCGCTGTCCTCTGATTTGTGAGTTACGTGAAATACAGGCAAATCCCAACTTACGAACATAATGTGTTCCTTGAAATGTGTTCATAAGTTGAATGTTTGTAAGCTGAATTTATTTATTTATTTTTCTCATGATATATTACTAGCTTATTAATATATTGGGAACTTTTTGCAGCATAAACTGACTGTTCGTGAGTGCGGGTTTCTCTATTCGTAAAATGAATTGGATTTGCTATTCATTAGCCCGTAGGTGTTAATATAAGAGTGCTGCATTTTAGAAAAATATGGGAGTTTCTGTAGCATGCAGATCGGCGTATATATACTGTATATGCAGAAAATATCTGTCCATGCAGAATAATTATTCTGAAAATGTCGTCAAGGAGCGGCATATGCACGCCTTGTAGAGTTAATTGAAATTCACTGTACAAAACTGAAAAAACAGTTTACCACCTCCATCGAATCACTGATGATAACGAGTCATAACTTCATTCCGTAACGATCGTACTCTGACTGTTAAAAGATTATTCGCCAAGATATTTTCAACAGTTTTTTTTCCCAAACTATTTTGTTGAGACGTCGTAATCCCGCTTCACTTCTTCCTAATGGTAAAATGGCCTTGCTTCTAATTATAAAAGTTGGAATTGCTCATTTCGCATTAAACAGTGTTTCTAATGTACAAATTGTACAGTTGGCCAGCTGTACGTATTGGCCAATAGTAATGTAGCAATTTTAAACGACATGGCATGTAGGTATTGATTTTCAGGACAGTATTTTCCTAAGTTCTAAAAGCAACCTTCATGGCTCGTTATTTAGTTTAAAATTGGAATAATTTACTAACAATCGTAACAGAGCTCATGTCTTTGTAATTTTGACCCATCATGAGTCATTGTGGATCGATATAATGCATTAACAATTTGCCACTCCCATCCCATCTTATAACGAGGCAGTGACTATTATATTACTTTTTTTTCCTTACAGACATGCAGCTGTTATGATTATTTATTCTCTCTTTCTTCTCTAGTTTTCTGGGAAGTGTACTTGTCATCGTGCCACAGACGCATGAATATATGAACATAATTTGTAGGCTTTTCAAATTAAACCTAAAAAGGATTCTCGGGCAGAATAAGCAGCCGTTTGAATAGAACTGTTGCTTTAAAATTAAATTCCCCAGTTCAGTCAAAATGAAGAACTACAATATTATGCGGTTTCATTAGCGCGATTTCTTCTTATACTGTGAATTCGTCTCTTACATTAACTCCAATAAGCTGAAAAATTTTATATAGTTAACATATTTGATGGGCAATATTTCTGCTTTGTAAGTTTTGAATGGAATTTAATCCACTTTTTCAGTTTTAGGAATTTACATCACATAGTAGAAGCTATCGGTCCGAAAACAAACAAGCAAACAAACAAGACATTACACCTGATATAACAAATACCGTATCTAAAGAGAAAAAGAAGGAAAATGAAATGGAACTTTATTGAGCCTTGGTAGTAACACAAGTGATGATGATGATGATAATAATAACTGCTCTACTTACAGACCTTTAACACCTACGATCTGTCAAGCATCTTGGCTTTCGTAATAGCCATAATTTTAGGATGAGGTGGTTGGAGTCCTATGCTTAAATGTATCATTTTTGTGTAAATGGTATGTTTTCTGACCGGTTTTCCAAGTTTTAGGATGAACAACTAACTCACCTTCAACTATAAAGCTCTGATAAAGTTTCTTCGCGTTCTAGCGACATTCGAACTCACGTCTTCGTGAGTCGGACTTCGTCGAAACCTATTGAGCTACAGAGGCTCCAATACAGTGATAATAGGAATAAGTACTATACAGGTGATAAAATAAAGATTAAAAGGGTAAATAAATTATTAACACAAAATAAATGCAGAAAAACAAGAACAAGACAAATGTACAACAAGTAAAGACTAATGATAGGAATACACGATGTGTCTAATCAAGGGATATAGTCATATTAGTTACTAAAAATATCAACGACGTCATCACAGTCCAATATTCACATGAAGGCGCAATATGAGAGGATCATTTCAAAGGTTGTGCGTACCATACTCCTGTTGTTAAGCCAAACATTTAGTTAACAAAATTGAATTATTTATAAAATACATACCTTCATTATAATCTCCTTTCTTGCTTATCACTGCTTTCTAATGCGGAATAATTTTCGTATTCCTGTCAGTAAACCTTTTTTGTTGTTTTTGATGTGTTTGATGAGTTGTTTGCTTCATTAAAAACTTCGTCAGTTGCAGTGAAGTATTTCCTCCTCCCTCTCCCTTGTACACCAGTGGCGAGAAAGCATAATGTCATCTATATATTTTCCATAAGGTCAGATTCTTCACATGGAAAATGTGTTTTGCATTTTCTTGAATAATTGTCATGATATCCGACCTATTCAGATAATTATCCCTCCAAAATTATATTTTGGGCAACAAACACCCATTAACAGAAAATGAGCAGACGACTGTTTTATTCAGAGTCTGGCTTACAACTAACTTGAAGGTGGAAACTATTCCACTCGATACAAAAGAGTAGTATGGAAAACCTTTGAAATTACCCGCGTGCACAACGCATAATACGTTGTATATCTCAGGTATCACAACATACAAAAATTACTAGCATACTTTCATACTCTGCGTGTAAAATACAAGTCTTCCTTATTTAAATCTCATAAGTCTCACTATTTATTATAATCTGAAGTTATTGATTTTATTTCATTAAACTACATTATAGCTTCGTTTCGTTAGATGCTCGAGTGATTTGTGAAATATTTCTTTATTTTCATTAGAACTTACTGAAAGATTTGCCATTCTGCAGACTATAATTTATTATAATAATTTACATTTACGTAATTATAATGTAAATTATAATATAGTTTACATTGTATTATAATTTGCATAGAACAAAAGAGATAAAGGAGACCATTGAAGTATTCATAGAAAAGACACAGAGCAGAATTAGTGCATCTGCGAGATAGTGGTTGAGTGAGCCGGTGAGGGGGGGGGGGAAATCCATCAGTTAACAGCCAAATCGTTCTGGATGGGTGAAAAGCAGCACCTAATTCGTTTGTTTTGTGTATTAATGAGGATAATTAAACCGAGATCTTGTTTGGGAGAAAAATGCAACGTATACAACAAACAATGATATGGCAAGACTGCATTTTGGCAGCATTGAAGGGGACCAAATTATCCAGGTTATCCTCGCTCCATTGAAGGCTGGTATGGAAATCAGTGTTTAAGACATTGGTTGCAGACGATCGTGAAGCATGGGATATCTGAGCACTGCATGATTTATCGAATGAGTCAGACCAGTGAAGTGCACTATCGTAAGAAAAGCTGTGGATTGGATTAGTGGTGTGTAGGAGAAAGAGGATGGATGGTAGAACAGAGCCTACTGGCACTTCTGCAGTGGACGACCAGAGAGAGAGAGAGAGAGAGAAAGAGAAAGAATGCTTGTTACCCAGTTATAAAGGATAGCAATTAGTCCAAAGGATGCAATTTACTGAGCAGTCCTTGAAGCCCTACACGATCAGATATCTAGAAAATGTCGAAAGTGACTGCACATGTTACTCTAAACCTTCCCTTCCATAGCACGTGTTTAGTGATGTTCAGTCTAAGAGGTCAGCCGTGGATCTAGAATGGTGAAGTCCATATTGGTCGTCACTAATTAACTGCTAGGTAGAGGCAAAGTTAACTGTTGATGACTTGACTTTCTTTATTATTTTGGAAAGGACTGAGGTGAGGTCAATTGGTCGGTAGTTGGACGTCAGATGTTTTATCACCATTTTTTAGAATAAGTTAGATATATTCTTATTTCTACGTATTGGGATATAAGTGCAGTCAAACATAAGATATATATTGTAGAGACGATACGGGACAGGTAGAAGTTCTGGAGCACAGCATTTGAATACAAATGTACAAGATGCCGTCCGAACCGTAATACGTTTTAGATCATTTAGTATTCTTGTGAAGTAATTTTCTCGAAAACTATTGGTGACATACGTACACTTCAGCGTACGCTGAATATGAAGTTGAGTTCTTTTTGCAAGCCGCCTGTGATATGCTGAATTTTTTCAACTTCTCTGCTATGCTTTCTGTTGAACCAGGTTTTGGAAAGTGGAAAAAATTGGTTGACATGGCTAATGAAGAATTACATGCTAGTGAGGATAATTTTCGTGACTCACTTGGAGCAGGTGTCTAGGTCAGAGGAGCTGAAGAAATAGTGTGACTGTGGAAAGAAAGAGTAGAAGTTATCATTCCACTTGTTACCTATGTAGTACACTTTTCGGTGTATCTGGAAGGATAACTGGTTAGGAAAATATTAAGGGTATTGGTAGAGTGGAGAAGGTTATGCGGTATTCGTGATGGTAGGTGCATGATTTGCGTTAAGGTCAATGCTTATTGTAAATACTCCCATACCTCGCCCAACTTGGTCAGTGGCGTTGGAAATAGGAAGCCATTTAGAATTACGGACATTAAAGGTCACCTAGGAAGAAGACCTCATTATTTGAAAGGCTGGGCTTCAGAGAGTAGCGTTTCCGAGATAATAAGGTGAAGAAGTTGGAATGATTTTCGGAATTTGGTGAGTGACAAATACTGCAGATGAATTCAGCTAAATGGGACATGAAAACCTTATTTTAAATAGAAAACCATTCTATTGCATTCATTGTCCAATGTTACAAAGGCATAGATGCCCTTGTGGTGAAAGGAATCATGTACTGTGTTGGTTATTGATAGTAGACTATAGTTGTTATAACTTCTACTCTGCCAAAAATATGAGATTTGGTCTTGATGTCTGCAAGAGAGAGTTTATGCTATTTATGATGTATTTATGCAATAGATGTTGGAAAAAGTGTGAAAGTGATTCTTTTTGTAAGGATTTCGGCATGTATTTTTTAAAAATATTTTGTTTGATCTGTCGTTTTTGTTGAAATTAGTTTTTGAGCGAAGTTTATTTTAATCTCGCGACATTATCATTGTTTGTTGTACGTTTCATTTTTTATTAGAAAACAAATGAAAGGATAGACTTAGGGAGATGAGATGGATATACTCTTGGACAGGATGCCCATACAAAAAACTACTAGTCTCCTTGCTATAAAGTTGATTCCACAGTGCCTCTCACATACCATGCCACAATCCAGCCTTCCCTTATATCTATATCCATTATTGTATCATTATCATAAATCATTACAGTTTCAGCATATGCAATTCTAGTGTATTGAGATTAAACCTGTTTTTAATATACAAGATTATTCCACTTGAAAGATTTTTTATTCGCAACCATGAGATGTCACAGCTAACTGGAAATTATCGTTCAATTTCATCTTGGTTGATCCATTCACTTAGCAGCCACGATACTCGAAACCAATGAAGACTTGGTTTCGAGTCTAGTCGGCGACTAGAGGAAATTTTTCTAAGCCTTTTTTCGACCGTTTCCCGAGTTAGTCGATCTCTGGCACGGGCAAGCGGGTTTTTCCTCCCGGAAACTCGGGTTTTTCGTCCCGTAAACTCAAGAAAATCGACCGTAGAACCCACATTATTTCAGACATTAAATATATTGTGTTAGGGTTAGGGACCACGAGATGGCGGCACATTTGAGCCGTCTCTCTTCACTGCGTACCGCTTAATTAGTGATAGCCTTGGGCCATCTATCTCTGATTGGTGCCAGTGGAGATTGAACTGCCCACTCAGTCTCCAAAAGTTAGATAGGGCTAAATGGCCTCGCCTACTCCCCGTATACGGGAATAAAAAGGCATTAGATGATTTTTTTTTCTTATGGGTTTTGTAGCAACTGTTACATTTTTATTCTGTTGATATCTCTAATGTTTTCGTTATATTTTCCTGATGCATTATTCGATGTATCTAATAATCTTTATAAAGTATGCACTTCATTTTTAGCTAGAATGATATCAAGACATCCAGTAATATGAATATTTTGTTCTCGTATTTTTTTTTCGTCCATAGCGAAGTTAAATAAGTTGGTCCTCCAATTCTTTTGGCCATTTTAATTCCTCCGTTTTCTTATATCCTTGTTTCCATCTCAGTATAGTATCACTGATTATTGACCTGGGATGGCCCAATTTGTCAAAAAATTTGCGAAACATATAGGGCTCCGACATGGCATCCAATCACAACGCCTCTTTCAAACTCCTTCAGTTCCCTGCTCGCAGTCATTTCACCCGAACACAGTTGCAGTGAATTGGGAGCGCCATATTCCTCCAATTGATATCGGCTGCAAACACGTGACTCGTTACATGGCATGATGCACCTTGTCCATGGGGGGGGGGGGGGTCCATTGCTCTCTTTCCAAGCACTGCACACTCAATTATATCGTAACATGGATATTATATCTTTTAATTGTATTCTATCAACATACAGAATTTATTGAATTTAAAAAAGTTTCTGTTTTTCCTGTAATATAAATACTCCATCTATTGCCGAACTGCCTGATGTTACAAAATTATTGTTGCACATCGGGCAATCAATCAAATAATTTATTATATTTTCAATTAGAGAATCAGTTGAGAATAATGATGCATTTGGTTAGAAAAACCGATGGGTGTAATCTTGTCTACGACGCGAATAACGTTTTAAGGGATTTTCGAATAAAACTAAGTTATCCGTTCTCATACAGTGTTGGGAGAGTTTTGGGCTCCGGTAACTTCGTCTTTACCTCCGGAAAGCAGGCAACCCTTTCCCAAGAATACAAAAAGCCATAAATACATTTATAATACACTTGTCCTGAGGGAATCTGAATCTTCTCGTAGAGGAATGGCAGTGCTCCGGATACATTAAAATGCCTGTAAACACATAACCACGACACGCAATCCATCCTTTGATGGGATATTCTGGAGGAAGAGAGAAAGAAAGAGAGAGAGATTGAATTTCCAATTAATTTTGGACATACATTTAATGTTGTGGAATGTCCATTTATTCCTCCATTGTTCTCTGAATATGTCCTGTCAGTTTTATTCAGATACCACTAAATAAATGTTAATATTTTTTTTTTTATTCCAGGAAATACATTGCGTGTATTTCCTGGAAATACACCCAATGCAATAAATTAATTCATCTACATTAATGGAATAAATTAATTGAATAAATTAATTCATGCACATTATAAAAATAATAAATACATGTTATTTAACATCCTTGAAAGGGAACAGAATCCAGGTCGGTCTTTCAATAGATATATGTGTCATGGTATTCATACTGCACCATGTTGCAAAAAGCATTGCAACATTCTAGCAAAAGCTATCTCAAAGTATATGCAGCAAGAAGTATGAAAATAATGCCAAGGGCTTTATAGAAAGACATGTATACAGAGACAGCTAGAAACACCAACCTCAACGTGAAGTAAATTGGTACTGTGTATCACGTGTCTACTTCCGCCAGATGTGTCACAGTTCGATTGTTATATCCAAACCGCCCATACAAGAGATCCAAAATCTATAACACAAAAGTGGCATGTCTTGGCTAGTGATTCAGGAGAAACATAAAAGCCGTTATGTTTCTTCAACAGCTGTAGGTGATGTCCGTGTGGAAAATGTGAGTAAAACTGTTTCAAAGAGGGACAGAGGTAAACAGAATAAGAGAGCAGTAAGAGATGTTTGCTAGTTCATTAGCCTGAAGATGAGCCATGTATGTTGATCAACAACTACTAGTGTTTTTATATTTATATGCTCAGAAGAAACTTCAGAATGTGGCCATTTCGGTGGAGTAGTGCCCATGAAAATACCTCCAGAAAAGTGTAAGAGAGAGGTCATCTAAATGGATATTTACTGATAGCATCAAGCTGTTTAGGAAAGTTTCTGATATACCAGCACAAAATTCTTCAGGATTTCTATTGGTGGGAAGTGGTGTCGAACGGTGGTAACCAAGTTTTATGGAGACCATGGATAAGATGTGATTGTGCCAGGAAAGGCCAAATGTGTAAGTTAGCCGAAGAAGAGAAAACTGATGTGGACATGTAGATATGAATATTTCTAAGTAGTGATCAGTTTTTATAATCGGGGATAGCGGACATGGGGTGAGATCTTTCTTCCAAAAAATGAGACGTTCACCTCATCAACTGGAGAATGACAAGAAGATCAGTGTGTAAGACAGTGGATATGGAATATCTTCAAATTTGTATAATTTGAGAACTACAAAGTTTATGAAATGAAGTAGATGAATGAAATGTACTTTCATCAGAAATTCAAAGTGTTGCTAGGATTTGAAGACAGTGATTAATAAGTACATAGCTCAGGGGAAATCTGAAAAGAGGAAACAATTTATCATAACACGAAGTGAACAATTGAGATGAAACTGGCGATCCAGTTGCAAAAAACGAAAGTCAGTCATATAAAGGTAGCTCGGTAAGCTATCCGTTATGCCAGACCCAATCAAATGATCTGAAATGTCAAGAGTGACCATACCAGACCTTTTTGTGGTTGATGCCCAAAAGTACATGATGTTATTTACCTTTGATATTGAGTAGGTAATGAGGATAAGTAGATAAGTATTTGTTATAAGTAGTTATAATAGAGGAAATATTCTGATAAGTAGAGGGAAATATTTGTGATAGATGGTAATTAACAGCAGTCATTTCGGGAACCTTTTCTGCTTGATAATTGAAGTTAGAGAACGAAATCCAGTTTGTGTGAAGTCTCAAGGAAGATCTCACTGTTTCTGTTAACCTTCTGAGATAGTGATGAATAATGAAAGAAGTCAGGATAGTTATCAGAATTTGGATAGCGATAAGAAACCAAATGATTATAAAAAGGTATGTCATGGAAATTCATGCCAGAGCACACCATAAAGCGGGAATTGATGTGGACTTGGACTTGGATGTAAGTAAGTGCGGTGGCAGTGGTGCAGAAAATTGGTGAAATAGCACTTTTCGTTTTGTGTGGGTTGTTGTTTTTTTGTAATATTCATGTTTTTCATAATTGTGATTGAAACTTTGGTAAAGTTTTTTTTTTGTTATTTTGTTGAAACATTTTTTGATCTGGAATTCGACTGTATTTTAATAGCATCTTTCGTAATTTCTGAAAGTTAATTATAAAGAACAGGCATGTGATAAGAGCATCAAAGTGGCATGAAGATGTCATCCACACTTGAAAACGGAGTTATCTTTAATAAACGGAGTTTATTTACTGTTCATGAATAGCATGAACAGTGCTCATTATCTGCATTACCTGCGTTACTCAGACTCCTTTCAGACACGATTTATCAGAATAAGTGGGTGCAGAATTATTCGTAGATGATCGGCTACTATTTGAATACTTGTTCACGATCAGGATTGCCTAAGAATTAATAACCAGTCTGCGGAATCGCTTTACTGGCGTACCTTCGAATGGAGGATGTGTTAGCGCTCCTTAAGTTAATTATATTGTGTTATGTACGTTTAGGAAAGAAGTCACCGCAGTACATTTAAGATAAGATAAAAACAGAAAATAAAAAATTAAACAGCCACTTCATTCCTTCAATAAGTAAAGTGGAGGTATTTTACCCGGTGATGATAGTCATATATCTCTTACACGCATAGTTGGAATTACCTTACGAGTACGGCAGCGGCAGTACTCGCCTAAATGTTCCAGTATAGAAAGTGACTATACCGCAGAGCCTTTCACCAAATACAATGGAATGTACTTTCATCAGAAACTCAAAGTATCGCTAGGATTTGAAGTCAGTGATTAATAAGTGCATATCCCAGGGGAAATCTGAAAAGAGGAAACGATTTATCATAACACGAAGTGAACAATGGAGATGAAACTGGAGATCCAGTTGCAAAAAACGAAAGTCAGTCTTTTAAGCCCGTTGAGGACGCGAAGAATCTATATCAGGGCTTTTCAAGTGTAGGTGATTTAGCTAGTCTCATACGAAGCATCAGGGTTTTTCATCTCCCAATAACTCAGTTTTTCATCCCATCAAGTAGGCTAACCTGCTAGATGAACACACGCAAATTACAGACATATCAAGTAATGCAGACAGAATTACCTACACTATCATAATCATTAATCAGGTTGCTAAGATGCTGAGTTACTTACCGTGGCAGGCTAGTGAGCCTAAGA
This sequence comes from Typopeltis vanoorti, assembly GCF_054136105.1. Taxonomy (NCBI): domain Eukaryota; kingdom Metazoa; phylum Arthropoda; class Arachnida; order Uropygi; family Thelyphonidae; genus Typopeltis; species Typopeltis vanoorti. Next base: position 121,610,069 of record NC_143558.1, read on the forward strand.
CGAAAAGGAAGATGGGATGGGATGGAATGGAATAGGACTATAGTACAGGAAGGTGAGATTGACTTGGCACGGAGATGCTGTATCTTGTCTATTACTAGCCTATTAGCAGCTCAAATCGAGAGTTCCAGTCAATGCTTAGTAGAACACATCGCGTATATCGTATTTGCACTTCATCTGTCCTTAATCTGTACTTCGAATTGAATGAAACTCTCTCTCTCTCTCTCTCTCAGTGTACACTGGAGCATTTAGCTGGGATTGTAAATCTCAAACATGGATTAAGTGTATTTTTAGCTCAGTATTTTTATTTTTAATTTTAATATTAGTGCATATCCCAATTTACCTTTCTAAACTAAATACTTCGGAAGGTTTTTATCTGCTTAAGTAAAAGACGTGCTCAAGGATTAAATTGTAAACTTTTTTTTAAACTTAAATGGTTTTCAGATGTTAACACCAGGGCTGCTCGTGCATAGGCACTGCGGAACTGCAGCACCCCCAATGTTTCTCGATATATAAATATATTTATTAATTTATTTATATTTGCTTGTAATATTTAATTTTATCATCAACAATCCTATACAATTCTCTTATTTTGTATAAAAAATAATAAAAATCCATCTTGTAGCACTTAGGAAGGCGAAGGACGCTAGCGGCACTGTGATTTCCACAGTGTCATATTGCAACGCGCGCGAACATACGCACATCATAGTGAGATGCGAGCTATTAGCGTAATGCGGCACTGTCCGTCACGCAGTTCCAGTGTTGTTTATATGCAGTTTGCGCCAGTAGTAGATTATTCGTAGTGCTTATCGTGTTTACTCCGTCTCTTTAAATATTTGGACATTACAATTAAAGACATAACAATTGTTTTAGTAATTTTTAAGTAATTTTGAATTATACTAAACCCTATAATTTTATCGAAAATAAACAATATTTTTTCATGTTTAATTTTTTTTTTAATTTTTACCATAATTTTGATATTTTATCCAAACACGTATATACTGTACTTACAGTGTGTATGTATATTTCGAAAGTTGCAGCACCCCCCCATGATTTCATGCCGCGAACCGCCACTGGTTAACACAAATGTTTAACTATTCATACCTAAAAATTAAAGCAATACTTAATTTCTAATTTGATCCGCAAATTATAGATCTTCCAACAAGTGTCGGAAATGATCTCAATTACTACTATTTGCAATCGCTAGCAGATTTTATTAATTAATCTATTTGAATGCCATTCCTTGTCAATTAAATAATCATTACTCTTCGCAGCAAAACGCATTTTTTATCTGACCACGCGGTACATTTTCTAGTAGCTTAAGTTCATTATCTAAAAATTAAATTGTAAGAAAATTACCATTATTTTCATTTTATTTTAAGAAATAAATAGGATAAAATAACGAATAATCTTTGATTACAAGATTCAACATATTCTCATAGAATATCATCAGTAGTTTTTGAAATATTTGCTGCTCAAATTACACATGAATATTCTTTGCAAAGAGTTCATGAATGTTGATTGTATATTAAGTACATCGTTACAAGGATGTATACGCACTAATATAAAGAGATTAAATTTAATCTCTTTATATTAGTGCGTATACTCTTTATATTTTGACAATTGACAAAATTGAATAAAATACAATTGACAATTGGCAAATTGAAAAAAAATTGACAATTTTATTTAAACGCAATACGCTTGAAATCCAGTGCATTTAGACTAATGTATGCATACTGTATATAAATAACGATCATTCTAACTTCTTTTATTCTCAAAGAAAGTGGGCAGAGCTCTTCAGCATTAACTAACTTTTCTGAAAATCGGGGACAAGCGATGCTGTTCTCCATTCTTAACTATCATTGATTGTACTCACCGGTATCATTATCTGCATTCCAATATATATATATATATATATATATATATATATATATATATATATATATATATATATATATATATATATATATATATATATATATATATATATATATTGGAATTTTATCGACAAGAAACAACGAGATAAGACAAAAAAACTTTAATTAGAACACAACTAGTTTCAGGTGTACATACTATCACGAAAACTGGAAAAATTAGCAAGATAAAAAAGTTAACTTCTCACATAAACAATTTAGGAACAAAAACAACAGTCAAGTTTGAGCTGGCGTCCGCGTAATAGGTCTAGCGTGAGGCGTTAGTGAGTGAGAACTATCTCGAGAACGCCAAAAGTGAATTACTGCTGTGTGAATCAGGTAAGTTATAGCTTAAATTACTGTTCATGTGTGAGGGATCCATAACTATTTCTTTCGATTCTAAGATCCGTCTTTGTAGTTCACCAAGGCATTTATGGCTATTTGTAGTAAGATTCCAGTCTATCTGGTGTTGACGCTCTTCTAAATTAGAGTTGGCAGAGAAAAGGACATGACTGAAGAGGGCGCTTGAACTGGTTCTGTTCACCAGGGCATCTTAAAATTTTAATAAAATTGATTTTAAGAAATGTCAGCTTTAAAAGTAGAAATTAAAAAGATTTAAGCTCATAAAATTTAAATTTTACTTTTAAAGTTGACATTTCTTAAAATCAGTTGTATTAAAGCATTTAAAGTTCTGAGTAATTCGTCTTAACTAGGACCTCGTTTTATTTTCCATTTTATATCAGCGTGCCGTTGGTTCAATGTGTTGATGCTATGCTCTCTTTCATGAATTTATTTCTTAATAAATTTATACATGATCATACATTCCATGACCTAAATATTATTGACATATCCTTATGCTGAATGGAATCTACTAGTAACGTGAATCAAATGACACATCAGCTATAAATAAGCGATAAACTTCCCTCGGAAGACAGCATACAGGTTCTGGTATATAACATGAGTGGTTAATTGAGTAGCTTGGAAATGACATGTGAAGCAGCAGTTTCTCGAACATACTGAAAATGTTGCAAATACTAAACATGAAGTCACGTTGAACATTCGATCGAGAGAGAGAGAGAGAAAGAGAGAGAGAGAGAGAGAGAGAGAGAGAGAGAGGCAAAGAATCAGCATGATAGTTGTGTCAGATAGCTGTTATACTTTTGATCAAACGAGTATGGTATGCAACAAGGAACAAAAGAATATATCTGAATTCACCTTTAGTCGGAGACAATTCCAAATGTGACAGCAAACGATTGCAGAGGCACCACGTCTGTCAAAAAAAAAAGCTATTTCTCAGGAGAACAACTTAGCATTAACATCGGGTGCCCAAGTCTCCTTAATTATTTGGTCTTCTCAGTCACCGGCTCCTGAGATCACATTGAACATCTTTAGGATATGGGGGATGGAACGAGATATTCATAATGTGATGGATCTTGAAAAGTGTTCTCCTGGGTTAGGGCACCTGTAGGGTGTACTTCTGAAACCTCGTGGAGTTGATGCCATGCATCAATGTTGGAAGGCAATGCTGTTCTACGTTATGTTGATGGGTCTCTAATAAATTTCTGTTTTCTTTATTTGATTTAAGTATCATTGTGTAATTACATTTTATTTTAGTGCACCTATATAATATTTTAGTGCGTTAATATATAAGCTTCGTTTTGAACTGCACGTGATCTGAATGCATACATTATTTCAGAACATCAGGATAACTAATACGAATATTCATAATGTATATATATGACAAGATAAATAAATGCATTATCTTATGGATTTATGCATTATCCTGATGTTCTGAAATAACGTATGGAATCAGATCACGTGCAGTTCAAAATGAAGCACTTGTTTCTTGAATTTAAATGCACTTATTCGTTTACAAATATTTCCAAGTTAATTAAACGAATATACAAGTGTTTCATACGATTAAGAACCCACAACGAAGTTATCATTTGTGTGGAGTGTTACAGATTCCACCTTACTTTCTTCCATACCAAATTTCCATTTTAACCGTTATGCTGTCTCCCACCTGTTATTTTATTTTAAATTAATGCTGAAGGAATTCACATGGGTGCGCTCCCTTGTGAATTCCTTAGCAACTTAGCCTTAATTTGCCACTTTAGATCGTGCTAGTACAAGATAAGTGAGGCGCGTACTACCACTGAAAAGCCACTCACTAGTGGAGCCTTCACAAGGACAATGAAACAGCGAATAATAGCAGGCAGACAGGATACAGATAAGTAGCAGGTAGGAAAGAAAGGTCCACGACTGTCTAATGTACACCAGAAAGAACGTGACACCCAAGAAACATAGCTGCTGTCTCACGCATGGATGCGTTATTTCATGGTGCCGCTTACGTTCGATTCAGTGCTAACAGATTGCCGTCGGGAGATGTCTGGCAGTACAGTACACATGTTGTCGTGACTACTGACATTCCAGATAGGAAGCGACACATCTCCATTTGATCTTCATTAGATGTCTGTCGAGAAGCTCTCCTCATAGTCGATTTTCCTGCGTATTGTTTCGTTGTATGTCACCTCCAATGGCAGGGAATGAAATTCCAGTAGCTACTACAAGCAATAAATTTTTTCAGTTCAGAAAATACTTTCTTACTACTCAGGAGTTTTGCAGCGTATTAAGAGCGTAACATTGTTTTTCCCAAATAGTACAAAACTGTTCTTCTTTATTCGTATTTATTTATTTTTAATATGAATAATACTATGAGAGGTAGCAGAACCTATAAATCGATGTAGGTAAAGAACTGGAAGGGGAGAAACATTATTTAACTTTTAAGAGATTTTCTACAACTGAAGGTTATAGATAATGGTAAACATTTTGTTAGAAAGGCCATTTAACAGAAGGGAGGCAGTTAGAATGATGGAATAAGAAGTAGGTTTAGTGTGTTTGAAGTTGGACTATAAAGGGATGCTTGACAACTGATCCTCTTGTTTTAACAAGGACTGATGAGTGTGGTGGTTCGGTGAAGCAAAAATCATGGAAGTAGCTGTAGGAGATATAAGGCTGAAAGATATCTTCTGTGATACAGTAACTGTGAGTCAGTGAGAAGATCACTGAGCAGACGGCCTACCCTTACTCTACGCAGCATAGGAATTTTTAGGGAAATCCTTCGTGCACCACTCCAAACATAACATTATTCTAAGGTTGGGAGGTTTTTAGATTTAAGAGTTTGAGATGGATGGATGAAAACTAGCAGCTTTAACTGAAAATATTTACTAAGTTCACCGTGCAGTGAGGTTACAGAACAAACGCACTTAATGAACATAAATAATATGTAGGACTCATTACCTCGCCCGTAATTGCAATAAAACCGAACGAAACCAAAGCCTAATGTCACAAACATCTTTCACACGACTATAGTACAAGTATAAACTTTCACTTCCTAGTTATCTATCCACTCAAATTTTTAATGAAGATTTGGCCATAATAATTAAACCATATGCTCGTGTGTTTAGTGTATTCAATAACATATACTCTTCTCTTATACAGTAAGATACTGTATTATACAGTATCTTATAATCATTATATTACGAAAATCTCATTAGTTAAGGAGGTATCTCGTGAAATTCAATATCATCATATAGTTATATATAAATGTTTAAATAGTCTTCGTAGCTTATTCAGCAACGATATCCTTCAGTTGAAAAGATCTTGGATAGAATCCCATCCAGAAAACTTTTATACGGACTTAGCTGTTCTCATAGGGAAATAACAAAAGTTTTTCAACTTGGAAACTAGCAAACTGACCAATGAAGTTCACCACTGAATAACAGTAACTATACTATCAGGAAAGCCTATCCTACGTTCTGAATGAAACTCTTGCCACTGCAGTAAACAGATTAACTCAAGTTAACCTCTTTACTGCAGTGCATGGCAATGGCAAGGCATTTGAGCACTAAGGGAAAGATAGATGGGATGAGTTATCTGAATATTTGACTTTATTTCCAGACGTTTCTTTACCTATCCATGCGCGGCCTCATCTTATTTCGCATACTAAACAGACAATAAAAAATCTTAGACCATACTGATTATACGTTGGTCAGTATGTAACAGGAGTCGTAATCCTAAAGTAAACCATTGCTCGTAGAAATGATACTATCTGTAGTGGGCCCGGAGTGGAAATTATCGACGAGGATTCCATCGACAATGTCTATATTGTTTGCAACATACATTGCAATCCATTTACTTGGTGCAACAGAAACCGCGACTCGTCAGATTGATGAAAAATTCACTTTTGTTGTTACATTACCATAAAAAAAGTAAGCTAGCTCGAACTTGTCTCATACGTTTCAGTTATGCGCTAATTTTTAACCGCTTTACCTATCATTGTCATAGCGCTCTGATTTCCTGAGTGATAGACATACACTGGAAACATTAAAATTGTACAGACTTTCGCTTCATACCTAGTGAATATCGATCAGCTTCACAACTGTTCACAGCAATTGTCACAGTTGTTATCTTCCATAGAATGAAAAGTTAGAATAAAAATACTCTAAGGCGTATGCTTTAATATATGAAACTGCGCTTGGAAGTTTAGTGCCGTATTCGGTAATTGCCTTTAGAAACAATGAGAAATCGATGTCACATTTGTTGTCCTGTTATATTTATCATGATAATCCTACTTCTACAAGGAGAACGGAATCGCACATCCAGACTATATAAGAAGCACATGTAGTAAACCTGGCTCTAGATATCGCTTTATTTTCCAGAAATTTATAATCCAAACGATTATTTCAGTGGGATTCTCTGCTTATTTATACACTATAGTCGGAGTGTTTGTACCTTTAAAATGGAATGAAATATCATTAAAACGAAGCAAATGTTATTCGTTGAAGTGAATTATAAGTTTGAGATTCGCTTTTTATATATATTTTTCCATTACAAGAAAAAAAGCGCGACAAGATAAAAGTGTTTAATCCTAAACTGAAACAAAATTGCCGTCACCTGTTCTTCCTTATTGCCACTTATAACCTACACTTGCAGTTTCTTAAGTCTAATGAGCCGCCAACATCCTAACTGAATTAAATTTTCTCGCTGGAGATTTCATGGCATTTCCCCGAAGGAAAAACAAGGATCAACCGGCATACTGAGAGAACAGCCAGAAATTGAAAATCGACCGTAACTTTCACTCGCCTGCGTCACTGACGTGGGAAAAAAGAAATACCCGTAGATTTCTTTTTTGTTTCATTGCTTAACTTTCTTGGGTTTGGAAGTGTGCGCGTGCACGCTCGTTCTGTAAAAGATGTAGCGAAACTCTCGAAATGGTGATGCACAACGAATAAATCTCCCACGAGAGTGAGGTGAAACAGCATACTGTACTCCTAAAAGGGAAACATCGCCTAATATTTATTTTCTCTTCTGAGTATCCTGTGAAATAAACAAACGAACACATACGAAGAGAAGCAAAGCAGCAATGATATTGTGGTTAAAGTTTCACCTTATTATTTGATTGTGTGCCTTATTCAGAAATATAACACATTTTGAACTGTTAACGAAAACTGATTTCATGTAGGAAACTATCAGATTAATAAAATTTTACAAAATTTACAAAATAAAATTTATAAAAAAAAGGAACTATTTGCAGAAGTGAAACTTAATTATTAATAACAACATGCAGAATGTTCTTGAGAAAAGTGATTAGAGTGAGCACCGTTGTGTACACTAGATGTCGAAACAGTTGTTATCCACATATTACTCATTAGTTAATATTTGCATATTAATTTGATCAATACAATTCAAGTACTCTTCTTTCTCAATTAAGATTGGTTAACATCGTTGGGACAAACAGAATCTTTAACAGAAGCTCTAAAAGTAAGACAAAAAAAAAAAAAGAAATTAAAAAGAGATCTAATGCAGTAAGATCCGAAGAACGTAGGACTACCGCAAAGGTTCATCACGATTTACGGAGAGGTCAGCAAAGTTTCACTCTGCAAGTTCATCACTAAATTTACGGAATTTATGTAGCGCTGTCATTAAATTCTGGCCAGGCCAGCAGCTACATTTGAAGCATTACAAATTTGGATATAATCTTCTTATAGTTTTTCAGTGAATAATAATGGGTCGTACTTGTACAGAGCACAAAACATAAATTTTTCTAATGTCGCTGACATACTCTTTTATCATTCGTACTGTTCAGTGTCTCGAATATCAGCAAAAGTCTTATCTAACTTTGTCCCAGCTTCAGGGCAAAAGTTAGTTTTACTTACCTATCATTTGGTGTAATTTTGTACAGTTGCAACTTGGTACACCGCTTTCAGTTACTTTCATAATATCTATCAAACAGTTATCATATTTTTAATTCCAGACTCGGGCACTGACTTTTTATGAATTCTTATTGACTCCTGTTCAGAGTGTTTTAAGTTTTCTTTTCTATAGGCAACATATTAAATGCAATGTTTAGATGATGGCTCCACATTAAAACCGCTTTCTAAACCGTTTCAAATAGTTCAGTACTTGATGATTACTTATCATTTATATTATAATAATGCAAAAACGTATCCAGTGAAGAGAGCATGAATGTCTGCTTTTCAATGTTGCAGTTACTCAGCTGTTGAGGATGAATTAGAAACATTTAGTGATGTGAATTTCCTTATGGAAAGCCTCGTTTTCTCCCCTAAGGCTCCATAATCTCGTAGTAAGTTCTCTGACGTTAAATATACAAAAAAGAGACCCTACTAGTTCGATTTAGTAACGCACCAGACAATCTGGTTCTAGGCTTTGTTTTAGAAGATTCCTGCGGTAGTCATTCTTCGGCACATACAAGGAGGTATTTGTCTTCCGAAAGAAACTCTCGTGTTTTAAAGGCTGAAAATTAAGTAAAATCGGTGGCAGAACACAGGAATACGTACAACAGTTACTAATTGGGATAAGACACATCGTGTCTCTTGTAGTACGGCAATGGAGAGACGAGATGACCAGCTGTTTACCGATATAAAAAAAGGTAAACATAAAAGAATATTTCCTTCAACTTCAGGAGAATAAAAAGGCATTAAGTTTATATATTTTATATTTACAATTTTGTATATTTTAAAGTTCTTATTTAGTGAGCTGTTAGCTCATTGAATAAAATCTATTTAACGGTCATTTATCTAACGGCAGTTTGGTTGCATTAAGCTATTATTTAATCACGACTATTATTTAACCCATATCTGCTGCATATCATCTCCAAAGTCTGAAATACGTTATTAAGCATTTGTTTCTCAAGTGTTTTTAGAACGTATTTTACTATTAATGTAATTAATAATGGCATTTAATGTGGTATATGCGTGCCAAATAACAATAGCAGTGAAAAAAAAAATCTGACACATTCTGCTTTCATACTCCTTTGTGGATCTATCTGGTAGACTATATACGAGATTTTGACCATTCATAGTATAGTTTAGATAGTGCTGTGAATAAGAGAGAGGCAGCTTCCGTGATACTAGCATTGGAGCATCTAGCACTAACTATCATAACCATTTATTTTGCACGGGATCACACATTCCACCCTCTCTCTCTCTCTCTCTCTCTCTCTCTCTCTTTCTCTCTCTCTCTCTCGATATCTGTGCTTTATAACGACAAACACCTGACACTGTCAATAACGAAACAGTGGATTATGGAGGCGTATGCTTGATGAACTGGTCATCCATTGTATACGAGTCCATCACTATAATGAATGCAGATGTACTCATGTGCAAGATTATTTAACTTCTGCTTACTTCGCAGTGAAATCCATGTTTATACCAAAGTAAAATAGATATTTCGTTCTTTTTGGGTCTCTTTGATGATTTTCTTGTTAGCATAATACTAGTTTATTTTCGGTGACATTTCAGTTCAATTTCGACTTGTCATTTTTCCATACTCTAAGGCAATGTGGTACTTAATTCTCTTCATATTAGATGTCATTAAAATTTAGAAAGAGATTATTTTTTAAATTAAAAATTATGTTTCAATTAATTTTTGGTATTGAGACTACACATATCTAAACATATAGCAGGTTTAATAAAATAAACAATATTAACATGTTTTCTAAGTCTTCGGACTTACTCATCAGGAATACCAAAACTTATATAAAAAGGCTGGAAAAAACTAATCACCATAGCAGATATCAGAACTTCATAAGTAGTGCAATAAAACAAGTGACCAGAAAAACAGTTGTATTAATTACTCTATACGCGTTGGAACAATGCATGTTGTTGGTGTCACGTTGTGTAATATGACGCGTGTCATATCCCAGATCCACGGTTGTGTGATTTTTTGATGAAATCATACCAAACTTAATGTAAATTAAGCTCTGGGTTTTATCGCATTGCTGCGTGGAGATCCAGAACATTTCTTGGGCTTCTTTAAACTTTCTCGTAAAACAATGATTATCAATATATGATATTTATATTTCTTGACAAAGTACAATAGGGAACAAATTAATCCGAACATACATTTAAAGAAAAATTTTAATTTTACAAGAAAATGAGTACAAAAATTAAACTCCAACTTTATCTAATAATATACAGGGTGTTCGGGATAAATTTGACAGTTTCGTAAGGAAAAAGAAAATCTTCTTTGTATCTATTAAATTTAATGAATTGACAAAAAAACATTACAGGCAGAGTTAATTACAATACTATCAACAAGATTTACTCAAAATAACCACCATTAGCATCGATCACAGCTTCAATTCTGCTTCGGAACCTCGAACAAGCTGATGCTACAGTCTCCCTGGGAAGGGCCGCAAAAACTGTTTTAATTTTATCCATTAACTGGGCTTTTGTATTACTGGAAGTGCGATTGGTGTCTTTTTCAACTGCGCCCCATACAAAATAATCCATGGGGTTAAGGTCTGGGGAGTTTGGAGGCCAAACATTTGGACTGGTGAAGTCGTAGAAATTTTCAGACAACCATTTTTGACTTTTCCCAGAGGTGTGGCAAGGGGCCGAATCCTGCTGCCATACATACGGCCTACCATTGGCTACCCTTGTTATCCAGGGCTTGACTACAGTTAGCAACTCCGCGAACAAAGCCCGAATTCCAATGCCAGGGTTCTTCAACACCTGTTCCTGCAGATTTGCGAGGAATTCTGCTGTACGAACGCAATCAGATCGTCTGCTAGGGATCTTTCTTCTTGCTACATCCTCGTAGTCACCATTGCAAGTCTCTAGTTCATGCCTGGTTGTTTTTACTGTATTCAGGGAGCATTGGTCAGCAGTCGTAATATCCTTATTTTGATGGCGGGCACGAATCATCATGATACAAGTTATTCTCTTCCATGATTCAGGTGGGTTCCAGCTATCCATCCTTTCTGACATCTTGTATATGAATGAAGAAGGGTCCAAACTTTTAAATGAAGAGAAGTGTGTGTTAATACATGTAACTTACGGAAAAATATAATTAATTATAAATATGTCAAATTTATCCCGAACACCCTGTATATGTGCTCTTCTGTTCCTAATAAGTTCATTAATTTGTTTAGGCATAGACATTACCGACGTAGAACACAGTTTTCTTATTTATGCATCTCGAAGCCATACTTTTATAATGGATTGTATTAAGTTATCCTTTATATCACAATTTAATTTTCCAAGTCTCTTTTTCAATATGGACCACATAATCTATTATGTGGTCCATATTAAAATTTTCTATTAGGATAATTTTAGGAGAGTTACTTGGCCACTGAAGCAATGCAGTTGGATGTTGTGATTTTTGAGGAACTCTTTCACTTGTTTTTTAAAAAAATGTATGGCATAGAACGAGATCCTTTTGGAAGATGTATTCTTCTTTGTCTTTCTTGATGTGTGGGACCACTCTTTTATCCAATATGTTTAAGTACTGGTCACTTTTCATCATACTACAGGCAAAAGTGATGAAAGGTCATGTGTAAAGCAACCCCAGTACATTTTTTACTTGGTTGTTTTGGAGCTTGTTGAAGGTGGGCGGGATAAGTCTTCTCAGTCGCTGATTTGCGAGCATAGCGTACTCGCTCTCCTTGGACAATGAAATGGCTCTCATTTGAGAATATGACCTTCTTCCACTTCTCAACAGTCCATTCGTTGTATACTTTTGCCCACTGGAGCCTCTTTTTCTGCATAGCCCTCATCAACAGTTGTTTCTTTTTTGGTCTGTCGGCAATCGCTTCCAACAATCTTCGACGGACTGTTAAAAGCATTAATTCCACTGACTGCTAAGTCTCTGTTTAAGTCTACAGCAGACAATCTTGGATTCATTTTGCTTTTTCTAGCTAGTAAAAGATCTTGAGTAAGTGTAGTTTTCATTCCCCCCCATTATTTTTTTCTGTCAGAAGAAAAGTACTCAAACCAACACCATACTCATGGCAATTTGTATTTGAGTCATGTGCTCAGAAAGAGTACATATTTTTGAACGCTTTCTTGGAGATGTATCCAGTTTATAACTACACAAGAATACAACACTACGAATGCCAACTTGTTTACACTATTAAAAATGCACAATACTATTAATAAACATCGTCGAGACAGGTAAAACACGTAGCACTCAACCAACACAGTGAACTAAAACCAAAACGAAAATAGTAAACCGAAACCAGAACCAAAGTTATTGTGAACTGAAACAAACACCAACCCAAATCCAAAACCTTGACGAAAATTCGACTTGTTCGGATTAATTTGTTTGCTACTGTACTTGATGGCCTGTGTTTGTTGTATGGAAAGCTAATCCTGATTTATGCTGTCTTCTTTCTACAACGTCTTTTAAGTATTCAGACATGCGAATCTTCCCAGACATTCTCGTCTGGCTTACATATTAAATGCCACAAGAGCAGTGAATTTCATAAACTCTTGGTTTTTTCATGAGATGATGTGGAGGTTTTGGTGGGTGTAAGAACCTCAAGATCTTATACATTGGCAGAGAGAGCCACCTTAACGTTGTAATCATGAAGCATTAGTGCAACTTTGTCAGTAACGTTCTTGATGTAAGGTAACTTGATTGCATTCTTGAAATCTTGTTTATGTAGAACAGCTGTCGGAGGCATATTAAGAATCTTGTTAATCGTCTTTGGATCGTATCCATTGAGGGAGCGAGTATGCCTCAGATAGCGCACTTCTCACTCAATTTTATTTTGAGATACTACAAATGTTGTAGACTCCATCTCGTAATGCCTTGTAATGGCCAAATCTCTTAAGGACCAATTCTCTCCTATGAGTCAGTCGCCTCGGGCCCTGTTGCAATGTTGGTTTTTTTCTGAGTGCGCCATTATTTCCACCCAAACATTCAATGAACGTCAGATGCATTTAGTACTCAAATTAACTTACATGTATCATTAGTATGGTGCACGTAAGTTAATATTTAAGTGAATCCGACTAAAAGAAATATTATAAACGTATTATACATTTATCTCTATTATACTGAGTGAGCTAAGTTGGTTAGATAAGTTGTCTCTCACCCCTTCGTTAGAAACTAAACTTGCTACTTTTTCAAGCCTTAATAAATAGGTGGTTGCGGTTTCCCACCATCTTACACAAACATCCATGCCACAGTGGGATGTGAGCACACGGCCTGTTGGTTGGAGAATGTCCGAGTTGGGGTTAATTAAGCAAAAAGTAGGATTTGGTATTTCGTGGGGTTCATGCCCTTGCACCCTAGATGAGTTTATACCACCCTATGAAAGGTACATAATAATAATAATAACGAAAGTAAGCACTTCAGGTGATGACCGTACAGTTAATTATATTGAAAATATGCATATAGTTCAATATAGTTATTCTCAGTTGTCTATATATAGAACATGTTGCTTTTCCCTCACAGTCATAGGTCTCTGATTCGAACTCAAATATTTATTTCTTTTGTCACAAGTATTTGGTACAGGAAAGATTTCCCTGAGGGGAAGGAAGGATGGTGCAACTGTTTGAAAAATATGCATCACTTTGTTTTCGCGAAAGAGTCTGGTCTGACCAAATCACAAATCAAATTCAATTAAGTACAACTGAATGTTTTAACTTTTTGTTTGTGTTTATTAACATATTCTAAAACAGCTTAGATCAGGCCGAAGTTTAGTGGTGTTGGTAAATCTGATATGATACTTCTCTGCAGCTTGATTTTAGTTGACTCATATTTCGATATAGAAGCATGTATGCAAACGATTGGTCCATCCTCACGAGCGCAACTGTCTCTGTCTCCCATCCTACGTTTACAACTGGCATTAGTATGCCAGTTGTAAACGTAGAAAGAAAGATATATATATATTTAAATAATTCCTTCACAAGAATTTCAGATACGTATGGTATTTCACATCAAAGCGAACAACTCTCATGAAGATTGTAAAGCCTTGTGTTACAGACGCGTAGGATCAAATGAATTCGGTCGATACATTGGTCCTGTGCATTCCGTCAAACATTCCTCAGAGTACTCTTTGCACAGTATAACTCAACAGTTTGCAGGAAGGTCCGTAGAGTTGTTACAGTAACTGAACAGCCAGAACATTTCTTGCAGTTCATTTCTTATAACACAATAAAGTGATTGCGACATATATGTAACTCACAGCTGGCATATACCCACCGAATGCTTTTGCTAATGGCAACGTTCGATTTCTCCAAGCTTTCTCATCTGTTGTATATTCTTTCTGAAGATCAAACTATATTTTTGAAATTACGTCCGAAGCAACTATGGTTAGAAGGCCAGTGTATTACATTTGTAAACAGCATATTTTGTTTTGGCTGGTTTGTCTATTCCGTGGGATGAAAACTCGAGTATCCAGGAGGAATAATCCTATTGTCCCTGTAAGATATTGGATAACTCATCTAGCTGAAGAGCCCTTATAATGCATTTGTTAGTCCTAGGCGAGTTACAATCAGGTCGTTCCAAACAAAGGGCATCGTCGAAAGCGACTGCTTTACTGAGTTAGTACTATAGTATTGTCCGGAAACTATTGTTCTGTGTGTGTCGGTACAATCAAAATTATTTCCAAAATTAATATTTTGATACGTCGTGAATAGAGCAATGCTTTTATTTTTTAGGCTATATAATTAAGAAAATCTATACATTTCAATATTTTAAGTATCATTTAAAAACATGAACGCTTATCAGAAGCCCATTTTAGACTAGTTTTGGTAAAATAATTAAAGGTTCATCATTAGTTGTTTGTTTGTTTTCACATGAATTTACTGCTCCTCAAAGAGCTAGTGTTTCATAACGTCTGAAGATTCAAGTTTTATCCTTATAACTGGAAATCGTGGGTAGAAAGAGTGCAGTGAGTCAGCATGAAGTGTTAGCTAACTTGTTGGGTGAATAACTCGACTAGCTAAGAAGTGCTGAACGCATATTTATGGCCTAATACCACTACACTTGCGATATATGGTTGATTTCTTTCCTTCAGATCTTTTGTTAGACTATGGCCAGTCTTCATACTTGTGAAGAAGGAATATTTTAAATGGAAACTGCGGTAGTGAGGTAAACTAGTATAGTTCTTAGCACTAGTAGCTCATTAAATTAAATATAGATGGAAATAATTAAAGAATATGAAAACTGATAATTAGTACAGTCACTTTCAGTCAGTTGTGAGCATTCTGTTTAAATAATATGAAGATCAAAAATTGCCTGAGCATGCAACAAAACATATACTATACCGAGTAAAGGACTTCGCAGTTCAAGTACAGGTACTATAATATTGACCGCCAATTGTGTGGTTTGCTGTGCATCAGCCATAACTCTGTGCTCTCTTGGTGTACTACTGTTCAGATCGATTTTACGGCACTGAGCGTGAATGTAGCAACACTGACCCACAACCACACATTCACGCGTGGTTATGAACGTTGAAACTTCCACTGACAGGAAAGAATCAAAACAATATATTAGAGAAAAAAAAAGAAGTGAAAAGAGCCTTGAACTTGAGCCCAAGGACGTATATCGATTTAAGACCAATGCGAACTGTATTAAAACTGCATAATACTTAAAGTATTCTGTACTACATTTTTGCATTGGGAAAAAATTCAAAAATAACAAAATTTCAGTTCAGTGGGGAAATAATAATAAGCGTGCAATAAAAATAAACTATAAAAAGTTTTTTTTTTTAACATTTCGATATTGATTCCTATATCATCTTTTATATTTTTATGCGTTACTTGTAACATTGCAATGCAATGCAGAGGTGCTCTCTCTCTCTCTACGATTGAATATGCAATTACGATTTGAGCTTTCTACAGACTGCCTCAGTATAACAACTAAGTGGGAACTGTCCGTGCCCTAAATCATAACCGGATTTATATAAGAGATCCACTTCCATTTCGTGCGTACGTTGGTGCTATCTTAAAACACATTGCAAAGCACTTCAAGAGTACAATAAAAACTACAATAATTGCTGTAGTCATAAAACCTACACTCGTATCCAAAAGATGCAGATTCAATCGAAAAAATATAGGATTATACAAAAGTCGGTAGCGAGATTATTCTCTCACATGAAACCCTTACCAGCACTCAGGGCTTAATTTTGCATGAATTATAGAAGTTAAATTTCAGATGATGTAGCACTTCAGAAGTCATTAATTCTGACAGTCAAGAAAAACAGTGAAGTAAAGCTTATAACAAACATAATTTGCAACACGAGGTTGACTTTTTCGTAGTTTATACACTGTTACCATGAATTAAGGAACAAATGAAAATAGCAATAACACGGGGATGAAGGAAATAAATCAACTGAAACTCAGGTCCTGGCCTGTTGTGTGTTGGGTGGACGCACCTACTTCGGTTTGCTTCCTAGTTGAACCATGAATAATGCATATTATTGAGACGAGGTCCTGAACCCCTATTCGTCCTTATGCGGATACCATAGGGAAGACGTATGTCTTACAAGAAGATCATCCTCATCGAGCGAAGCTCGTGGACCAATATCTTCAAGAAGAGACTATCGTACGTATGGACTGGCCAGCCAGATTTCTTGATCTTAATTAATTTGAGCATGTCTGAGATGTTTTAGGTACACGATCCTTTTGAACCTTTACAGAGACTGTCAATAGATCGAACAGACCATCCTCCCCCTGCTTAAAACCTTGAGGAACTTAGGAGAGCTTTGCAAGAGCAATGGTTGTTATTACTAACGGAGCTTCTGCGCACCATTGTAACAAATATGAAGCATCGTCGTTGCGAGCGCTATATTGCTGTGAGGGATGACCACTGTTATTGAGGTACTTTGGCAATCTAATTTTGACCTCCTATATTTGACGATTGTCTTTATACTAGTATATCATTTGCTACTGAACTAAATTATTTATTTACACTTTTGGAGTGCTTCTTTCACATCTCATATCTTCGGATTTTCACCAAATTGCATAAATTTCATCATACAGTTTTGAGTTATCGTGATTTTTATCTTCGTTCCGTAATTTATGGAAAACAGTGTATTATTAGTGGTTCTTTTAATATATCTTATTGTGGTCCAATCTTCGTTGCATTTTATGTTAATTTTTGTTCCTGTAACTCTGTTGTAGCTGTCATACATATGTGTGTGTGTGTGTGGTAACAGAATTTATTGATTTTTATTTTTAAAAGTTTTTTTTATATAATAGGATAATAAATCTAATTGCTTTTTCAAACTTTCTGTCGTGAAGAATCTGCTAATCCAAGGAATGTATTTATATTTGAAAGGATGTAAAAAAAATAAACATGCATTGGATAAATAAACGAAAACGCGATCCAGATTTTGAGCTTTTACAGTTGACGAGACTCTCAATAGATCAAACCGAACATTCCATTTTTCTTTATTTTCACAAGTCATAATGACATACAACCCACAGTTCTTCATTCTAAGCCAAGCTAACCAACTGT
This sequence comes from Typopeltis vanoorti, assembly GCF_054136105.1. Classification (NCBI taxonomy): domain Eukaryota; kingdom Metazoa; phylum Arthropoda; class Arachnida; order Uropygi; family Thelyphonidae; genus Typopeltis; species Typopeltis vanoorti. The sequence goes on from NC_143558.1 coordinate 121,627,753, forward strand.
TTGCTACTAACTCTTTTTATTTCTCAGATTTGTAGGCCTAGTTCCTTTAGCCATAACAAACTTTTTGTAATCGGTAAGCATCCTCAACAAGAGCAGAGTGTATGACTACTGATGATTTTGGAACCAAGAAAACGCAACGAAGGCACAGTTGGCATCGGCTGCTATCCCATGCTCCTAAATCGTAATCCGTTTTGATTATGGTTACAATATGATTCTGCTGACAATTATTTTTTGCTAAGTTACAGGAGGGAAAAAATCCCATTATCTTGCCCCAGTGATAAGCCAACTCAGGAACCGGCAGGAAAAAATCTTCCGAAAAATTCCTCTAATGGAGAACTTTGTTAAATTTATTATTGAGTGATAAGCATGCGGTCGTGTGAGAAGTTTACGGTATCGAGAACCATATTATAATATAAATAAGGAGTTTATTAAAATAAGCAATTACAACCCGACAAGTTTCGTACGTCGTAAGACTTGCATCATTAGGGTAGTGGTACATGAACGTTTTACATAAAAGCCTATTAACAATTAATTACATATTTTGGATGTTTTTGGTAACTTTAAAGCTGTTACATATAATTGATAAACCAGAATACAAATGATAAATTCGTTACTGTATGCATAACGTTGGAACATTGCTAGTTGTTGCTATCACGTTCTGTGGTATCACGCGTGCTATATCCTGGTTCCATTGCAGTTAAATGTTTGATGAAAGCAGATCATACTTGACGTAAAATTAAGTCTTGATTTTTATTGAATTGTGTAGGGATCCTAAGCTTTTGTGAGGTTTCTTTAAATTTTCTCGTAAAACAGTTATTATTAATATATGGCATTTTTGTTTGTTGCCTTGAAGAGTACTTGATGGCCAGTAGGGGTTGTGTGGAATGCCAAGCCTGATTTATTGACGTCTTTTCGACGTCTTATACGTGTTCAGACATGCAGATCTCTTCCGACCTTTTCTGTATACAGAAAAGGATAACCTTTCCCTTCTCTGCATACAGAAAACCTACAACAACGGGAAGATTTTTAAATGCCGCTTCACAGCACCATTCATTGCAAAAGATAGGCGTAATTAAAACTTTACTAGATAGGGCATACAATATATGAAGTACGTCAAAAGGAATAAAGAACTGCATTATCTGAAATACAAAACTCACATTTAATGGTTTTGAACCCAAGACGATCATAAAAATTCTTAATACATCTCCTGCAACTGCCTTACTTAAACAAGATTTCAATGCAATCACGCTGCCTTACATCAAGAATGTCACACACAAAGTGTCTGCGTTGCTCCGCGAGTACAACATATAAGCGGATTTTTTACCTGCATAATACAGAATATTGATACAAAAAATATCAATATTCATACATCCACAAAACCTCCACATCACCCCAAGAAAAAAAACCAGAGAGATCCACATGATTTTTGTTACACTGTGTGGGGATCTTTAGCTGCGAGGCTTCCTTGAACTTTCTTATAAAACAATTATGATCAACATATGACATTTTTTTTTACCAAATTATTTGATGGCATGTGGTAGTTGTGTGAATGCCATGTCTGATTTATGCTTCCTTCTTTTTTTCGCAGTCTTTTAAGTGTTCAGACATGCGGATCTCCTCAACCTTCTTGTATGGCATACATAGCAAATGCCACAAGTTTAATGAATCTCATAAATGGCTGTGTTTTTTTTTCGTGGGATCATGTGGAAATTTTGGTGGATGCAAGAATGTGGAGATTTTATGCAAAGGTAAAAAAACCACTTTGATATTGTACTCACTGAGCAATGTACCCACTTTGTAACATTCTTGATGTAATGCAACGTGACTGCATTCTTAAAATATTGTTTAAGTAAAGGAGCTGCAGGAGGTGTATTAAGAATTTTGTTGATCGTCTTGGGTTCATAGCCATTGATTGCGAGGTTCTGTCTCAGGTAGTAGAGTTCTTTATTCCTTTTAATCTTGTTTAAGTAAAGAAGCTGCAGGAGGTGTATTAAGAATTTTGTTGATTGTCTTGGGTTCATAGCCATTGAGTGCGAGGTTCTGTCTCAGGTAGTTCAGTTCTTTATTCCTTTTAACAGACATGCTGGATTTATTGTATGCTCTATCCTGTAATGTTATAATGATGTTTATCTTTTGTAATGGATGATGTTGTGAAGTGGCATTTAAAAATCTTCCCGTTGTGGTAGGTTTTCTGTATACCGAAAAGGATAATCTTTTCATTTATTTCTCTTCTTCGTTTATAAAAGGAACGGTAACATTTTATGATCTTCCAGTTCAAAATGAATTTTATATCGGGATGAAAAGCTGTTCAGATAATCTTTGAAATAATTAACTAATCCATTGTTCTTGACCAAATAACGAAAATATCGTCAATGTAACGTAACCAAATTTTTAGTTTATTCTGATAGTTTTTAATTACATTCGTTTCGAAATTTTCCACAAACAGGATGGATAAGACTGGACAAAGGGGAAACCTATGACAAATCCTTCTGTTTGTTCCCAGTATTTGTCCTGAAATATGAAAAAAGTTTCCATACAGTGTTTAAAGAGTCTTACTGTGTCTTGCGGAAAAGGGTCTATAAGTAGATCTGTTGTGTCATCCCTGGGTACAGTGATGAAACCACTGACTACATCAAAACTGACTAAGATGTCTGCTTCAGATGCCTGAAGGCTCTATATTTATATCTTTTACCTTTTCGCTTTTCAATAAAATCTACTCTAATGTCTAAGGATAAATAGGTGTTGGAATTTTCTAATAGACTGTTTATTTTCTTACGTATTCGTCTGTATTCATAACTACTGTTGCATTTCCTTTGCCTGCCTTAACTATTACTATGTTTTTATCTCGTCTTAATTCTTTAAGAGCTGCTAATTCTATTGGTGTGTTTATACGTGGTAATTTAGATTTTCGTAATACGACTGAAGTTTGTACGGGGATGTGGTCTGCAGAGTCTGTCGGAAGACTGCGTGTTCCCTTTTCAATTTGCACTGTAATGCCTACTTTTGGAATGTTCTGTGGGGATAAGGCAAAATTAAAACCTCTCACTAAGAGATTTTTTTCGGTGCTAGATAAGACTTCGGAAGAAAGATTGATGACAACTTTTGAAAGATCTAGATATTTTTTCTTGTTTTTCGTTTTCTTGTTGAAGCAAGTTAAACTTTTTTTATCATTTTTTAATTTGTAAACCGCTGCGACTTTGTTGGATGTAAGTTAGCCGGTAGCAAACGTAGCTAATTCCCTATATGCAGTAAACGTATCACGATCTATCTTTGAAAGCCCTAATCTAGTGGTATTCGTTCTCTTAAGATAGCTAGTTCTGTTTTCTTGTAGATCCTATCGTTTTTGACTGAATGGAGTGTATGTTTGATTTTCACGAATTTTGGTGTACTATCATTGTCTCTACTTCGAACCAGAAACGTTAATCGGGTGATGAAGGATGAAGTTTTTATGTTTAATGCGTAATTTCTCTAGCTGTGAAGTTCTGATAACATCTAATATGTGTAATTAATTGTTTGTAGTGTTTTACTGGTTATACCAAAGATAAAAACAAAACGTTATTACCTTTTGCTGCCATCCCTGATGATGTAAGTCCGAGGACGTACGAAACTTATAAGGTTATAATTGATTATTTTTATTAAATTCGTTATTTACCATAAAATGTGGTCAGAATACCGGAGGCATCCCATATAACATATTTCATTTCTCGATGAGAATGCCCCTGGTTTTACACTTTATTTTATATATATATATATATATATACTCACTTAATATTTATGGCGAACACAGAAGTTGCCTGTAGGCAGACATAAGTGTGCATTGCTTGTTTAGTTTGTTATGCAGGCTTACTGAAGGAGCGCGAGTATGAATTTATGATAGCACTCAGCAGCATCAATCCGATAGCGTCGAAATTTCGTATCGATCAGAGTGTAAACCTAACTTTGCTGGCCGGCAACATAAAATTCATCTTCAGAAGTGTATTGTGAGAATACCGATAATATTTCTTTTTGGCCGGAAAGGAACATTACAGCAACCCTTGCGGGTTACTATAACTATAACATTTCAGATAATTCGTTTATTGTTCGACTTGGCTGCTCCGTGTGGTTTTATTCTGAATTTCCAATGTCATCCAAAAACATATGGCCATGATGCTTACAGTATAGATCTTTTAAAGGAAAAATTTCATTCTCTATTTCAAGTTCTATTGTTATCAGTTTTTATTCAATGTGTATGTGCGTGGGAATAAACATTTTTATTCTCTTTGTTTTTAACGAAACAACACTATGAATATCACACTACCACGAAATTTTTGTTATTAAAAGGTTTTTTATTTGTCATTGAGGACGCAAAATCTCTTTTTCCCTAAGTAGGAAACATCTTTATTGCTAAGTTGACACTATATACTATGAATGTTAGTCCTGATTATTATGCCCTCCATTGCCAAGAGTAGGATATAAGACTGTATAATTACTTCTTAAGTTATCATAAATTAAAAATAAAGGAAAATGGCAGCTTAAACAATTTTATAACCTCTTAACCTATTCCAGTCAGCAGTACAATACGCAATACAAAACTATGTTCATCATGACAGTATAATAATCGCTAGACTATGGAAAGTGTCTTGAGGTATTCCGGACTAAACTAGACAGAATAATGTCCTGGAGTTTCAGCGAAGTTTGGTACATCGTTCCAAACCATGGAGGTCTTGGGATTCCCTCAGTGTGATGGTTAGTGCCTAGATTACGTCTATCCAGATTACAAAAATCTCTTTCTCCACTTCAGAAATATGTCTTGCTGCCTCTAGGACTTTATGTATTAAGGATGATTATCGGCACACCTTTGGATGGGTGCTTGATAGAGGGACACCGATTACAACTTCCTTGGCTGAACAAAGGAGACGGGCATTAATGTTGCACCATTCAGTCAATGGTGGCATTACAAGAATCTAAGCACGTTTCCTCTCAACATCAATGGATGAAGGATGGAACTCGCTTCCTTCCTGGTTTTGAATATATAGATTTAATTAGGACAAGAATCAATGTTCTGCCGACTCGAGCGCGTATAACTCGGGAAAGAAGTGATGAAAAGATCTGCAGAGCTGGCTGTCAGGGTATAGAAACTTGGCTTATGTTGCTAAATGTTGTTATCACCCACACGAACTACGTGCAAGAAGACACAATGCAGTACTAAGAGTTATATAGAAGAGGTTGAAGAACAAAGATTGGATAACAGCAATAGCACCCCACTATAGGACTAACATTGGATTCGAGAAGCCTGACCTTGTAGTAAAGAGATGATATGAGATGAATTGATGTACAAGCTCTGGGTGCTGGGCGACCGCTCACTACTCTCCATCATGAGAAAGCTGCTTAATATGCTGAAAACTAAGACTTGGTACAGTTACTTCAGGAAAAACATCGCATCGCACCAGAATTTACGTCTGCAAGTGTATATTTTAAAGGTGTATGGTGTCAGCAGAGTTATATGGATTTACTAACCTTTGGACTCTCTCGAGCTAATTTTAAGATACTCTGTTTGAGTGGCACACTAGAAGCGTCATGGAGGACTTACCAGAGAATGAAGTCGAATGGTACAGTACAGTTGGGGCTTAAGCCTCTTCTGGTTCTACATATGGGACTATAGTATACAGCACTGTTTCAGTGCGAAGTTGAAAAATAAAATAAAATAAATTAATATGATTTCATCACTCGGTGTGAGACTAATTTATCACCGAAAGATGATTTCATGGGACACGGTAGGATTCAAACAACCCACAGCCAGTTGTTAGAGAGAAGATAAGCAAACAACTTTGTCAGTCAGGCTGGTCTTTGATATAAAGGATTCTTGGCACAAGAATTTCTAAATGTCTGTAAAACTTCAGTAAACTATTCATGAAGCAATCATGAACTCTGGTTAAAAATTTAATATACAAATTAAAGTTTAATATGTGCCATACAAGAGAACTTTTACAACCGCCTGCATTTCATTCTGTCACTGTTAAAAACTATAACGTTAATAGAATGGATTCCACGAGGGGAGGGTCTGGAAAGTTCCGATAAGTACCTAGAACTAAAATAAGATTAAAGAAACTGATATAACCACAAAAAAATAACATATTTTAAATCCCTTTAACCCCCATTTTCATCAAATTGTAGTAATTTGTTCTTTTCTTTTAGGATATATAAGAACATATAAAATTAATTAATTTTTTTTTCTATGGGTTTATCAAAACTTTCCAAACCCCGTCGTATGATATACGAGTATGAAAACGAATCTCAATTTTATTCAGCTTTCAAGTTGCTGGTCATTCGGCAATGTGTTTCATTATAATGCTATAAGAAAAAATGGTAACTCCTCGGCAGCGAACGTAATTGTCGTGTGTTACAGAAACGAAGTCACACATTACCTTTCAATAAAACTATTTACATGTATAGGAAAGTGATGAACCTGAGAGAAAAACGAACAAAGTCGGGTTTTTTTAGCAACGGGAAAATTCCTCAATCTGAAGATATGCTGAAGAACTTAGCACTGTGTTCTATAGATGTCTCAAAAATCCATAAAATATTGACGAAACGGAATGTATTACGTACGACAGTGCACTGAGTACTTCAAAAAACAGCTGCATTTGTGACTGAAGCCGGACAAGTGGCTTCAGCAATAGGACTTCGCTCCTGGCATGCTTCTTTTTCAATGAGCTATTTTTTCTTTCTTTTTTTTTTATCGCGGATACATCGAACCAGTCTACAAAAGTCAATCGACGCATGCATTCACGTTATAAAAATTCGGACATCTACAGAGAAGTAGCAATATGGTTCTCAAGCGAAATTCTGGCGCGGTATACATTCGGTTCTTGATATATTATCATAAAAGTATTATCTTTTATGATAATACTTGAAATCCAAACAAGCGATTATCCCAGACTTGTCATTACTCCTGACACCAACTGGCCACATCTTGTAACGTACTAAACTAGCAAAGTTACCGAGTTCCATCTTTTAAATATAATATTGGAGAAATCTTATTTTCATTCTATATCATTTGTACATACACAAAAATTCGGCATTTTTTTAAATCTAACTCCACCCATGAAAGATGGTAAACCTAAAGTACGTTAGTACCGAGTATGGGATAAAGCTTTTTAATTTTTTTATTAATTTTATATATTTTTTATATTTTAACATAGTCCGGAAACCTGCTCTAGAGATCAAACATGTAACTTTTTCAAGTCACTTCAGACATCCAATAAGCGGTGTGATTCTCCCATCGGGGGATAAGATTCATCTCCCACCTAAAGACATTCGCAAACATCAATTGTCCATGGCTGGATTCGAACCTACAGACTGTTCGTTAGAGAGCGGATAGCACATTTTATTACGATGGACCTGGAAAGCACTTTTGTTTGTTTGTTTGTCGTGTGGGATTCGCCTCAATTTTCCACATCCGTCCCCCTTAGGACCGGTTGAGGTTATACCATACCATAGTGAAGGACTTCTTCACTGGAGGGTATAACCTCCAGTGAAGATCCGTGTTTGTGCTCACATGGCCCGTTTGCCTGTTCTGAGGGCCAAAAAACCCGAGTTTCCTGGAGAAAACTATCTATTTCCGCATGAGACCGGCTAACTTACCTTTAGTCGAAGGAGACCAGATAACGGTTCCCCCACGTCAGGAAATCACTGTTTTAACATATAAATATTGGAGTTTTTAGTACTACAATCCTTCAATAAGAGTGGTGGTTTCACATCGTGGAACTTCACAATCGTTAATCACATACAGACATATTGTGAGCTGTATTCGAATCCATTCTTCTTATTCTGTGGGACACTTTTCTAACTAAGCTGGCAAATAAGTTACCAGTCTGTTCCCTTTTTTTTTTTTTTTTTGAAATTGAGTAGTGTTTTTCAGTCTTAAACACTTGAATATGTTAAATCTATATCTTTTAAAAGTTTATTTTATTAATAAAATATAAATTATTTTATTAATAAAATATTAATAATAAAATAAAATGTTATTTTATTTTACTCATATGCTGGCGTAACTGTGCCTGCATATGAGTTAATCAGTATTAATTTGTCCTATACACATATTGAAAAAGAAAATTCTATATACATATTACACGCGCACTCTAACGGTAAAATTTCATTCACATAGCATATAGAGATGTGCTTTAGAATATTTGTAGGTTGAACATAAAGGTTCAGTATATTCCATTCTAAGATTCATTGGTAAGGATAAACCCTGCCATATCCTGCACCTCCTTATCAGACTAACTCATCTTCAGATGATACGACTATTAGAGTTGCCAGGTTGGTATCGTTTAATATCCCTGAAAATTATTAAAATGCGGGCAGCTTGAATTTTTTTTAATTTTTTCCCCGTAGTATGTGTAATGGACGATTTGGCTCGTACTGGTTAGAAATGTAGACCTAGTAATGGTCTTAAGATACATTACAAAAATAATTGTAAATAGATGAAGTACATGTCATTCAGAGATATGAGAAAGAATAATATGAGCATATTCACTGAATAACGCTAACTAGACATGCAGTTGTACAAAACTGGATTTGCAGTTAAACATAGTTTGTATACGGGGACATTCAGAATTCAACACACTCTTTAAGTTGTTGCCAGTAAGAAACATTTTACGCTATGTTGCGAGTAGCCACAACTACCTGACTTCTGCAGTGTTTTCTCCTTTTTTTTTATAAAGCTGCATCTAAATGAAATCGATATTCTTCTAGTGCAATTGTATTTCCTTACAGTATGCAACATTGATTATCATTGTGACAAAGTTCCGATAAAAGGTGGCCTCGCGAAGCCTTGTTTGTCGTTCTACTGACTAATGGGCGGCCACGTTGAGACATTGATTGAACCAAAAGCTGCTGACTTCTTTCAAAACAATGTTTCGTGTATGAATTGCTGCTAATCTAAAGATCGATATCAAGAAAGAGGATAATATTCACGATTAAATTTCTACGGAATGATAAGACATACCGCACCAAAGTTATTTTCTAATGGTCTTTCTGATCATTTTTCTATTTTACTTATTGGCAAGCAGTGATTAAATTTCAATTTGTTATGTCATCCATTTCTCCGTTCCGATTACGCTACAATTTCTCCATTAAATTTCTTCACATTAAGATGGCTGATCAAAACGTTCACATTCTGTTTTCTGGAAAGAATTTCCACAATTGGAAATTTAATAGTTTTAAGTCACAATGTACTGAATAAAATTTTTATTCAGTACATTGCAGATTTTGGAATATTTAATAAGGTAACACATGTTAAACTGAATATCTTCTGGCGATGTCCCTTCATTTTAAATTATTAATCTGTTTTAGCCGTTTGTGCGAAATTATAAAGCACACTTTATAGTATTCACGTTAGTAGTAGGGGAGGCGGTTTGAACCAGATCAAGATCAGGATAAGATAAGGAATCGTGACGTCATTGGTTGATAAGAAGATGACGTCATTGTGGGCGTGAAGTCATGAGATCGGACTGTTTGGAATTTCCCTGGAGGCATATGTGTCAGTGACATGAGTTGGTGTGTTTTGGTTCGCGTATGGAATTATGGTTAATGATGGTAGAGATAAGGATTCGTGTTGTGATTGGTGGGACACTTTGAACCAGATCAAGATCAAGATAAGATAAGGGATCATGACGTGAATGTTTGTTGTTATCAGATGAAGATAAGTGACGTCATTTGTAATTTGTAAATAAGTGACGTCATTTGTTAGTAGTAAATAAGTGATGTTGTTTTGAATGAAAAGGTATATATATTAGTGTATAAGGAATCGTGTCGTGATTGGTGGGACACTTCCGACCAGGTCAAGATCAATATAAGATAAGGAATCGTGAGGTGGATATTTGTTATTATAGATTTTCGAATGTTTGGAATTTCGCTGGGGCCTTCGTCTGTCAGGGACATCACGTGGTGTTTTTGGTTCGCTTAAAGAATTGTGGGTAATATTTAGAGATAAGAATCGTGACGTTATGTGTTTGGAAATTTCTGGGGAACATATGTCTCTCTGTGATATCACGTGGTTCTTTGGGTTTGGCTATGGAATTGTGGGCGATGTTTTTGAGATAAGATATCTTGGAATTTTCCCAGGGTGACACACGTCCGTCATTGTCGTCATGTTTGGTTGTCTATAGATGGGTGTACTAATTTTCCAATACATTTTGGGGAATTTCTTTCTGGTTAAGGGGTGAGAATTCTTAGAGAAAGTCGTGCTGGCAGCAGTGTTTCAAGCTTTTCTGAATAATTTAATTATATTCTGGTGTCCCTTAAACACATACTTTTTTTCCATACCTCATCCGTATTTTATTCTATATTCATATTCTAATTCAAATTCATATTTTATTCATAATTCATCCGAATATTTTGATTTGTCTAAAATTAAGATCTTAAAGTTCAATAAATAAATAAATAAATAAATCGTCTGTGAATTCACGGTGATTTCGAAAGTGATCTTACTTAAACATACATAACACATCATGTTTATTCTTTTAAGTTTACATATTTATTTCACAGATATTATTTACAATGCAATAAGCAGAAATATGAATTTACAGATATCACGAATGCATAAAAACTATTCAGTATTAGAATTACGCTTACCGAAACATACGAGTATTGATTATTGAAATTACAATTGTCAATTGTTATGTTTAAGTTAAAAAAAATTAACTTACATTTCTTTCCAGAATGGAAACATCTTGGTACTATGCTTTTCTGTATAATTTTATTATATGCTGGTGTCTCTACGGCATTTTAAAATAAATAAATTAAAATACGCAGACAGTTAAATGGATTAAAAACTTTTGTATGTATTCCAGAAAGTCTAATGATAACTTAAAATTACTTACAGCTTTCCAGATTGGCTCTTCTAATTACGAATATTCCAAAAAAAAATAAATATTCCAAAATAGTTGAATTTTATATCCACACCACAACACAAACACAAAAACCACAAGGAATGAAATTTATGTAAATACTATAACCTGAAATAGTCGATGCACTTCGTCCTTTAGATTTCAGCCCGTAGATGCTATGTTATCGTCATGAGCAATAGCCCCCCCCCCCCCAGAGAATGGTTACGCGGTTTTTTTCAAAAGGGTCTTTCATAAAGATGACATGATTCACATCCGTAATTTGCAATATTGTTCAAAATGTACCATTTCCCCAAGTTTGGATGTTTCTCAAATACTTACATATGACTAAGTGATTATCATTCACGTGATTATGAGGACACATATCCTAAAATTATTCATTCTTCATTCCCATGGGAAATTATTGCTGTAGTAAATGAATACTTACATTTAATTTTTTAAAACCAATATTGACTATTAATTTTACCTGTGATTCCTTGTGCTCTTAACCGATTTCTGTAACTGAAATTTATTTATTTTATTTCTTTTTTTCTTTAGCATTAGTAATATTAAATAATGGATATGCAACAAACAAGGTTTTGAACTGGGCGTTGTGTTTTCTTTTAGAAATTTCTTTTGCCAGCACAACAAATAAATAGTTATTTCTTATTATTTCAAATAAATATTAGCTCTGTAACATATATTTTGTTAATTTCTATGTTATCTTTTATTTGACTGTAATATTATTAACAAATGGCTCTGTAAAATAGCCAAATTCTTACAGTATTGTAACTTTTCAGGTGAAATCTTCTCCACTAAAATTCTGGCTATTAATTTAATACCCGATTATTCCTTTTGCTTCCAAGAGTTGACAGTTTCATGAAATATTTGAGAGCTTGCATGAACAAATAAGACTTTTAATTCACTGAGTCAAAAAAAGTCTCTGGTTACTTTGTGGCATGAAAATTCACAAGGGAAAAAAACGTTATGATCTTACTTAAATTTGTATAACAGATCAATGACACCCAATTTGTTCATTCAAATTTCCACATTTTATTTGAATGAAATATTATTTGCAAATTGTATTTACTGAATCTAACATACAGAAAATAAATAAATTGAAAAATACATCAAAGTTTCTTTCCCATGCTTGTGGAATTGCCATCGTGTGGTTTTTGACAATGTGACTCTCATCTGAAAGTTAATTTTTTATTTGGTGATCGTTGGGAATTTATTACTGTAGTAAAATTAAAGGTTGCATATTTATTTTTTTTGAAACCAATACATATACTTCTGAGAATTATTAAAAGCACAGAATCTTTCGTTATGTTTCCAAAAGCATTTAAAAGTACATGTTATGTTTTCACGTTTTGGGCATCCGATTTCATTTAAATCAAGAACAGGCCTCGCTATTAACCTCGTTAATGTTTTTGATTTTTCTCTTTCTTTGGCGAGTAATATTTGATATTTGCATGTTGATTCTATCATCGAATTTCTTAGTTTGTTCAGAGATAGTGAACCAATTTCCCACTTCAGCTGATGGTTATATTTTATTAACCAAGAATTCTGTTTTTTAACTCTTTCAGGTAATTCTTTCCAACTACAGGGTGATTTTGTCAATGCATAGCTTACAATAATTCCACCAGAAATACAAATTTCTTTAGGAAATAAATTTGAACTCTTATTCAAAAGAAATTGGCAATCAATTATCCCAATGATAACTGAAAATTCGTATTTTTCACCCACTGTCAATTTTTCATAATCGTTTTCCTTCATCCTTCTTCTTCTTAGATTACTTCATATGGCACCACAAATAAATATTTATTTATTATTATTATTATTATTTCACTGATTATAGCTCTGATCATATATTTTATGTTAACTTTCTGTTACAAAATTCTAAACAGTTAGAACTTTTCACAAAGAAACTTTCAAAGAATTTCTGGCTCACCCATTATTTTTACATTACCAAACACAAAACAGCAGCTGCAGTGGATGAACGATTACCTTAAGTCCAAAGTCATTCGGCTCTATGGTATTTTCTTATAGTACTGTTTACACTTACCATGCCCTACCCTGACCGTTCCTTCAAAAATGAACCTTTTGTACAGATGACTCAATGATATGTTTTCACATGCTGCTGGATATACTGTTGGTGTGTTTTTATCTTACTTTGTATGGGGAAAGGTAAAATTTGTATATGTGTTATCTGGAGAGTACAAACATTTTTTCTATACCAAACTTTAAGAGTTAAAGTCGTTTTGGGTTAATTATCTGCTCTCTCTGTAAAACAACCAAATTCGAACAGTTCGTATTTTCGATTATGTGAACAAATTGTTTTCAGACAACTCAAACAATGTCAATAGTTAGCATTAGACAATTTCTAAAATAATCAATACATGGATATCAGTTTACAACATTTTTTTCCCGTTACTGGAATTAATTTTACACTTGTGATTTTTTTAAAAATAAATAAACAGAATTGCATTAAGATAAAAAGTTGTGGATTTAAATATCAAGTTCTAATTAGAATAACTGAGTAAAAAATTCACTGTGGAAAAACACAACAACACAAACACACATCTTTGTTCATTTAAGTTTACAAATGCGTATTTTATTTTGCTGAAATACTATTTACAAGTATATTCACTGAGAAAAATTCGAAAAAACATGTAATTACCTAAAATATTTCAAAATATTTAGTTTAGACTCAACATTTTCCAAATAGTTCAATGAATAAAATTTTTGTTACTCACTGTTTCTTGGTTACATTACATCAAAATAGCTGGTCACGCAAAAGAATTTTTAAATCAGATACCATGGTAACCACACTTCCATACATTTGATATTGTGTCAGTCTGGAAATGACACCATGCCTCCCTAAACATTCTGTGTATTCTTCTGTCAGCAAATATACACAAACAGTTTTTGTAAAATGTTCATAAATGTCACAAAATAAAGAATCTTTATCGAATTGGATAAAATCTCAAAGTCTAATTTTACCAATAATGAATTTAAATGATTAGCGATAATTTTCCTCATGATACGAATAGATGGTAATTCAGTTTCCAAAATAGTAAATGATTATCAATGTCATACCTTTTTGGTGAAAATCTCTCAGCTTCTTCACAACTAATAGAAAAAACTTTACTTCCATCAGCTCTTGTATCATCAAGTATTAGTTCCCCATCTTGGCATTTCAGAATATAACACTCACCGAGGTCCATTTCATAGTCAACTCTTCTTTGCAAAGTAGCCAAGGATATCAGACCACTTCGTGCGTATCTTTTCCCAAGTGGTCCTGGATAAATACATCACAATGTATGTGTCTTCTAAAATAATAATCGGTTTCCATCCTTTTAGAGCTAGGTGAAGAGTTTTGTCTAGTGCTATTTTCCTGAAGAAAGAAAATTGCAATGACTTTTGTGGCTCACCCATTATTTTACTTTACTTTCCTGGATACCAATCACCACAACACAATACGATAGCTTCATGGAATGAACGAATTGCCGTAACTGCAAAGACACTTGACTTGTTTGTTTTTCCTTATAGAAATGTTTACCTGACCCTTAATCCTAACCATTCCTTCCAAAATGAAACTTTCATGCAGATGATTCATGCACATGTTTCTACATGTGCATGAATCAATCTATGCTGTTGGATACGATGTTGAAGTGAGATTATATTACTTTGAGACATCATATCATAGGGCCAATCTTATCTCTGTGGCTAGAAGGGTATTCTATATTATTTGTCCTTATTATGTTAAGTATTTTACCCTCAAAAAGTGTATTTGATGTTAGACCATGTGACTGTTTCTCTCACTCATATGTCCGAAATTGTTGGGATGGGAAAAAAATAGCATTAGGTGGTAGAAGTTAAAAGGTCATCACAAGGGTGACAGAGGTCTTCCCTGCAATGTTCCCCACATAATCCATCACCCCTATTCTCCCCCTCTCCTCCAGAAGATGTCTGCTCAGCCTAGTGGAGATGAGCGAGCTCAGCTTTTGTGGATATTTTTAGTGATATCACCTCCAACTGATACTGATAACTTTGGAGGGAAAAAATAGCATTAGGTGGTGGAAGTGAAAGGGTAGTCAAGAGGGTGACAGAGATCTTCTCTGCAATACTCCCCCTCTCCTCCAGAAGATGTCTGCTCAGCCTCGTGGAGATAAGCTCGCTGATCTCCACGAGGGTGAAAAAATAAAAAATAAAATAAAAAAATAAAAAAACGCTTTTTTATGATAACTTTTGAAGGAAAAAAAAATAAAAAAACACGTTATTTATTTTTTCTAAAAAGTTATCAGTATCAGTTGGAGATGACATCACTAAAATATATCCGCAAATGATGAGCTCGCTCATCTCCACGATGCTGAGCAGACATTTTTTTTTCCTTGTGAATTTTCATGCCACAGAGTAAGAGACTTTTTTTGACTCAGTGAATTAAAAGTCTTATTTGTTCATGCAAGCCCTCAAATATTTCATGAAACTGTCAACTCTTGGAAGCAAAAGGAACAATCGGGTATTAAATTAATAGCCAGAATTTTAGTGGAGAAGATTTCACCTGAAAAGTTACAATACTGTAAGAATTTGGCTATTTTACAGAGCCATTTGTTAATAATATTACAGTCAAATAAAAGGTAACATAGAAATTAACAAAGTGTATATTACAGGGCTAATATTTATTTAAAATAATAAGAAATAACTATTTATTTGTTGTGCTGGCAAAAGAAATTTCTAAAAGAAAATGCAACGCCCAGTTCAAAACCTTGTTTGTTGCATATCCATTACTTAAAATTACTAATGTTAAAGAAAAAAATAAATAAAATAAATAAATTTCAGTTACAGAAATAGGTTAAGAGCACAAGGAATCACAGGTAAAATTAATAGTCAATATTGATTTTAAAAAATAAATGTAAGCATTAATTTACTACAGCAATAATTTCCCACGGGAACGAAGAATGAATAATTTTAGCATATGTGTCATCACAATCATGTGAATGCTAATCACTTAGTCATATGTAAGTATTTGAGAAACATCCAAACTTGGGGAAATGATACGTTTTGAACAAACCCGCAATTTACGGATGTGACCGGTGTCATCTTCATGAAAGACCACTTTGAAGAAAACCGCGATTTGTTGTAACCGTTCTCTGGGGGGGGGGGGGTATTGCTCATGATGATAACATAGTATCTACGGGCTGAAATCTAAAGGACGAAGTACATCAACTATTTCAGGTTACAGTATTTACAGAAATTTCGTTCTTTGTGGTTTTTGTGTTTGTGTTGTGGTGTGGATATAAAATTCAATTATGTGTTGAATTTTTTTTCTTGACTATTATTTATAAGACTATTACACTTTTTATATAATGTTCATCAAGTAGCTTTATTTTATTGTCGTACATGTTTCGCCAATTTTTTTTTCTTTCGGCATCTGCAGGGAATACACTAGTAAGCTATATGAAGGTAATAGACTAGGTTATAACTGATGGTTCTAATTCATAAAAAAAATTAGTATTGAATGAGGCAATGTGCGTGTCTCGGGAACGTGATTTATTCGTTATGGCTCATGATGTAATTTTCATGAAAGTTCATTTCTTTGATGTTTAATGATCTGATTAAAGCCTTCCAAATTTCTGGTAAGGTTAGACCTTCATTCTTGTTTAGGTTTTCAGTTTTACGGGCGACTGTAGCTGCTTCTTTGAAGGTTCTTGAATGGTAGTTATCTTCTCTATAGGGCATAAGGCTCTTATCCCACTCAATGTGATGGTTAGTAGAGGCAAAGTGCCAAGAAAGGCCTGAAATGTCTTGTTTGTTGTTTCTGACATATCCTATGTATTCTCGTTTCAAGGCTTCTAGAGGTCTGACCTACATAACTAATACCACATCAGCAAGGTATATTATATATCCAGAATACTTGTAGAATGGATGAGGATCTCTCGGTGATCTTAAAAAATTCTGAATAGTGTTGATTGGCTTGAATGCTACTCTGATATTATGTGGTTTTAGAAGGTTAGCTAATTTTTTGGAAATGCTGCTGACAAATGGAATAGTAATAGTACCGATGTATTGGACGTCATCACGTTGTCTATGTGGTATATCAGTCAAGAGAATCTTGTTGTAGAGTCTTTTTGGATAACCATTTAAAGATAGTTCTCTGGATATTGTAGTTAATTCCATTTGTAGGTCATTCTTATCTGTTGTGTACTGTATAGCTCTTTTCTTGAGCATATGGATAATGCTAAGTTTCTGAACTATATGATGAGACGAGTTGAAATGGAGGTAACGTCCAGTATTTGTAGGTTTTCTATAAACAGATAGGTCGATACTATTATTGGTTTGTTTCTTTATTAGGATGTCAAGGAATGGCAGTTTTCCATCTTTTTTTTTCTAATACTGAATAGTTTTTATGCATTCGTGATATCTGTAAATTCATATTTCTGCATATTGCATTGTAAATAATATCTGTGAAATAAATATGTAAACTTAAAAGAACAAACATGATGTGTTATGTATGTTTAAGTAAGATCACGTTCGAAAATCGCCGTGAATTCACACACGATTCATTTATTTATTTATTTATTGAACTTTAAAATCTTAATTTTAAACAAATCAAAATATTCGGATGAATTATGAATAAAATATGAATTAGAATTAGAATATGAATATAGGAGAAAATACGAATGAGCTATCAAAAAAAAGTGTGTTTAAGGGACACCTGAATATAATTAAATTATTCAGAAAAGCTTGAAACTGCTGCCAGCACGACTTTCTCTAAGAATTCCCACCCTTTAATCAGAAAAAATATCCCAAAATGTATTTTAAAATTAGTACACCCATCTATAGACAACCAAACATGACGACAATGACGGACATGTGTCACCCTGGGAAAATTCCAAGATATCTTATCTCAAAAACATCGCCCACAATTCCATAGCCAAACCAAAGAACCAAGTGATATCACAGAGAGACATATGTTCCCCAGAAATTTCCAAACACATAACGTCACGATTCTTATCTCTAAATATTACCCACAATTCTTTAAGCGAACCAAAAACACCACATGATGTCCCTGACAGACGAGGGCCCCATCGAAATTCCAAACATTCGAAAATCTATAATAACAAACAACCACATCACGATTCCTTATCTTATCTTGATCTTGACCTGGTCAGATGTGTCCCACCAATCACGACACGATTCCTTGTACACTAATGTATATCCCTTTCCATTCAAAACAACAACGTCACTTAGTTACAACTAACAAATGACGTCACTTATTTACAAATAACAAATGACGTCACTTATCTTCATCTGATAACAACAAACATTCACGTCATGATCCCTTATCTTATCTTGATCTTG
This sequence comes from Typopeltis vanoorti, assembly GCF_054136105.1. NCBI lineage: Eukaryota > Metazoa > Arthropoda > Arachnida > Uropygi > Thelyphonidae > Typopeltis > Typopeltis vanoorti. The sequence continues at coordinate 121,645,986 of NC_143558.1, forward strand.
ATCTGGTTCAAAGTGTCCCACCAATCACAACACGAATCCTTATCTCTACCATCATCAACCATAATTCCATACGCGAACTAAAACACACCAACTCTCGTCACTGACACATATGCCTCCAGGGAAATTCCAAACAGTTCGATCTCATGACGTCACGCCCACAATGACGTCATCTTCTTATCAACCAATGACGTCACGATTCCTTATCTTATCCTGATCTTGATCTGGTTCAAACTGCCTCCCCTGCTACTCACATTACAAATTAGCATAATAATTAATAAAGTTTATAGTATGAAGAGTATCATTCACAGTATTGAAATGCATTGATATTTGGTCGATTTTATCAGTTGATTTGATGAAAATCAGTTCAAGTATCTTTTAGGAGAAAATATGGTATTTTTCTCCTAAAATTAGCATTTATTCTTTTAGGTGCGTTTTGCAAAATGCGTAAGAAACAATTAGATTTGTTCTGTCTGTCTGGCCGTCCACCTACCCATACCTGCACTCTGACAATTGTGTACACTGCTATTAAAAATAAAACTAAGTCAGCATAAATTAACAAGATTAAATCAATACAGTCCACTCATCTTGCGACACTTTGACAGAGCTGAAACTGTTAAATGATATCGAAAGTTGGGTAAAGGCTTTGAGACAGGCTTGCATTCAAAGGTTTCTCAGCAACCGCTTTCCGCAGAGAAAGCCCTGAAATGAGCGAGGTGTCCTATTCCATCAGCTTAACGTCCTAATGTGGTTATAGACTCGTGACAGTTGATTTTAATGACGACAGCTAAAGTTAAAATAAGCGCTAGCTCTGCAGAACAATGAAAATTGTTTATCAATAGCAGATCGATAATGATCTCATACGTATATACTTTAGTACTTTCTGTAATATACATCGAAAATAAGTTATAAAATTATGTAGCAAAATATGGGTTGTTATGATTTTTGATAGAAATATTCAAATAAAGAAAATTAAATACCTGTAGTTTACTTTCATTAAAAACAAGCAATAACTCTGTTTTAGTAATAGCGTTATACCATTAAATTTAATTATCCACATAATATTGTCTAAACAAAGAGCTTTTTCATTTGTAAACATATTACAACTATAAATATATTTGGAGTTAAAGATTACACAAAGAGCAAAAATATATCCACTTATTATCGGACTTTGGTAAATTCATAGAGCACATATGTGGTTACATGTTTTAGGTGTGGTTTGTTGTGCCCGCTACCCTGCTGAACATTTTCTTAATTATCGTGGGAGTATGATACGCTTATTTACTCAGTAATTTTTCATTGCTTATTTACTCAGGAGTTTTGCACTGCTGTATGCCTCAGGTTTGTTAAAACGATGTCCGTCTTCTTGTAGAGCGTTTAGTAATTAACTTACAGTGGATGCTAGGTAGTGGGAACAAGTCTGATTAATTTGATATAGATGAGAGCAAATTTAAAGCATTTGTGCCGCAAGTTATCTTGACAAGCCTACGTGTTCGAAGCAAATGAATTCATCCTCATAAATTTTATACCAGATCCCTTGTTTTGGTTTAAGATGGTTTTTTATGTCCATTGAATGTGATTTGAAATAATTAAAAACATACTCAGAATGACATAGAACGCGAACAAATATTTTCCAGTTAAAATAAAAATAAAAATAATTCAGTATCGTCTCTGAAAAGGAACAAATTCTTTTCCTCTTGATGCTATATTTTCTCTCCCAAAATAAATTTAAAAAATTTACGAAAAAAAAAACATTGAGAGAGTGTTATTTTGATTTTTTTGAGTCATTTATAATATTACATTATATCAACGAAAGACATTGCCGATATTAACTACATTGCCGATCCCCTATTGAAAATAAACAAGTATTTAAATAATTACACTGTTCGTAAAATTCTTCTTTCTTTTTATTACTCGGCACAAGACGATGACACATGTTTTTTTTTTTTCATAGTTTTTATATCTAAGGCAGATTAGATTAATTAGAAATTCCGATAATTGTGTTATCCAGAAAACTGAATTCCCACCGTGTGAAATGTATTCTGCGATTCGTTAAGTAGTACTAACTGAGGCATTTTGCTTCAAGAAATCTAGATTCGACTCCATCAAGGAATATATTGTAAACCATTTCAAGAGAGTCTTGGTTGTATCAAATGGAGGAGACAGGCTTCTCTCAATCACAGACAGAAACAACAACATGTGCTAGATAGACGTTGATGCGTACTTAGTACTGCTTGACTCTCCGGAAATTCAGTTAGTCTTGTTCTACTCGACTACTAGTGTTTATCTTGCAGAGTAGGAGTTCATCAGTATCTGCCTTGTTCCTGAATATAGGGTAAATTTTTTGCACAGCAGTTATCGTCATATTGTTTACATACTATCCTTTTTAAAGTAATGGAGATAGATATTCGTCAACAGACAAGTTTACGCTAGCTTCCCTAATTACTGATCGCTAATATAGATTTAATCATTGATTTCTCATGGGAATGTATGTTGCTTATTGGCAACTCGCATGGCAAAAAAGTGTTGAAAACTCATTTAACTCAATATTTCGAAGGCCTTTTACTAGGTTTGTCTCAACGCTACATTTTATCCTGTATATCAGAATGATCAATGTCGTCTCTGACCATTTATTTCATGCCACAGTTGGTTATTTGTCATTTCTCGACCGATGACGAAGTATTAAGATTCTTCTCTACTGTCATTTTAGATATATACAGTATCCCATGGATTGTAAATAATAATCATCGAGTTCTTTAGATTAAAGAGAAGAACAGGCCACCCTTGCCCTGTATAAACTACCAAAAAAATTCATGCAATGTACTTTCTTTCGGAATAATTCACGTAATCATTTGAAAATATCGCATGGCAATCACTCGGATCCCATTAATACACGCATGTTTGTTTTGTTTATTTTATTTAGCTTGTCCCCGTTGACGGTTTACGATAGTTTGAAAATATCATAAAAATACTTCAGATAGACATCCAAATATAATTGAAACACATTACTCAAGATGAAAATAGAGGATGGAAAGATTCTAGAGATCTTTCCAATTAAGAAGCCTTGTTTAAACGGCTCTGTCTTAATTGCATCTTTGGACAGATGCTAGTGAGATAGAGGTAACAGATATGGTAAAATGTTATTATACTTGGAAAAATTCTGTCATCCAGTATTGCTAATATTAAAATAAGAAACAAAAGAATTCCCTTAACATCGTTAATTATGCACCCCAAGTATTCATTCTGATTGTCGTTTACTGATTAAATTACAGTAGGTAGGGGATTAAAGAAGTGATAGCGAAATCAATGAAATGATCAAAAAGTGGGTAATACGTGTACATTATCAGTTTATTGTACTAATATTTTAGCAAAAGAAGCATTTATTCCCTCTGCATCTTGTTTTCACAGCATGGATGGAAACTAAAGACAGACTTTTTTTTCTTTAACTTCCTTTCGAGGCTTTCATGTTGATTGAATCACATCCTCTCATCAGGGCATAGCTGAGGAAGTCTATTGTTTTCAAAACATTAACTTGAAAAAAAAAAACGTTAAAATATGTCATGTGCATTTTTAGACTGTAATTAGCCCTTTGGAAGTATATTTAGAAAGGTAATATGAAAATATGAGATTAAAATTATTCGGGTACATTTCTACAATTTCGATAACAGAATTTGCTTATTGTGAATTCAGTCATAACATACAAAGAAGTCTGCTTAGCTTTCGTTGGGAAAACGTTAGTTGTTCCATAATGCTAGAAGACAAGAAGAAAGACCATTAATGGTTCGATTCTAAGTCGCCAACGAGATTAGAGGAACATTTACTAGGCCTTTCGTCTTCTGTATTATAGAATTAGTCGATCTTTAGAGCAGGTATGTAGTGGGTTTTTTTTAAACCCGGAAACTCGGGTATTGAATGCCAGAAATCATGAAAACCAACTGTAGAACTTTCACGCAGCAGGTGTTAAGGTCACGAGTTGGTGACATTGGTAAGCCTCACTCTCCTCGAAGTCTTATAAATCATCGATAGCTCTAAACTCGGCTATTCTTGATGACAAAGGATAGAGATTCCCTATCAACTAAATTTAAAAATTTACTCTAAGCTGTATATGAAAACCCTCAAGCTGTATATGAAAACCCACATATACACATCAGCAACTAAATCAGCAGAGGTGTATATGTGGGTTTCATACCGTATCTCATATGAAACGGACAGCATTGATATAGTAGACAGTGCGTATAGGATTAATTACCTTATCATTCCATTAGATGAAATACCGTACCGAACACATTAAGAGGAAGATAAGGGAATTTATCCTATGTGTACTGTCTACTATATCACAGATATGAGAGAGGTATCTGAACACACACATACGCACACACTGACCACCCCCATGGACAAGGTGCATCTTGCCATATAACGAGTGGCAAGATGCACCTTGTCCATGGGGGTCATGTGTTTGTAGCCGGTATAAATTGGAGAAATATGATGCTCCCAAGTCAGTGCAACTGTGTCCGAGTGAAATGGCTACCAGAAGGCAACTGACGGAATTCGAAACAGATGTTGTCATAGGACGCCATGTTGCAGGCCGGCAAGTTTGCCGACCTGCCGCCAGGTCGGCAAATTGTTGACAAATTGGACCATCCCATATCAACAATCAGTGATGCTTTACTGAGAGGGAGGCGCAAGCGAGTTAACTGCAAGTGTTACCCGCAGTGAACTACTCACCACACTCACCAACGTGACCGTAGGTTGCTACAAAGGATAATATGTAAAAACCGCCATTCGTCGGGCGACACGTTGAACTCGGAGTTCCGGGCATCGACTGGAACACGAATCTGTACAAAAACATTCAGAATCGCATTCCTACCGAGTTTCCTCGGTAGGACCGCGATGTGCAAGCCTCACATTACTCGACCCAACATGTTCGTCGTCTTCAGTGATATAATGAGCGTGTACAGTGGGACATGGAAGCTAGGAAAGCTGTGTCATGGAGCGACCATAGTGCGTAATTCCCACTATGAAAGTCGGAGGTGGTATGGTCCTGTTTTTCCCTGGTTTGTGGTGCCACGAATAATGAACTCAGAGAGGTATCTGAACATTCTGAATAATCCAATGCTTCATACTTTGTGGGCGTTTCTGCGGAACTGACAATTGTCTCTTTCAGCAAGACAATGCACCGTTGTCATAAGGCTGCTACTGTCACTGTGTGGTTTGTCTGTCATATATCTTTATTGAGTTTTTTTTTTTTTTTCATTTCTACCCTGAAAATGTTTATTGTGTCTTCTATTATCAATCTGAGCTGTGAATATAGTCGTACTTTCGCCAGTCGTTGCATCCTTTTCTGTTAATGTGGCCAAACGAATTAAAGGTGTTATTAAACGACATTCACTTATTGAAATTGATTCGACAGTTTTTGTTTGACAGTTGGCTGCAGTACAGGACTGTATTCATGCACCATTTAAAGTCGGGCAAGCAGGAATGAGTTATTATTAATATAATTTTAGAATGCGTGCATATTTTATTTATTATTGGATGAGCCTTAAGCATCCAGTTAAGCATTCACGTTTTTCCACTTCTGCCTTTATACTGCAAAAACATACCTCTTCCTCAAGTATGATGAAGAAGAGTGTTTTTCAATTGTTGTATGCTACGTTCTGCATTTTAAACCTAAAGGAAAATATACACTTATAGCACTGTAAGTCACGATTCACTGCCAATACATATATATATATATATATATATATTGGTAGTGAGATGAATTTCATCGTCAGATGTGAGACTACCGCTCCACTTATTGGACGCTTGAAATGGCTTGAAATAGTTCCCCGTTTGTCTCTTGTTCAGGATTTCTGGACCAAGAAAAGTGAATAAAAATACCAAAAAATTAAGTAAAATAAAATAATAAAAATGATAAAAATCCCTTGGCCCGCCACGATGCTAAAGTACTATAGTTTTACAACCTTTCATGGGCGGAAGACGTAAATACTCGTATAAGTGATCAGTTTTTGTGATCGATCAGTTTCCAGCCTCAATCAGTAAGAGGCTGATAATTTGTGAAGCCTCGCACTATGCTACCGAAAATATTCTTGGCTGAAACAAAACAAGTTTTTTTATTCCAATGAAATCCTTAAATTGGTTGGTGGAGTTAAGACAAAAACGTTTGGGAAAATAGCATCAATATATAATAAGACTGCAGTGTCCATTTAATAATGAATTATTGTGTGGTGATCATGAGGCTTTTATTAGTCATATTGCTTGCAGATGTATTTTTCTAGAAAAGATGTGATGCAGTGGAGGTTCTGGAGAATAAGATAATGCTTGAATAGTTCATGTAACAGTGGAACGTGTGCATAATTACGCATTTTTGCTAACGGAATTTTGATAAGTTTCCTTCCGTATTTTTAAGAAGTGTAAAATGATCGGTAAAGGACATCCAAGTACCATTGCAGTACCACGAATAAACAAACGCAACAGTTATTTACTAAAGACGTTAATTTTGATCATTAACGATATCAAAGTCTAGTCTACAAAGATCAAACCCACAGCCACATCATGCTTTGTTATATTAAGTGAAGCGCCTTCCAAATAATTCAGAGTTTTGCGAATTATAAATTTAGATGGGTTATTTCTGGTTTCTCTAAGAGAATAAGCGAATTTACTCTTTTCATATTTAATTTGTGTCAATAAATTTATCTTAATATATAATAAATAAATCGAGTGTTCGCAACTACTGTGAGACGGGATCTCGTTGCCAATATTTCTTGATGTTTAGTCTGCATTGCTTGGGAGGAATGAAATCTTTTGAATCACATATACCTGACTGCTAGTTAGCCTTGAGTCACGCAGACTACGAAACGAATTGCAGATATGCTTGGTGCCTTTCATTATAGAAAGTCGAGGCGCCTATACTCGCTATTTTTAGCCGTGACACGTGATTCGAATATAATTTCAGAATTGTTTGTTATTTATTCTGGTTTTGAACAGTTTGGTAACTGGTACAGAAAAGTGGGTTAATCATCCAGAGATATCAACAGATGATCGCATGCGCATACAGAAATACGTATTATGGAGAAATAATGCTAGCTGCTCGTTGTTTGGAATATTTATTTCACTTGAGAATGGCTTCTAGACATTTTAGCAGAAAGCGAATGATTCGCAACAACCTGCATTAATAACCTGTACAACCTGTATTAATAATGGCAAGCTCAGACCCTACCACACCTGAGCTTGGCGCTATTAATACAAGTTGTACCTCACAAGAACGATCAATTTCATAAAATTGTGCATTGTAATACATTATTAAGCCTCTATTTTTGCAGCACTCCCACCTCAAGTAAAGACAGAACGACATGTAAGATAGACAATATTAAATGGCTGCAGGTTGTGTTTTTGAGAAACACTTATGCGGGAAGAGTGTTATACAAAAAGGAAGAATCCGTAATAAATAAAGCAAATTATTGGTTGCTCTCTGAATTTAACACTGTCCATGATAGCAGCCGGAAAAATGCAAAGTAGCGAATAAGCATTTGGCAAATAAGTGGAAGAAGTATCTAAATGGAGTATTTTAGCTTTCGATTTTAACTTCAGTATTTTAGCAAGTATTGTTGTACACGTTCCAAATATTAGTATAAATACTTTGCTAGCTGGACCATATATAGCTGGACAGTATTACTCAAGGGAGAAATAGCAGTGGAAGATTAAGTTCTCTTTTCTTAATGCTAAGGCAACTATAGCAGCTCGTGTATAGTTTCAAGAAGAAGTTTCGAGTTACTATTATTCCAAGAAGAAAAATCTCTTCTTAATCTGAGGACTTTAGTAGTATCTTCTCCATCAGGTATCTATGTAGTTAGACTAGCAGGCGTGATGCGAGAAAGGAGCGGTCTGAATTTGACTAGCCTTAAATGGATTATACTATGTTTCCTTCATTAGGAAAGAGTAAAGATTATTTATAAGAACATCACAACCAAAGATTTAATTGTGCATATTACTGAGAACTTAATGGTTTGTACATTACTTAGCTACCGGAATAAAAAGGAAAAAATATGGTTATAATAATTAGTAAAACTATGTTCTGGATGTTTATTAACTGAAAGATTATCGATGTACAGAAGGAAGATAGTAAATGGATAAAACTTTGAGGAGCTTCAGTGTTAGATGATTTGTATGATAAAATATATCCAACCCTAAAAACGCAGCGAACAGCTAGAGAGGCTAGAGTTACTGGACACCGAATCGCAAAATGTACTAGGAAGTCCCACGATGACTTAGGAAAATTCTGTCAGAAGCAACAAATCAGACTTTATCTAAACTTATCCGAACACCTATAATGTGAGGTAGTATAAGTACGAAATCTTCTGAGTTAAGGTTGTAGAGGAAGGGGTAATGAATAATAGACAATCTAGTAAAACGTGTATTTTTACCAACTGAAGAGATACATTCTTCTTCTTCTTCTTGAGCTTCACTTCTTCTTGCAACTAAGAACCTTGAGGTTCTTAGTTGCAAGCACGACAGTTCTCTATTTTTTCCTATCTTTAGCCAACTCCTTCCAATTTTGCAGCTTCAGCTCTTCCATGTCCATCAATGTTATCCATCCATCTTTTGCAGGGTCTTCCTCTAGTACGTCTTCCATTTTGGTGATGTAGAAAGGTTTTCCTCACTAGCCTGTTATCCTCCATTCTTTCCAGGTGACCTAACCATCTCATGCGACTAGCTCTGATTTCATTTATTATTAGTGACTTCTTATAAAGTTCATAGAGTTCTTTATTCGTTTGCCTTCTCCATTTATCTGTCATAGGATCTTTCACCAGACCAAATATTTTTCTTAAGATTTTGTTTTCGAAGCGTTTTAATTGATCTTCATCAGCTTTTGTTATATTCCATGTCTCTGCATATAATACGACTGGTCTAATTAGCATTTTGTAGATATTTATTTTAGATTGATATGACAGATTTTAGATGAGAGGAGGTGCTGTAGTGAGAAATATGATTTATTATCTGCTTGGATTCTCATCTTTATTTCTGTTTGGATCTTATTATCTTTAGTTATTATAGAGCTTAAATATTTAAATTTTATTGAGTTTTTCAATATCATGTCAGCAAATTCAAAGTTGATGGCTTATTGAGATCATTATCTCTAGATACTTTTAAATATTCTGTTTTATTTTGGTTAATATTAAGACCTATTTTTTCGGAATAAGTTTTAATGTTTATAAAAGTTTCAGTTATATCATCTGCACTTTCTGCTGTAATATCAATATCGTCTGCATACTCCAGGAATGATGCAGAGCATCACACAGTACTTTTTGTTTTCTCGATTTACTTTTTCTAAGGCTATGTTCAATAGTAGAGGTGAAATTTCATTTTCTTGTTTTAAACCTGTGGAGAAATTGAATGGCTCTGACAATGTTGTTAGCGAGGACTCTACATTGATTTTCCTGCACACACTTTTTGATCAATCTGATTAGTTTTTCTGGTATTCCAAATTCTTTTAAGATATTCCACAGACTATCTCGATGTATATTATCATATAATTTTTGGAAGTCAATGGCGAGATTATGACTTTCTTTATTGTATTCCCAATTTTTCTCTAGAATTTGTCTGAAGGTAGAAAGGTGATCAAAGGTTGATCGATTTCTTATGAATCCTGCCTGGCCTGATATTCTCCAAGAATCTCCTCTGCATATGGGATAATTCTGTTTAGGATAATATTAGACAGGAATTTGTAACTAGCATTTAAAAGCGAGATGCTTCTATGGTTTTCACATTTCCTTTTATCGCTTTTTTTGTGAATGGGTATTATTATTGATTCGTTCCAGTATTCTGGCAGTTTTTCATTTTTCCATATGAGTTTAATTAGTGTGAACAGTTTGTTAGTTAATTCTTTTCCTCCATATTTAATTTGTTCCGATGTGACTTTACCAAATCCTGCAGCTTTTTTTTGTTTTTAATGCTTGTTTATACGTCACTAAATGATGGCTCTTTGACTTCTAGTTCACAAGTAGAGTAAATTCAAAAGCAAACCAAAGCAACATTCTGGCTAGGAATGTTGCTTTGGGATTTTGGCAGTTTAGCAGCTGTTTGAAATATTCCCTCCACCTTTCAGACATCTGTTTGTCATTTACAATAATCTGTCCTTTATTATCATTAATTATTGCAGTTCTTGACTGATAGCCTGCTTTTAGTTTATTTATACGTTGAAAATTTATATCTATTCTCTTTATCAGGTTTATCAATTAATTCTTTTAGATATCATCTTTTTTTCTTGGCTAATAATTTTTTTTGATTCTCTGCTAGCAGATCTATAGCTTTAATAGTTATCGCTGTCCTGTTGGTTCTGAAACCATGAAGAGAATACATTCAGTTTACATAATTAAAAAAGATAAAAAGAAAAGAAGATAACGTCAGTGAATGATCATTAGTATATCTCTTAAAATCATCCACAAGAAATCCTAATTCTGAATTTAACACGCAGCACATTTTACTAAATTCTAAATCTGGTCATAAGAAACTAATAATTGATTCAAAATGTTTTTACGTGTATTAATCAGCACATCGAAGATTAAGCCTTGCCTGCTCCTATACGGAAATGTTAATAAGGGATAACTTTACAAAACTCCCCTAGTTGTATTAAATTTTTGAACAATATGAATGGCCTCGTGTGATGGTTTGGGATAATATTCACGATGGCTTCGATTAAGGAGGATAACCTAAGGTTATCCTCCTTAACAGGGAACGTAACAAATTCAGATCAGGTATTGAGTATTGAGATCGGAAAGCTAGAGGCAGACTGAAAGGAAAACACAGAATATTGGAGGGATGATGTTAACTATACAGTCAGAAGGGTTATTACTGTCTACAAATAATAAAGGGATTTCGATAGCATAGTTAGAATAACTGGGCATCGCAAGTACATATACTAATGAAAAAAGGTCATTTATGATAGCAAATGCTTCACGGAAATGTTCAAACAGCTACATGTATATTAGTGGAAGTAGATAAAATTGGTTAATCGGAGTGTGCATGGTAAAATCAAAAAAGCAAAATGATTTAGCTGTTGAGAAGAGATATTATATGAGACATAATTGAAGAAAGAAACGTAAGACGTAAGACATTTATTGAGTCAGAAGAGTGACAAATGCAATAATATTCATATATTTACATTGTGGATATTCCTTTTTTAATACGTAATAAAACAGATTCGTTGTAATTATTATTATAATGGCAAATGAATATGTATTACATGATATGGCCATTTGTGAGAACATGAATAACTTCATATTTAACTTGTTTGGTGTAAATTTTAATACAAATTACAATCGCTGAGAATTATTTATTTTTGTGTGTCCTAGAGAATGCTTGTCCCCCTCTACATTATATATATAAATTTAAGGGACTCGAAATTCTTGACTACATTGATGGTTTTAGAAGGATAGCTAAGGGAAAATTTTATTATTACTAGAGCGGTCATCCTCCTCCCTTCTGCTGCTACGCTGAAGCTGCTTGGGAAAACTGTAACAAATGGAGAGTGACCATTCTAGTACGTGATTTTCTCTTTATGGTTCATGGTTTATCACTTCTTGGCATAGCCATATTTTCAAAACCGATATCGAAGAATAGGAGAGAACTATAAAAGGATTGCTGTTTTCCTTCAGTTCGTGTGGGAAAACTCCCGTTACCTTCAGTCTTTCTGAAAGGAACCAGAGTTTCCCTCCGAAACACTCATTTTTCATTCTGTAAAAAAGCAAACAGGCTCGAAGAACACATACAATTAACAGACGTAAAGTGCTGTTTTTATAAAATACTTAGTTGCTCCATTCGTATTTCAACCCAGCCAAAAACCAAACTAAATCCTTCCAATGGATAAAAAGTAGGAAAATCGACGATTTTCCTGCTTTGTATCCATTTACTAAATCCATGAAAAAATTTATCATGGCAAAGACTTTTAATCTGAGAAGTGTTCATTATTTGAAAGCGCACTGTTTTGCACCTTACTTATAAAATATACATGAAACTTAGGAAATCGCAGAGATAAGGTGAGAACTAAACCAAATTAAATGTTAGTTTCTTTAGTTTTTATCGTAAACCTTTGATGCTTGGGTTGGAAAAACAAATTCTCATCTGAATTCACTAAACGTGTGGAAAATGAAATGATTCAAATTAGGAAAGCATGTTTTTAATAAGTAACCATCCTCTTTTGCAATTTTCTGCATTGGATAAAAACAAAAGCATTGTGAATGGTTTTGCAGTATATAAAAGATATTTTAATGCCAAATAGTTCAAATGACAGAATCCCCCCCCCTGCCACCACCAAAAGAAAATGCGATTCGAGAGAGAGATTTACCATACTCACGGTGAATAATCATACGAAACCATGACGATTAGTTTTCTGTTTTCACATGCACGTAATATTATACTCCCTTACCTCTGAGGGAAGGAGTGCACTTCAGCTGGTTATATTACAAGATTGTGCAGAAAACTGAGACCTGAAAACCAAATCAGGCATCATTAGAGAGCTACTTTTGACCCAACTAGGAAAGAAAACAAAATAAAGAGAAATGCAAAAATTCAATATTGTAGGACCAGGAGTTCTGTACTAACTTTGCAATGTCTGTTCGATGTGAATGGTGTTTCTAATTTGCTAATGATTTCATCTGGGAGAATATTGGAGCTTATTGTATCCTAGGTTCACTTTGAGAGCAGTTGCTATCACAGAAAGTGCTGCCAAAACCGTCAACTGCTTTCCCTGCATGAGAGTAAATCCGAAGAAATTGCATCTTTCAAGCATTCATATATAATTCACCGGAATCGTAATACACTTCAGCATTCTAAATGTTTACTTTTTCTGCGAATCGCACATTAACAGAGTCAAAGTTTACAGACCCGTGATATAATCATTCGAGAAAGTAATAATAGAAGCAATGTGTTTTAAACTATTATCTTTTTTAGCTTTAGAGAAACATTAAGTCTGAAAGCATCAGTTCTTTCAGTTATCCATTATCGATCATATAATTTGAAAAGTATGTAACTGACCAAAGAAATAGAAGACGAGATGAAATGAGAATTCAACACATACACACGCGCGTGTATGCGTTGAAAATAATGGAAAGGGGCACACATCTTTTTAAAGTAAGTTAGCGTACATTCTGTAACACTGACTTTTCGAAAAACAAAAGTAACTGGAAAATTTTATATTATTTAATGCTGGCTTCTGTAACTTAGTAAGATAATGGCTTGTTTATCGAGTAGAAAATTCTAATCTCACCTGAGATTTTACAAACAAACACATCAATTTATAAGATACACAATATAATATACATGATGGCTTAAGAGCTAAAAGGATTTTGGTTTTGGTTCAAGTTCTGTAATTCTCAATGGAAAGAATGATGAAAATCATAACTTGCAATTTATAATGGAGTCCTGCACGTTGAAGATGGTTTTATTGTAATGTTATTTGAAAACTGAGTGCATAGAGAAAATACAAATTAGTCAGTTATCCCATTTCTCAGGAGAAATCAATTAATAAAATGCAATAATTTGATGGACTGTTATACATATGTTCCTTTGACACATTTGTGAGATAAAGAAGCACAGAATAATGTATGAATCACTTAGAAGAAACATATTTAAAACTAACTGAACAAAGAAGAGGAAAATTAGAATAAAAGTGGTGAATAACAATGCAATGTTTATATAATTTCACTCCGTGAATTGTGTTTATATATATTGTATCACCATCAAATGATTGATCCATCAGTACCAATTACGTTTTATCGTTTGGTAGTCACGAGATATCAGCAGTAATGTAACTGTTGATACATACAAGGTGCTGACTGGTACGAAGCAGTTCGATCTCTTTAGCATAAGCCAATATATGGTGTTTTTTATGTTGCTTCTGAAAACGTGAATTATGCTCAAGTTCATTTTGAGCACATGTAAATGTCTGATGGACAGCAGTATCAAGAAACTGGCATTGCTTCCACTAAAGTAGATTGCGGCCTTGTATTTAAAAATTATAGTGACGTAAAAATCGATTGAGCTATGTTTAAAAATATTTTGAAATAAATGAAAATATCAAATAACCTAAAAGACTCGATTGAATTCCCTATGTTTAAAAAATATTTCGAAATAAATGAAATATCAAATAACCTAAAAGAAAACAAAGCAATAGCTACCTGTCTTGTATTATTATTTGTTTTGAGGATACTGAAATTTTATCTTAAAAGGATTTCACTAAGTAAAAGTTTATTTTGGAATCTAATAGAGCCTACTAGAAGTTTCATTCCTGAAGAATTGGGTTGCAGTGACTTGAAAAATATTCGCTGATTTCATTCATGCATTTTTGATATAACTTTAAAAAAAATGAAGCTTAATTTATAGATTAAAAATAAACAAGAATCATGATAATAGCAGTAATTGATCAATATAGTATATACTGCCAGTATCATTGATAATCATTCTAATCATTTTAATGAATAAAATCAATAAAATAATCATTTTATAATCTGCTTCACAAAATGTTTTGTGTTTTTTTATTTTATTTTTAAAAACACCTTTTGTTGACTTTTTTCTTTGCGATTATAATTGCTGCTCTCCTAGCTGACCTACTGTATTCGTATGTTTATAGACAGACGCAGACTTAGTCCATTTCTACACCCATTGTATATTCTCTGTTCTCGTAGTGCAGTGGGACGCGTTAGTCTCTTCTTCAGCCGATTTCTAACTCTTTTTATAGGTGCTCTGTAGAGTTCATAATTCGCCTGACCTGTCCAACTTTAGCCAAACACTCATTTCTTCAAGCTATGTCGACATAGGCATTACATAAAAGCCGAGCATTTTCATAATAGTACTCAACTGGGCGAATTCCACAGATTTCCTCACGCAAAGTAATGGATTTTTCCAGGGCATCAATTTAACAGTTAGTGTTCATTTTTCCAGTTAATATAATGTTCTCGTTCAAATCAGGAGGAGCATCCCCCACATGACCTATAACACCACCTACATCACGCTTAACACACTGTACGATGAACTCTGGTAAATAGCGCTCTTCTGACAGCTGCCAAACCCAAACGCATCCAGCTAATTTCAGCAGTTTGTATCATGATTTATCACACCATACAGAACCTTTGCAACGGCCTACTGTTATCACAGCGATCTGTGCACTCACTGAAATAGGTTTATACTCAGCGGTGCTTTTATTGAAATCGAGGTTGACGAGTTCGGTATTTAATATTTTGGCACAAATCTTTGTAGGAGATGCCTGAACGCCTAATCGAAAGAATGCGATGAAGCACAAAGTACGAAAACAGTATTTTTCGTCACTGTGCTATCCGTTTTCATCTATTTATATGATCTTCCTGCTTTTTGAATTTTTCATTATCATTTTCTCATTTTTAATGTCGTTAGTCACAGTTTAACAGTATATTCGAATCGGGCTGCAGTTGCAAGAAAGTTCATTCATTTCTAATATGGTAGTCTATAATAACACGTAGCTGATAGTTAACTATAAACGAAGCTCCATTTTCAGTATCGTACATAACTATACTTATTGACTGTGTATCCTCTTGACTTTCTGTGCCATTTGAATTCCAAGTGATAGTTAATCATTATCATTAACTTAATGTTTAAGCCTTTTAAATAGAATTAACTTTAAAAATGTAAAACAAATACCATTTTAAAATATCTGTAATAAACATACATTATTAGAAATGTCCTTAAACTTCTTCTCAGATGTTTTTTTCTGGAGACAAGAGTATAATACATTATACAAAGAAGGAGGCTCTTAAAAACAGTTATTCACTAATTTAATACTTTTTATTATCTTACATTAACACGCTTAATAATCACACATTTTTGTCTATATTTATAATTAGGAGTTTCTCTTACTTTTCCGTGTAAGGTAAGTTCAACCCTTCTATTTTTAAGAGGCCAAATAAAAATAACAGACGCTTTATTGCATTATTATGGTTATAGCAGTGAACATACTAAGATAAGGAAGTTGAATTGTATATTTCTGGATGTTAATTCGGAAAGTACTTTAGTATTTCAATTATTCACAAGAAAACGATAAGTACAAGGGGATCTGGAAAGTACTGATAAACACTTAGAACAAATATGATATTAAAGCAGCTGATATAACCACCAGAAAGAACATACGAGGATATAAGAATATAAGTTACTCCTAAATTTGCTGCTAGTATGTTCTTTGATGTGGTTATATTAATTGCTTTGATATTAATTTTGTTTAGGTTTTTTTCAGAACTTTCCATACCCCTCCTCTCGTAACAAATATTCAATATATCTTATGTATGTTTTAGTTCTGCTGTTAGTGACTACGAACTAATTTTAATACCACTGCCAGGGTTATGGAATAATAAACTGTATTTAACTGTGGATTTAATTATGACTAAGTATTTTGTGCACTTTTTAGCATGGAAGGTTGGCTGACTTTTTAGCTCTAAATGTGTATGATGCGCTGTGTGAGCCTTATTTCACATTTAAACTCACAAACTGCTTATACCCTAGGCGAGTAGATAGGTTGTAAGTTCGATAACGTAGCATCCAATAGAAAGTTAGCTGCTGCCATTCTGTGACATAGTAACTTAAACAATGAAGATTTCAAATTGCCGAACTTTGTGCAGTTTTCAGAGATACAAGGGCAGTTAAACTGGTAAACTTATTTTATAATAAACCGCGCGCACGTGTGTGGTAGAGAGAGAGAGAGAGAGAGAGAGAGAGAGAGCCCATGTGAGTAAATGCATTTATTAATGAAACTAAGTTTGTACTTGATGTTGTTAATAAATGAAATCTTTTAATAATAGCTAATGTGTTTTTCTTGTTTTTTCTAGCCGATTCTAGTTTCCTGTTGGCCAATGCCCAAATTGTGGATTACCCAATCGTCTATTGTTCTGAAACGTTCTGCAAAATATCGAGCTACAACCGTGCAGAAGTCATGCAGAAGAGTTGTCGCTGCACATTCATGTACGGAGAGCTGACAGATAAATCAACTATTAGTAAAGCGGAAGAGTGCCTCGAAAACCAGTCTCAGGATCAGTTTGAAATCCTTCTTTATAAGAAGAATCGTAAGTTTTTTAGTCATTATCAGGATATATCTGAATATATAGAATGCCTCAAGAGGAATCTGATAAGTTTCAGTGGGTTAATTCTTGGAGGTTTTTTTTTTATTGTTTAAAAAGTTTACATTAACATGGGTAAAATCTCTAACTAACATCGGGAGATCACAATTGTAAGAAACATTGGAATACTGTGATAAACGTATATTTTATAATAATTAGTTATGAACATGTTAACATGATCTTAAAAGTCACTCTGAAATTGAAAAATAAATTTAAAAATCAATTTGCCAGCCTGGTGTTTCCGAATGGTTAGCGTACTGTTCCCTAACTAATAGCTGCGGGTTTGAATCCCGTCGTAGGCATGGATGTATGTAATTGTCTTTAGGTAAAAGATGAATTTTCTGTCCAGTGTAAAACCACTGCCCTGCTTATTAGAGGCCCGAAGGAAAAGTTCTAAGTTTGGTCTCTAGAGTGGAGTTCCCGGATGGGTAAATGTGAATACAAATACAATAAATTCATAAAAAATAGTGACAAAAATCCTTAACTCACCTTGAGGATGGGCTAATATACGTTTACAAACTTTTGTAGGTGGGATTAGTACAAAAATAAAACAATTCTTATAACAGTTGATAAACGTTTGCGGTTTAAATAGTCACCTATTTCATCACAATATAAATATCGCTGTTTTTTTTTTTGTAGTTATTTTGAGTGTTGTCTTCAGCATTTATTCTTTCATGCACTGCATCCTAATTGTTAACTTTTCGTTCATGTATTACCGTTTCTTTGTGACCCCAGATGTCATAGTCTCAAAGATGTAGGTCAAAGTTATAGTTTGCAAAGAATGAAGATCCGTTTTACCAAACCCCTGTTTTGAATAGCTACAGTCGTGGGATTCCAAAACCCTGCAGGAAAAAAATATATAATGCACTCCAGTCAGTATAGAAAGATTTGCCAAATGGCCCGCAATTCATTCTGCATAAGAAACAAAAATATTTTAAAAAACAACAACAATTTATTATATTTTAAAGAAATTACGTGACTGTAGTGTACTTTGTTTGTTACATGGTATTAAAAGTATTGTAATTAGGACAATAAAATATTATGTTTAATGTTAAGAAGTAATAGTAGTAGTCATAACGGAAACAATTTACAGTTATACTTATTATTATTATTATTATTCGTGACACCTCCAAGGAGTCCGAAGACTCATCGCGGGAGGACACCTACTATACAACTGTTTCCACCCCACACCGAACCTCTACCAATCATCTCCATCAACGCCATCTACCGCCCACCACCACCACAACTAGTATTTTTTGTCTGTAAATTGCGTGTGTTCTGAAGGGCCGATTTGTCTGTATGCGGGATGAAAAACCCGAGTTTCGGGGAGAAAAAACCCTGCTACCTCCGTATGCGATCGGCTAACTCACCCTCGATTGAAAAAGTCCACATAAAGATTCCTCCCGTCATGACGAGAATCGAACTTAGGCCTTTTCCAATCGAAGGGCACAATGTACCGTCGTTCTTCCAATTGCGCTACGGAGGTGCTTACTTTCACATTAAAACAGCTAAACAGTTATTTCTGCATTTTATCATTTATGTTTATATTTCAATTTGCAATTTATTTTAATTTGCGATTTATATTTACAGACCTTATTTTGTTAGCAGTAGGAAATGCTTAGAATATAATGAAATAATAACTTATAAAAATAAATAAATAAAAATAAAAATAAAATTACCGAAAAGGAGAGCCAAAAGGCTTCATTTCGGCGATGCGAAATTATTCAAATTAAGTGGATATTGAATCCAACATTACTTCAAAGCCGAATATAGAACCTTTAAACGTTCCGGCGGTTCTGAGCATAAAGCAAACCTTTCATGACAGGGGAAACTCGTGGTAAAGGTGGAGTAAGCTCTGATCACTTTCCTTAGTATTTCTCATAATGTAAAGCACATCTCCTTGTGAACATGTATGACATGTAAAAATAAAATAAAATAAATTTCCTCTGAGACAATAATCAGATATGTGCGGTCGAATTAATTATCTTTCAAAATCCACATCATGTAATTACTGAAAATCGATCCTTCTAAATTAGTTTTCAGCGGCAACCATAAGAATTTTCCCAGCTCATAAATACTCATTACGAGTATTATTCACTCCATGTTGAGTAAATAGTTTTATCGCTGAATACCATGCACCTGAGCACGCCAGAATTTGCGATCAATCAACAACAAACGTTCACTTGTAGCTCATGACTTACCTTTTTATGGTGCTGTACGTTTTTCAATTTATACGGATGTAGAAGCTCTTTACTTAGTGATACATATAGTCAGCCGTTTTTGAAATTTTGAAGCGTCCGAATATTCACTGAGTACTTCTTCCTATACTGCATCTGTGCTGCTCGAATGTTAAACTTGATGATTAATATCACATTTAAATCCAATACTACTTCTTCTCACCGACATCTTCAGGAAAGATCTAGTTTCCCGCAGATGTCAGTTCATTAATATAACTTTTTATATAAATTTTAATATAACCAATTAGAAAAACTTGCCACTAGTGTTCCTCAAGTAGTTCCCTCATGGCTGTTATAAAAATATAAATTAAGCGAATGTCTCCTACTCTTCGTTTGAAAGCGGCCAGCTTTTCAGTAAAAGCTCACAGTTAAACATGATGAATCCAGTAACACACTACGAAACATTATTTAGAAGTACATTCTCACAAGCAAAAAGATACCTAAAACGATTAACTGTTAACCACGATGTGTTCTCATTCGAACAGTGCGAATTTTGAACTGAAATTAACATTCGACCAATCTGAGATCGGGTTCATGTTCAGTTTTTTTTTTTTTTGGGGGGGGGGGGGCTTAAAATCACTCGCAGATGAACTACTGAAGTTTGTTAAATTCCTACTGAAACAATGGCATTCTAGATATTTTGGTAATTTTCTTATTTGATAATATTGTAGAAAATATAATTATCAGAATATTTTGTTTCCTCTGATCTTTCTATATAACAGAGCAGTTTTTAGAGTGAATGTGACTAAGATGGATGTGCTGTATGTTTCCGTAGTAATAATGTTACTACCAGACGGCACATGTACAATAGTCAGTGTATAATGTATTTGCCAGAAACACATTTTAGGCAGTGAAGAACAAACTAAGCGATCTGTTTCTAGCTCAGTGGTAAGATGTTTGCCATTAATTCCAAACGTTCTGTCTCTTTGGAAATATATAGGTTACATATATGTTTACACTTTTAACTAGTGAATGTGCTATAAGAATAATTAAAAGAAATTGAAACTATAAACATAATGAAAGGCAACTTGAGAAACTTCAGTTTTATTTTGAATTAGAAAAAAAAATGAAAAGGATGAAGTTCACAGTTAAGTTCTTGTAATAATTTTCACTGCTTGAAACTTCATATTTACGTTTTTGAAATTCTGCATGACAAACGTTTGTGAATCGCTAGTCTTAAATATGCACGATTTGATAGAAACATAATCATTATGCATAAATATTGTTATTATTGTTATTTAGCCCATAGTGTCCATCTTAAAATGAAAATTCGAAATGGTCGTTTTATACTGTTGTTAACAGTAACACAAGTAAGAAGATACATTAAAATAAAATGAATTTTGTTGTGAATTAGATAATGAAATGGTAGAATGAACGCTACACACTATGAATAATTTACGGAATATTTAATGTTTAATTAAATCAAATAGTAAACCTTGAAATATGTTTACACTTCATGCAAAATTACATATTCTACTACATACGTGCTTCTATGCAGCTCTAATATAATTTTTTTTCTCACACAAAAAGTCTTCTAACTCGCAGAATTTTGCAGAGCAATTCAAATCCTACTATGGGATGGATGTTTGAGAATTTGTTAGGTGATAGTGCCTGTCATTATAGAGGATGTCTGACGACACTTGAAAAGGTAAAGCTGTCTGTAGTATGGGGGAATGTGGATTAGCTTATTCTTAACACCTTCTGACTTTAGGTGTATACGACTTACTCGTTTGAATAGAACACGGGACCCTTAATCTTTTCGGGTAGGTGAATTGCGAAATTTTTCTTATTCTAAGTGTTTGTTAGGATTCTACCGGTAGTTAGTTCCCAGTTTGGTATTGACGATGGCCGTTGGTTGGAAAGCCCTGAGTTCAAATCATGTCTGTGATGCAAATAACATTTATAATGGCTTTACAGTTGGATATAAGTTATTTGCTGTTCTCATAGATGGACGGTTTTTGTCTCCAGGAAACCCAATGAGATAGTGAGGTTTTGAGCTTTTTTCCTCCCACAAATTCCACAAACCTGCTAGAGAATACCTGCTCTTGCAGACTAGATACATTAAACACCCTATGATACTGAGTATGCACGTATGAAGCCAGTTTTATGTCTGTCACTGGCATCGAATGAAAAGGTGAATTGAATATTTGTACATATTAAGGAGTGTATCTTTCTATATAAGAGCAGTTTGTTAGAGTGAATGTGACTAAGATGGATGTGTTGTTATGTTTCCTTACTAAAAATGCTATGAAATTCTAATATTCTAATTCATAGGCTATTTTCTGATTCAACGCGAAACAAGAACTATACAAGTTTTCTATTCTTCCTCCTCCATTTTTTTTCTTCTTGCTTTAAGTTTCAGTGTGTTACGTCTACTATACTTCGATGCAGACAATCTGTCTATCATTTATTGTCTACCAACAGGTCATTTTTGCATTTGATTACGTCTCTTGCTAGTTTAACTATTTTTTTGTGTTCGTTTTATTAATATCTTTATCCCATTCGGATCCTCTTTTTTATCCATTTGCTTATGGGTTAAAACTGACATTCTTCCTAAATATTTTGAATGTTTCCCTGTATCAAATTTTGTTTTATTAACGGTTTTTCCTACTCTTCTCATTTCACATGTAGTATTTATTTGTTGTATCTTTGTTTCTATTCTTGTTTCTCATGAGTAAGTTAGTAGTGGTCAGACTAGTAATTTATACATTCTTATTTCTGTTTCTTTTGTCAGATCTTTATTTTTTCAATATAGTCGAATTTAGACATCCAGATATTTTATTAGCATTCGGGAATTATTCTTTTACTCTGTTCTATGCTGTATTATCACTGTTCACACTTATTCCTAGGCGTTTAAATTTCATTACTTGTTCCAGTATTTTGCTGTTTAGTTCTAATACATCTTATTGGTTATTTTGCAATTACCATTGTTTCTGATTTCTCTGTTGGCATTTTCGTGTTAAAACTGGTGCAATCTGTTAGAATTTGAATAATTGCTTTTGACAATCATCTTTATTTCCTGCAAGTAATACTCTATCAACTGCATATCCAATCAGATTGATTTTTTTTTAAATTCCGATACATTTTTCAAAATGTGAATTCCGATGCGCTTAACTTTCGAAAAAAGTTGTCCTTGAATTATCAATCCGATAATTCACTTTCACGCATTACAGGTAATGGATATTTGGGCATTTACAAAACATATCGAAATATTCATCCACAAACTGAGTTTGGAATTTATTTCTGATATTCTTCATATTATCAACAAGGCAAAGTTAAAAATGACATGCTTCAAAAAATATGTAACTTCTGAGAATTTTCTTATAAGGTTAATTTTATTCGGTAAATTGTCGTTGTAAAAATAAACACATTTGAATTTAATTATTTATCCAGTGTAAGAAGTAATTGAAGTTCACTATCCATAATAGCTTGAACAGTAAAGCTAAAAAACTTTTGTTTTTGATTATATGTGAGAGTAGCTTGCGAACTTTCTGAACATTAGTCTGTGACGCAATATACCTAGTCCTTGCAGGGCAGCAATCTTGCGAATTACAGCATAAACTGTCAATAACAAGAAATGACAGATGCGTTCATGGACAGTTGCGTACAGGGTAGGCACGCAAGCAGATCACTCGATGCTCTTGATATTACTTTAAGAATATAACGTTAAGGTAAATATCTACCACAAAACTTTGGAATTAGGGCAGGATTAATAGTATCCAAATTTCATAAGTACTACAATGGGTATTAGATGAATACTAGGCTTAACGGTCTAGAAATCCACTAATTAACAAATGGCGTTGTTTCGTTTTTACCAAGGAGAATGAAACAGACATAAGCAAAATATCGAATATTGGAAGGATTTTCTTACATTTTGCTCCACAGATAAAGCTGTTTAAGATGAACTGATTTCCGAGAGTGACCCACTCACTTTAGGGTTTAAGCTAATGAGAAGACGGAAAATGCATCTTCCGCCCTCCTTTCTTTCCATAAATCACCTGATGTTTTACATTTTACTTTTCCGACTTGTTGATATACTACACACATAACTTTATAGTATTTGCTGGAAAGGAATCTGATAATGTTTCTAAAATAATTAGAAGTTGTATTCACTGGAAAAGTATGGGGAAGAACGTTCCAAAGGACAGAAGAATATACTATGAAGGAATATACAATGAAGAATATTATAATTTGGTTTGGTGACTTTGGAGATGAACTGAATAAGGATGTTGACCACAAGAAGTTCATGTTATGGCATTATTAGAGGAAGATGGATGAATAATTGTAGAGAGTTCAATAGTGCAGCGTTCCTAGAAATATAAAAGACAGAACGCAGAAACAGAACGTTAGGAAGCCGATTGGAAAGAAAGGGAGAGAGAGAGAGAGAGAGAGAGAGAGAGAGATTTCTAAAGCAAATAGATCTCTTCTGGATACAGTCTACATTCCTTTTATACACGACCGCAAATATAAGAAATTGTTACAATATTGTATTGTAACGAAAACGAATACCAAGCTATATGTAGCTGAAGAGCGTATGGACGTAATTTGTTTATACTATGATGTATAAATCATTCATCATTCATTCCTCTTCAAGGCCCACCTTTCCTAATTGGATTGTGGGGACAGAGTTGCAAGAGGAACTTCCCAATGGTCACGATCCTCCGCCACCAAGCTCAGGTGTTCTGGTGGGACTCCCAAACGTGTCCACCCAAGGTGTTGGATATAATCTATCCAGCGAGTCCTTGGCCTACCACGTGGCCTCCCACCCTCGGGCTTAGCAAAGAGGGCATGAGGGTGGGAGGCCACGTGGTGGGAACCTCTCTTGTAGCATTGTTATCAGGTGCCCGTACCAACGTAACTGTGATCTCTCAACACGGAGAAGCAGCGGTTGTGTATTGAGGGTTTCCCGAATTTCAGAGCTTCTGACTCCGTCGAGTCTTTTCATCCCCGCAACCCCTCGAAGGAATCTCATTTCAGCCGCTTGGATTCGTGTGAGTATTCTTTCGGTCATTACCCAACTCTCATGACCATAGGTGAGGGTGGGGATATAGACTGTATTGAAGACAGCCAACTTTGCCTTCTAGCTTAACTCCAGCTTCAATACTACCGAACGACCAAGCTCCCGCAATATTGCGCTTGCTGAACCAATCGGAGTATCTAGCTCTACGTCCCACTTTCCAACACTCGTGAATATGGATCCAAGGTATTTAAATTTCTCCACCTGTCTCAGTGGGGCTCACATGTAGAGTGCACTGGGATGGCTGTCTTGAGACCACAAATGTTTCAGTTTTGGCCACACTGATCTTCATTCCGGCTTCTGCACAAACAGCTACAAACCTATCCAGGGTCCGCTGCAGGTCATCTGTGGAAGAGTTAAGCAGAACTAGGTCATCTGCAAAAAGCAGACGTCCAATGCTACATCTTCCAATTCTGACACACTCACTGCCTCGGCTGTGCCTATCAATCCAGTCCATAAATATTATGAAAAGTAGGGATGACGGAACACACCCTTGGAGGAGGCCAACGGAGACTTTGAAAGGTTCAGACTTTATGCTGTTTACCCTGACATAAAACTCCGGGGATTCATACAGGGACTTGATGGAAGCTAATAGTTGGCCATCCACTCCATACTCCTGTACTATTTGCCAAAGCTTATCCCAAGGAACCCGGTCATATGCCTTCTCCAATTCCACAAAACATGTGCAGACATTCTTGGCATATTCCCAAGATTTCTCAAAGACTTGCCTTAAAGTGAAGATTTGGTCAGTTGTTCTTCTACCAGGATGAAAGCCACGTTGTTCTTCCTGGAACTTTGACTCAACTATGCTCCTGCACCTTCTTTCCAAGCACCTAGCATATACTTTCCCAGGCAGGTTCAGCAGAGAGATGCCACGATAGTTACTGCAATCTCTCTGGTCTCCCTTCTTGAAAACTGGTATTATTATGCCTGTCTGCCATTACTTTGGTGCTCGCCCAGATATCCAAGCAGCCAGAGAACACCGTCTCGATTTAAGGCTTTTAGCATTTCGGGACAAATTTCATCATCACCAGCAGCCTTGCCCTCTTCTGCTGTGAGAATAGTCATCGCCCCGATCTGCACCTCTTGGATGTCTACAACTGCTGGGCCACCTGGGTTAAGAAGGCTCTCAAAGTATTCCCTCCATCTGTGGAGGATATCCTTCTCGGTTGTTATTAATGATATATAAATGTGAAAGAAATCTCAAAAAGAGAAAACTGATATTGGTTGGCGAACATATTGTTGTAAAAAGCGACGTACATTGACGCACTAGAAGAAATTATCTAAATTTTCTTCGCCCGTTGATAATGTCTAGAAGATTGCTGTTTAAGACAGCAAAAGAAGAGCTTGAAGCGTGGATCCTCTGAGAACTACAAACTTTATTAATGAAGAAGAGAAATGGAGTGTGCTGTCATCAGTAAAGCTATGAATAGGAGTGGACGTTAATGAGAGCAGATCATTGATGTATAGAAGATATGTAGGTGAGCGCACAGTCGCTGAGGGTACGGTACTCCAACATTTATGGAAAAATCACACCAGACAGAACTACTCAGCATAATCCCCTCACAAAGGGTAGGAGGAAGACCATGAAAAGGTAGCTTGTTAACATGTTCATTTCCAAACACGCGATATCGCGCGATACGAACCCCCATCAAACGGCCGATCACGCGTTATCGCGTGGACGTCGTTCACTAAATAAAAATATAATAAAAAGTTGGCCATCACACGAAATTCCAATTTTCAGCTTGGCAATGAAAGTGTTAAGAACATCACAATGATAGACTCGATCAAACATCTTGGAAATATCAAGTGCGACCGAATGACTTTCTGCAATCTTTCATGCTAAGTTGGATAAGATTAGCGAGACAGTCTACTGTAGAAACAAAAATAACAGAATCCATACTGGGATCACTAAGTAACTAATGAATCTCTAGGTAATATAAAATCTGCTTGTTGATCTTCTCCATCGCTTTCGAGAATATTGATATGATCGAAATGGAATGATAGTCTGATGGCTGACCTGACTTGTACTCCTTTTTATGAACATGCTGGAGGAAAGATTGATTTCACGCTAACACACAGGTGTCAGATAAATAAGACAGCTTGTAAACGAGATTCAGAACAGGCATTAGATATTGTATTATATATTGACATGAAATATGCCTTATCATATCATTATATGTTGCCATTGTTCCATCAGGATGAGAGAGAGAGAGAGAGAGAGAGAGAGAGAGAGAGAGAGAGAGAGGAGCGCATAGAGATGTTTATCACAGCAGTTTTGACAAATTAACAGAAAGCTCGACTTCCATTTGAGCAGGAGGTAAGCTTAGTACATAGCTCAGTGTATTTCTCAGCGTTGCAAAGTCTGGTTCAGATTTTATGACTTTTTTGCAGTTGTTACCCACTGCAGTGTAAGCTGAGCGAACGAGAAGTGGAGTTGTTAATTTAAGCAATTCAGGCGTATGCTGTATTTTTTGCTTGGGCTGCCCATCACATTTGTGAAATCAATGCTTAGATAAGGATCCAAGCACTGGACCTTTCAATATGGCTTTTCCATAAGTTTGTGATTTCTGTTCTTAGAGCGGCAATATCAGTCCGATAGAGATTTTGAGTTAAACAATTATTATGAGAAACAATAATTTCACAACTAAAAGCCTAATCAGTAAACAAAGATACTAGACTGTTGATTTGTTGTTTTAATGTCCTGTTTTATAACAATTTTTAATCACTTTGGGATTGGTGAAAATTCTGGTATGATCGACAACTAATGCTGTGTTGCCCACATATTATGTCTTAATTGGGAGGTTTCTAGAGGCCGGTTTGTCTCTGTTTTGCATTTGCGAAAGTATAAATCGAATTTACAGAGGTTTCAACCCCCCAATACAGATCCGGATACAACGCCTTATAACTATTCCTCACCAAAGAGTAATTGCCATGTCGTCATCATGACTGTGCTACGAAAGCGTTCTGTTCAGAGTATCGCCGTCTCACACATTCTTCAAAATACGTCAGTAAGTGATGTGTTTTGAATGACAGCCAACACGATGATAGCTAACATCCGTTGAACTTCGAGGGTAAAGGTTTATTTAGAACTAGTCTGCAAACTTATAACTTTTATGGGACTTTATCGAAGAAATACATACGTGTAGTGGTACATAGAGAGCACTTCTGCAGGTACTTCATTTAGAATAATGTGTTTTCGATGAATACGACTAAACTAAAATGTTTAGTCGTATTCAAATTTAATGATTCACGTTTATCTCGATTTACCGATTAATGAACAATATGGAATGTAACTAAATAATATAATCTTTTTTTTCTTATGATCAAATTTAAAAATCGTGAAAGCTTGCAAATTCATTTCGTACATAGTCCAAACTCAACTCTAATTGTAAAGAAGTTTACTTCTACTTACAATCTTGCAAATCTGTTCCATATCCTTTGCTAATACAGCTTGCTTTACTATATTTATCATTTTCTTGCTCTGCTTCCAGTTTCTCTCATTTTGCCCATAATTCGTTCGAAATCATTCTATGCAGATGTCTGGTATCTGGCAGCAAACAAAGCAATTTTATAAGTTCCAAATTTTAAAGGAATGTATTTAATTTGAGTATAAACAGCTTACAATATAAGCATTATTTTTTTTTCTCGTTAAGGAACTGTACCCTATTATATTCTTTATACATTTTTGATATTTATATTTTTCTTAGCAGAGGTTTTTCATACTATTATTTTTATAGAGGGGTTTATTGTAATAATAATAATATATCTAATTGTGGTAACGATTTCGCAGTTTTGCTATGTTAGTGTTCGGTGATTGTTTAGGTGTTTCAAGGTGTGTGGCAGATTGTTGAGAAAAGTAGATATGAACTGCTCTCTCTCTCAAAGCTTTGCTGTATGACTAAAATTTTTGCGCCTTATTGCAGTTTGTATCTCTTTTGCTAGGTAATGATTATTGAAGTAATTTTTAATATGATTACATAGTATCGCAGGCTTTACATGATTAGAATTTTATGTGCTACCATTAAAGAGTTGGGCTGCGTTTTCGTGTATGCTTGATCTCCAAAGCGATGTGGAATTTATTCTTTTAAGCAGCGTTTCTAATGTCGATATGCCTTTGAAGTATTAGTTCAGACTGTCATACCGTATCTTAATCTTGCTTCACAGGTGCCATAATAGATAATGTTTTCATGGTTATTTACAATTATATCTTTTACTTGGAACAATTTTGCGGCGAAATTTCTTATGCAAGTATTTGAATGTCTTTGGTCCATTTTAAGCGGCAATCCATACAAAGGCAAAATCATTTAGCATGTGTTTGGGGTGTGATTTTAAGAAAACTGTAATTATAAGTATCGTACGTTAATGCAATGATTTGTGTGACTATGTAGCATAAACTATATTATTATTATTATTATTATTATTATTATTATTATTATTATTATTATTATTATTATTATTATACCTTCAAACTTTACCGCTGCCTCTTTATTAGTTTCGATATGTTCTGTTTTTCGATTGCTAATGGAATAGGTATTTAGTTGTAATCTATTTACTATATGCTTCGCTTAAAATGTATTGGTTTTTCCGTGGTTGTTTGTATGATATCCCACTAAAACTAACTACAAATGAGTTACCATGCGTGAATACTAACAAGGACATCGATAATGTTTCCATGACATTGAAAAGTATGTTAAAGCTATTATTTTGTTGAAGTTCATTCTTACTCCATTACATCAAATGCGAAAGCGATCGAACCAAGGAAAAATACCAGGCTCAAATGTCATAATCGATCAGCTACTGTATCCGCATTTCTCTCGTGTGATGTATGTACTTATTATCTCAGCCAGTTACAACAAAAACATAACTTGCAGATATGAATGATTTTAAATCATAAAATTCTACGAACATAGGTTTTATGTAAATAAAATAATGTGGATAAAAATTTAAAGTAGAAACAAATAAAGCTACCCAAACAATAATGTGATAGATTCTCTGTTTTCAGATGGTATGCCATCTGAAATACGAAGTTACCAGTTAAAATCGTTTATTCCATAAGAGTACAGTAATAAATCATTTTGTAGACAAAATATTAATAATGCCCTGTCTACACAAAATCTTCTTTTGAGAATTTCTTATACTAACTTGCCGCATGCTATATTAATGAGGTAGAGAACTGAAAGAAGAGAAAATAGAGAAAAGAACAAGACATCGATTTGTAGTGAAATAACTGCGAAAAACTAGGTGAACACTTCTCTTTAAATCAGTTCATTAAACTATCAAAATTCTTCTGCATTTCTTGGAACTAAACGTTTACTGCACCTAGCACGTTCTGGTACCTTATTGTAGCAGCGATTTGTTTCTAACACTAGAATGATAAGTATTGAGACTCAGTTTTTTATTTACATTAAGTAAAACCCAGTGTTCTTCGTAGGTTTCCGTACGAAAACTACGCAACTTTAATAAGTTTTGTAATGTTTTCCAAATATATATTATATTTGGAGAATTCAGTCTATTATTCATTAAATTTTAATGAGATTATTAAGGTTTTGTTACTGATACACAATCGCCACTCGAAGTAATGTGCCAATAATAATCTCGATGTATCTATCTTTCTTAAGCAACTAAATTGAAGTTACCATTTTTAATCACTGTACATATTTTGTACTCTTGTTGCTTGTGTTTCTGTGTGTGTGCGCGAGCGAAATGTTTATTGATCATATAATACTTGTTACTTAACAGCGCTGCAAGGCTGCAACAGTTAGAATTAATACAAATTGAGTGGAATTCATTTTGCTATATGTAGTAGCAAGTGTGTTTCTAAGGAGATAAGTATATTATTATTCTGTCAAAGACGGGAGATTAATGTTTTGCTCATGGTATGAAACACTAACTTTGAAATCGGCAAAAAACTTTCAAATTACATACTGTTCCATATTGTGAGCCTCCGTAGCTCATTCGGTATAGACGAAGCCTTTTGGTCGGAAAGACGTCGGTTCGATTCCCGTCTGTGACGTGAGGAACTTTTATCTGGTGTCTTTCGACTAAAGATGATTTAGCCAGTCTCATACGGAGGTAGAGGGCTTTTTCACCCGCTCTGGTTTTTCGTCCCTCAGAACAGGCAAACTGTCCCCTTGAACATATACTGATCTACATTCATAAAATACATTCTTAATCTCTCATTAGGAGCGCTCCACCCGTCCTAAGGGACGGGGAAGGCAAGGGGAGAACCCCATACGAAATAAATAAACTATTCCATAGTAAGATAAAAATAATTCTTAGAGCATTTATCATCATCAAATTCCTGCCATGTATCCTCAAGGGGTGTACAGGATATGACAGTACTACATGAAAAAATTACATCATTACTAACTTCCTATCTACAATTTTCCTCCAAATCAGTCTGTTACTTGTCAAGACTCCAACATTATCAGATCTTATATTTCTATCGTCTAAGGCACTTTGTACCGTATCAATCCACCTATATCTTGGTCTTCCTCTGGGTCGTTTTCCTGCCAACCTGGCAGAGAACACTTGTTTTGCTAATCTTTCCTCTCCCATTCTATTTAAGTGACCATACCATCTGAGATTAGCTCTGCTAACGCATTCCTGGATGCTGACAATGTCAAGTTCTTTCCTAATATCCTCATTTTTAATATGATATTGCCATTGATGCCATCTGTTCACGCCTCTAATCTTTCTCAGGACTCTCATATCTGCGGTCTCTAGTCTTTGGTCAAGTGTTTTACTTCTGACCCAGCTCTCAGATCCATAAGTTAAAATTGGTTTGAACACAGTCTTGTATACAGCTAATTTAGTGTTCCGACTAATTTCTTTCTTATTCCATATGAATTTATTCAATTGACTTCCCACGATACCAGCTTTGCTGATTCTGTTGTCTATTTCTATATTTAGTTTACCATCTTCAGTAAAAATTGTGCCTAAGTAGCTGAAATGTTTTACTTGTTCCACAGGTTCTCCATTCACAACACAGTTGACATTTTCAATGATTCTGCCTATTTTCATTGTCTTTGTCTTTTTATTGCTGACCTTCATACCATATCTATTACAACAGCTATTCAATTTAGTCAGAGAATCTTGCAGACTTGTAGCGGATTTATTTAGAAGTATAACATCATCCGCATAAAGCAAAGAGCTGACATTAACATCTCCAATTTTGATATCAGGTTTAATACCACATTCCTTCATAATGTGATCCATATAGATAATGAATAACAGAGGGGATAATGTACATCCTTGTCTCACACCAGATTTAACATTAAACCATCTTCCTGTACTTCCTTCAATTCTAACTGCTGACTCACAACTCAAATAAAGACTAAGTATTGCTTGATATAATGCCCCATTGACACCATATAACTGCAGCGTATTGAATAGATTCTCTCTTGGCACCTTGTCATATGCCTTTTCCAAATCGACAAAACTTAAATACAGATCTTTGTTATATTCCCATGCTTTCTCGACTATTTGTCGTAAAGTGAAGATCTGATCCTGACAGCCTCTATTTGGCCTGAATCCAGCTTGTTCTTCACCAAGCTTTTCTTCCACAATTCTTCTCAACCGTTTCTCAAGTATACTTGCATAGATCTTGCCAGGAACACTCAGTAGGGAAATACCTCTGTAATTCTCACATTCAGTTTTATTTCCCTTTTTATATATGGGTACTATGAGAGCTCTACTCCAATCATCGGGAATTCGTCCCTCTGTCCAGGCTTTCTGAACTATGCAGTGCAACCACTGTAAGACTCTTATACCACCATACTTCAGCATTTCTGGTCGAATATCATCTACTCCTGCTGCCTTTCCACATTTCAAGCCTTTGATGGCTTTTTCTACTTCAAGTATAGATATGTATTCCTGACTGCATGCCTGGTCAGTGTTTTTTATCACTGTGCTGTCATCACTGCTTGTTTCATTTAGCAGTTTTTCAAAGTAATTACTCCATACTTCAAGGATATCTTTTTCTCCTGTTTTCATTTCACCTTTATCATCTCTAATTCCTTTTACAGCACTCTTTCCTCCATTCCTAAGCTTCTTCAACAACCTCCAGAATATTTTGCCACCTTCTTGATATTTATTTTCTATATTCTTGCCAAAGTCCTCCCATGACTTTTGTTTAGCTAGTTTTACACACTGTTTAGCTTTCTTACATTTGTCTCTGTATTCTGTAAGAGTAAAAGCTGACTTATTTGCCAGGAACTTTTGATATGCTTTCTTCTTTTCCTTCACTGCCTCTTTAACTTCCTGTGTCCACCAGGGAGTTCTGATTTTTTTATCTTTGCACACAACCTCACCACATGCCTCTCTGGCAGAATCAATCAATGTTTCCTTCAGAGTTTGCCACTGAATCTCCAAGGTTTGATTCCTGTTCTCAAACTCTTTCATTTTCTTTTCAATAATATTTCTGTATTTTAGTCTACAGTTTACATCTGAGAGCTGCTCAACTTTTATTCGCTTTAAAACTTTCTTACATGTTATTCTTTTCAATATGAAATTCAATTTTATTCTGCTCAAGACTAAATAGTGATCACTTCCAATTTCAAATCCTCTGTACACTCTGGTGTCCTGCACCAGGGAGAAAACATCACTATCAACAATAACATAGTCAATGAGACTTTTCTTATTCCTAGCCTCTTCTCTCCATGTGAATTTGTGCACATTTTTATGTTGGAACATGGTGTTAGTAATAACCAGTCCATGTCCTGAGCAGAAATCCAACAGATATTTGCCATTATTATTAGCTTTGCTCTTTTCTCCAAATTTTCCCAAAATATTTTTGTATGTCTCACAATCATTTCCTACTCTACTATTTAGATCCCCAACAAGGACCAACTTTTCCTTTTTCATTGTGTCAGTTGCTTTTTCTAAAGCCTCAAAAAATTCCTCCACTTCTACCTTAGTAGAACCTTCTGTGGGACCATAGGCACAAATAAGTCTCATTGTCCAGTTCCCCATTCTCATATTTGCCCACATTACTCTACTTGAGACTGACTGCCATTCAAGAAGATTAGCCTCGTATTTTGTGTTGAATACTATGGCTACTCCTTCTTTTCCTTGATTGTTATTGCCTGAATATAACATTTTGTATTTATTGCTCAGAAAGATCTCACCAGTTTTGGTCTTTTTTGTTTCAGTCACCCCTATTATGTCGATCTGGTACTTATCTAATTCCTCAGCTAGCTCCATTTCTTTGCCATTCAGGCTTCTTACGTTGATAGTACCGATCTTTAACTCTGGTGATGTTGAGTTGGGGTTTGTTTTCAGATTTGTTCCAGTAGCTGACTTTTCGCTGTTCGCCCTGGTTCCCTGGCGAAAACAACGGGGGCCTTGTTTAACCGGGCGACGCCCCAGCCGGCATGAAATTTTGTCATGTTGTACCATCATTTTTTATTTTGGTTTAACCAATAAGAATACAATTTGGTCGGCTAAATCCCAAATTGCCAGCCCATCCTCGTTCGTTCAGTATCAAAGTAGATACCCAACAGGGTGCACCACGAGAAGGTGAGGATTGGACATTAGGTCAGAAGCCCTGGTCGGTTCTCCGCATTCCTTTAAAGGCTATGTGGAGGTCTCCTCTCAGTTATACAGCTTTGACCCTTAAGCACCCCTAGAGCATTTATTTATTTATTTTTTTTGATAAGCTTTTAAGGAGACGTTAATGATGACAAAAGTTTAGCCATCCGACAACTTCAAAAAATGATTGAAATGTGGAAAATGCCATTAAAAATTTGAAAATAAGTATTGATTATTTATTATTTCAGAATTACCAGCTAAATAAAAAGAACGAAATAATAAACTGTTAAACATTAAAAAAAAAAAAAACAAGTCCGAAATCAGAATATGTCGAAAGTTGCATCAAAGGCTACACCATAAAAATCTTAAAATTTTAGCAGCGAGCAAAATCTAAGGTATTTTTGTCAAAAATCATGTAATATCGGAATAATCAAGTAGCTTCAGTTGTTGCTTTGGAACTTTTGAAACTACATGAAAAATTATTTGAAAGGATTAAAAATTAAAAAAAAAATAAATTAAAGTGATTGATGGTAGCAGGTGTACAATAAAGTCAAAGGAGAATACGCTGAAGGAGACTTCACACCCACCAATGATTATTGAAATTTTTTTATCATCAACATTAATTAATGCGGTTACTTCCTTGTATCGTATAATCTTGTATAATCCGTATTAGCTGTTAACATATCGTTAGCTTTGCGTCTAACTCCAATAACACTTTTTATTATACAGTAATTTGAATTTCGTTAGAATGTTAAAGCATGTAAAATGAAAATACGTAACATGTGCTTATTTTCCTTTTCCTTGTTTCAATGACAATCCCACTCAAGAATAGTTGTGAACTTAGTATCGTAAATAGGTAAAAGTCAAACTGCTCTAGATTAAAAACATGAATTTTTTTATACTTCATGCAAAGAAATCATTTCGCATTTAATGCTAAGAAATAAAAGCCATTAGTTGAGAGAGAGAGAGAGAGAGAGAGAGAGAGAGAAAATCTTATTACTATCGATATAAGTGAAGATTGGTTATACCTGAAGATCTTATAATACTCGTTTCTGACCAGTGATCAGCTACAAAACTGAGTTTGCCTTCTGTCATTTGGAACTAACGATCAGAATGAGGGAAGCTAGTCAGCGACAGTAGCAGGTATCATTAGGATGACAAGTTAGGTATCATTATTAGACAAATTAGCACAGCTGATCCATCACTCTGATAAGAATGGATGGATTATTTAAAACATCGTGCAGTCTCGCACTCCTCCACAGTCTGTTCGCGATGCTTCATTTTGCGAAGATCAGGCGGAAACTGAAGCGAGTGAATTATGGTGAATAATCTCTAGAGCACTTAGAAATGTCAATAATACATACAGTTCTTGGCGATTCTAAGTAGGTCATTAACAATTGTAAGACCGACGCATCACGCACTTAGGAGTGTTTCTTCACTACTTAATTCAATTAATGAAATTGAAATTTCATTTGAATAATTAATTAATTATTTTCTTTCACCAAAAAAACGTGAATAATAACACTGGTCTGATCAGATTCACGGATCTGATCTGTGACTCTATAATTTCAATTTGATATGGCAGTGCAAATTACAGAAATTTTGGTAAGGGGTCTCTAATTACCTCTTCCTCTTTGCTTATGATACACGATAATCTGAGATTTAAAAAAAGCCAGAACTTCTAGTTATAACGATCTTGGGTCGAAAAATTCCATGTCGGCAAGAATTTGGAGAAATGAAGTGAAGTTTAAGAATAGTTATTCGTAAAAAGGAACATATCAATTATTCTTTTAAAAAAACAACCAAAGACGGATATATCAACAATAAAAGAGAAAGAAAATAACTGGAATCTTCTTCTTTCACTACACGTTATTCCCGCTTCCTATGCAGGGTGTGCGTGTTACTTAGTGCAACTTCTTGTTAGTACCACTCACAACCGACCAGTCGCCTAGCCTAGTCTACCGCTGGGGGGATATATTTTTGACTGTAGAAGCGTGTGTTTACGGGGCTGGTTTGCCTGTTTGCGGGATGAAAAACGCCAGATAAACTGGCGGAAAAAACTCTACTGCCCGCGCCCAAGACCGGTTAACTTGGCTATGCCTGAGGAAGATCCTCAAATTCCTCACGTCTTCGACGGGAATCGCGCCTGGGACACTCCTTCCCCAGGCATATGGTTGCGTAGCGCAAAGCCACTAGGCTAACCGCGCGGTAAAGAAAATAACTGGAATACTTTATGCAAATACTAACAAAACAATTACAGTTGCTAAGGTGTTTTTTTATGGATTACTTACTTTCTTTCTTTTAATAAACGTAGTTTCCCAGTCTCATGGTCCTCGAAGAATTAATTATTTCTTCATTTCTCAAATTGCAAACACACTATCTAATGCAAGATTTTTCTCTTAAACTCCGCCTATGCTTTTACGATCACTGCTTACTGGCAAAGATCTACAAAGAAAGAAAAAACATTTCTACAAGGAATGGTCCTCGTGATGAATAAACACATACAATGGACAGATTTATCTTTGGCTTTTACAATTGCTAACTGTAAAAGGCCTCCCCCCTCTGTTTTTCATCCGTCTCTTTGTATGAATATTAACTTTATTTTATTTTATTTTATTTTTACTTTTTATATGTATATAACGATCTATGCAATGTCATAAGATTAAACTTCTTGTAATTAGCATTACCTTTTGCTACTAAATGAACAGAACCAATCTCAGGGAAATAATTTCACTGAACTAGAGATAGCCTGCTGTCCTTTACCTGCTCATACACAACCCATGCAAAATTTTGTGCTTATAGATTTAGGGTTAACTGTATAAATTTGTACAGAGAACGAACAGCGCTGACATATATGTGTTTAATACATTTCATATTCTCAGTCCTCCGAAAGGTGTCTGACACGTGCATCGTTGTTGTGCCCGATGCTTCAGTAGCATTCCATAATTCATTCCTTTCGTCATCATTGAGCGTAAATAATGCTGCCTCTTAAGTAGAGGTGGTCGGCAGAGTGAGAGTGGAGATTGCAGACGCCCTACAACTAGTCCGTTGTGCTATCCATCGAACTGGGTGCTGGCTGTCCAACTACTGCTTGCCATCTCGAGTAGAACAGGATCCCAGTGACGGTCTTTAAAATTCCTATGAGAATTTGATGAGGATGTTCAGGAGGAACATTTAATAGTGTTCATTTAGTGTT
The DNA here is from genome assembly GCF_054136105.1 of Typopeltis vanoorti. NCBI lineage: Eukaryota > Metazoa > Arthropoda > Arachnida > Uropygi > Thelyphonidae > Typopeltis > Typopeltis vanoorti. Next base: position 121,683,099 of record NC_143558.1, read on the forward strand.
TTAACGAAGCTGGAGCTAAATCGTACTGATTTTGAGGGAAGAAGTTATCAATATTATCTTACAGGACTGTATGAGCCAATATGTATAACATACACTTGTACTCTTCCTGCTGGGCGGCATGCGTCTGAAATATTTTTGACGATACCGTATTTGCGATCACTGGAATCACTGATGAAGAAAATGTACCAAAAGTGTGTCCAAGCTAAGAATACAGAATATGGTTAACGGCTCATGTTAACCTCTCACGTTACTTCCAGTATCGCCTATAACAACAGCGAAAATAATTAACAAATGTAAATTAGATTTTGGGAAGGCAAAATGCAATCAGATTGCCTCATTTTCAAACGGCAAACGGCAGTCGAGTCTTCTGGTTCCTTGTTGACAAGGCTGTTAAACAAAACTTCTACCCCACTATGTTTCCATCTCTATCTCATCCTAATCGGAACAATAGCGACATCTCCTTAAGAAAAGGCAGACCACTTGCAATCAGTCTTCTCCTTCAAAGGCCAAGACATCCCCTTACAAGACAAAACAGAGCTATTCGCTAAAGAAATTATTCTTACAGTCTACTCAAATCGTTTTCCCATAGATGCTCTGTTTTTGTATTATGTGTTTTCTATAGTTCCTTCCATGTATACTATTTTTATAGTTCTTTCTATTAGTTCATTCCATATAGACGGGCAGCTGCATCTATATATATAGTTGAGCTTCAATCTTACCGAACCAACTTCTCATCCTTCTTCCTCATTCAACATAAATATATCCTTTGGAACAGTCAATCTAATATACCTTTCTCTCGATAATTCAACAGTTCCTTTCTTCTTTATAGGCACTTGCCGACAATGGCACTGTCGTGCGATAGGTCTTAAGAAACTGGTCAAGAAGTAAACATATAATCAACAACACACAACTACTTTTTCATACTACAGATCATTATATCCCTCCTTAGGTCTTTCATTCCAAAGGTGTCCAGACTGACGACGTCGCTGGAACATCTAATACACTTTAATATCTGTAAAATAATATGTAAAAGTATTTAATTTCTAGAAAAAATATGGCTTGTATTTATATTTCAGTACCAGTCTCTGAAAGCTGATCAAAATTGCCTGCCTGGTGGTCTGATTGGTTAGCGTATACCCAACCAACATGCAGCACGTTCGAATCCCGCCCTGAGCAGGACGCAGGACATATATGGCGCAGAGGGTGAAGCTTGACGCTTTTCATATTCCCTGTTGTCTGTTTCGGGAGCAGTGATGGGAGAGATTTGTGAGCTATTTTAGTTCGTCCTGAGTGGGCAGAAGTGGTTATTCGTCGTTGGGTGTTAGGATGGAATTCGGTCTTTTGTTTCCAGTAGTCATTACCGTCATAGTTTCCGGCTTGTTGTATCAGTTGGTTTGGATGGATAGATGTCTTGATAAAGAATTTTTCTGCTAGGGAGCGTAGTAGTGGAGAGATGTAGGGGATATTTATGTCCCGGTGGATCTGGGCGTTCCTGATGAACCACGGGGTGTCCAGAATTATTCGCAGGCATTTCTTCTGTAGTCTTTGTAGCTTGAGGATGTTTGTCTTGGAGGTATGGCTCCAGGCTGGGGAGGCGTATATGACTGTGGGACGGATCACTGTCTTGTACAGTAGTATTTTATTTGTTGAGCTTAGTTTGCCGTGTCTGTTGATCAAGGGGTATAGCTGGGCGATAACTTTTGAAGCTGTGGTGCATATGCTCTTGATGTGGCTGTTGAAGCATAATCGCTTATCGAGAAGTATTCCTAGGTATTTTGCTTCAGTTTTCCAGGGAATTTTAGAGTTGAACAGGGTGATGTCTCCTTTGGGGGATGCTCGTCTTCTTGTGAAGAGTATCGTTGTACTTTTCTGGGGGTTTAATTGTAGTTGCCAGTCTTTAAACCATTTTTCTAGATTCAGGATGGTGTCTTGTAGTTTTTTGGTGACGAGAAGTGGTTGACGAGATCTGGCTAGAATAGCCGTGTCATCAGCATAAAGGGCGATGGTGGATGTGAGAGGATTTTGAGGGATGCCTGCCATATAGATGTTGAACAGGATCGGGGCTAGCAGTGATCCTTGAGGAACTCCAGCGAGGATTTTCCGTTGGGTTGAGACTGTTTCATTGATTTTGACTTGCATCCTCCTATTGGAGAGGTATGATTTGAGCAGATGTATCATGTTTAGTGGAAGGTTAGCGATGATAAGTTTGTAGAGGAGGCCTTGGTGCCAGATCTTATCGAAGGCCTTTGAGATGTCTAGGAAGACAGCTCCAGTGTGTTGATTCCAATTGAATCCTGTGGTGATGTATTCTACCAGTCTATGGATTTGATGGGTGGTGCTGTGATTTTGACGGAAGCCTAATTGTTCTTCTGGAGTGATATTTAATTGGTTGACATGATCTTGGAGTCTGATGAGAATGATTTTCTCAGCTATTTTCCCTAAATTGGATAGCAGGCTGATGGGACGGTAATTTTCAGGTAGGTGGGGGTCTTTGCCTGGTTTGTGAATTGGGATGATGTCAGCTATTTTCCATGACTGGGGGAAGTGCTGCCATTTGAGGATGGAGTTTATGATGTTTGACAGATGTGCTATGGCTTTGCGTGGTAGTGCCTTGATGACTTGGTTAGTGATGCCATCCGGACCTGGGGCTTTTTTGATCTTGAGATGGTTGATGATGCCGATTATTTCGGTAGGTGAGGTAGGCATTATAGGACTTGGATTGACATCGGGACGATTTACTGTGAACCTGACTTTACGATGGATCTTGTATACGTGGCTGATGTTTAGGTTATCATATGCAGGACTGCATTGTTTCTCTAGGTTTCTTGCTATGACTTCGGCTTTGTCAGCATCTGTGTATGCAAGGTGCTGTTCTGCTTGCAGAGGGGGGAGGGATTTGCGCTTGATCCTGAGGTTGTTTAGGAATTTCCATATAGAATGATCTGCTGTGGAGATGGAGGTGAGCTTGTTGTCCCATTGTTGGTTCCTGTGGTTCTGAAGAGCTTCTCGGACAGATTTGTTTAATCTGTTGAGGGCTGTTTTGTCCTGGGCAGCACGAGTGCTGTGATATCTTTTTCTTTGTCTGTTTTTTTCCCTTATTAAGTCCATGATTTCTTCCGGGAGACGATTTTGTTTGTGGGTAATCGTGGATACTGTGGCTGCTGTTATGGCTTTATTGATTTGATTGGTGAGGTTCTTTATTGCCGTGTCTATTTCTTCCTTGGCTTTTATATGGGGAACCGGACCAATGTGTTCTGGTAGCACTTTCTTGAGTTTCTCCCAGATGATGGAGGTTTGGGGGGGGGGAGGTGACTGATCTTTGTTCCTTAAGTGAAGTAGGATTGGGTTGTGGTCTGATGATAATTCGTTCAGTGCTTGAATGCTGTGCTGGTATTTGATGTTGTGTAGAATGGCGATGTCTAGGATGTCGGCTGTGCCAGTTGGGCTGTGGTGGGTTGGTTCACTGGGTCCTGTTACGACAGCGTTGTTTAATCCTGTGTAGCTGAAGAGGATACGGCCATTTTTATTTGTGGTTCTGCTGTTCCAGGAGGGATGTTTGGAGTTTAAGTCCCCAGAGACGATGATGGATTCATTTGTGCCTAGTACAGCATCCAAGTCAGAAAATAGCAGGGTCTTAGCAGGGGAATTGTAGGCGGCGTAGATTTTAAGTCTTCCAGTTGAATTTGTGTGGACTTCGACACCGGTGAGTTCTAGGTTGGAGGTTGGGGGGGGGGTGAGTATTCCATTGTGCCTGATGCAGTTCCTGATAAATATGGCTGTACCACCACCTCTGTAGTCCAGTCGGTCGTTTCTGTACAGTGTGTAGCCTCTCAGTTTTGGATTGTCTGCAGGTCTTAGATGAGTTTCATTAATTAGGATGACGTCAGGGTTGTATCTGTGAGAGAATTCTTGAAGTTCCAGAGTCTTGTTTTTTAGGCCATTGGCGTTCCAAGCGGCGATCTGTAGTGAGTCTGGCATTAATCTAGTTTTATTCATTAACAAGCATTGATAATATGGTTTGAGTTTCTTTTAGAAATCTTTTTGTGGAGTTTGGTGAAGGGTTTGACTTACTGAAGTCTTGAAGCATGTTTGCCAATGAGGCTGTGATGACTGCTGTCATGTTTGGAAGAATTTGGTCCTGCTGGATATATTTGGATGAGCTGGCTACTTCGGCATATGTCCTGCTTCGACGGTGGCTTTCCAGACTGTTGGTATTTTCCACTTGTGAGAGCTGGTATTTTGTTGTCTTTTGTTGCGTGTCAGGCAACTGGGGCGCAGTCAACTCAGGTGCCTGTGGGCAGGGTTCAGAGATCTGTTTCCTTTTGTTGTCTGTTTTATTCTTAGGGTAGTGACTGCAGCCTCTGTAGTTTGCCGGGTGGGGGCCCCCGCAGTTCGCGCTTGAGGTCCTGGGTTTTGAGCAGGTTGCTGTGGGGTGGTTTAGCCCACATTTGAGGCATTTGTAGTCTGCTCTGCAGAGTTTCTGTGCATGTCCGTACTTCTGACATCTGTAGCACTGGCCTGACGAGGCTCTTTTTCTTAGTGGTTCTGTTGTGATTTTCAGGCCACAGATCGTTGTTAAGTTGTATATGTTCTTGTGTGTGTGTGTTAGGTATCTCAACGAGTACTAGGGGCATTGGACTCTTGTCAGCCCGTAGCATTCTGCTAACTTTGACAGGTGGGAGATCGTGGAGGCAGAGGTCTTCAGTAATTTCATCTGTGCAGATGTTTTCTGTTACTCCCCTGAGTACAACTTTTAGGTTTTTCTCCGACTTCAGTGAGTAAGTATGATATTTAATATTTGACTCGTCCATGGTTTTTGTGAGGAGTCTCTAGTCGCTTACTGTGGTAGGCTGGATTTTAACTCCGTCGTCTACGTTTTTTGCCCAAGAATAGGCAATTTGGTGGTTTTGCATAATAGGCCTAAGGGCTGTCCAAAGTTCTTTTTCCCGTAGAACAATTGGGGGAAGTTTTTCGTTGTTGGGCGTGGGGAGGTCAGTGTTGGGGGCATCTTCTTCCATCCCCTCGTTTATCTGAGTCTCCGCTGTTTTACGTTTTTTCCGTGCATGGGTTTCTGTATCTTGTTTTGGAGTGGGAGCAGAGATTATCAGGTTCATCTTCCCTTCTTCCCCTGATGTTGAGTTGTCCCCTTCTGTGGAGTCGTCTGTCGCTGAATATAGGTTTAGAAACCCTGGCCACTCTACCTCAAATTTCTTCAACAGTTTTTTCAGGAGGTCGAGCGTTAGCTTCTTATCCAACGATTGGATAAAGTCATCGGGACTTAAACTGGTCATGTTTGAAATATTCAAATATATGCTTATATGCTTACCTGAGCTGGATCTCAAGGATTTCCGTATAGCGTATAAACACAAAATATAACACACTAAAGGACTATCGCGAGACTGCAATCACTAATTAACAACACAATCATCAGCTACTTGATTACTTTCGCTTTCCGCTTATATCAAAAATCTGAATCAACACTCCGAATTATTCATAATAACTATTTAAATCACTGATCACATATATAAGCACTTGGCAACCGCCATTACGCACCAGCGCCCCCCCCCCCCCCCGATGAATTTCATCGACTGGTGTGTGATCATTGTCCCGCTTATTGAAAACGTGGATTAGCTTGAAAAGTTCTATTTTGGTCTCTAGTTAAATAAAAAATAAATAAATAAAAAGACAAGATGTACATAAAATTAATAACGATAGTGAACAAAAATTCTCAGCCGCCAATAGTACGAATCTACTTTAGGTTTGCAAAACTTTTTTTTTAATTTAAAAAAAAAACATTGTGGGTGGAATCTACACAAAAATATTATACGGTTCATTAAAATATTCCTTAACTGTTCGCTTTGCTGATAATGAACACCTATACACCTGTTCGCTTTGCTGATAATGAACACCTATACTGTATATGTAATGGGATAAAAGAAATATGTCGATCTTTAGTGTGTTCAATAATACTGTTAGGGAACGTGTTAGACTAATTCGCCTGATGATAAATATACCGGCTGGTGGTATAATTCCAGCTTATGGAAATGGCAATGTTGAGAAATGTGTGCACAGTACCCGTGCACATATTTCTAATAGGAAAGGCATCCATGTAATGGATGCCTTTCCTATTAGATGGTTGAATTTATCTGGCCACATCGCAGTCCTGGAAAATTTTAACCTAAGATTTTTCCCCCTATTGGTGTTGCGCAAACGATAAAAAAAAGCAAACGGATGAAAGGGATTTCGCTACATTAACAGTTGAAAAGTGAATTAAAGATGCTACTCCAAAAATGTCGCAAAAATATTGCAAGAGCTGACTTACATGTGGGATGTATAACTTGATACAATGGAACTTACAATGAACTTATTGATCTCAAATAAAATTTCATATTCAGAACTGTAATTCATAATTACTGTATCTGTTACCTTTCAATGCTTATTTGTTCTTTAAAAACTGGGATTCCTTTGCTTAAACTGTGTACAATCTGACATTTCTTATCTCAGAGCAGAAATGTCATGAAACTGGAAAATAGGTGTTTAATCCATTATATGATCGCCTTCAATTCCTGTACGTGAGAAACATTTAATGATCGACTTCCACTTCTCACCATAAAGCAGACAAATAGGCGATGAAGAACATGCATTTGATAGCGTTGAAAAAAAAAACATTTTTTTAGCTTTTAGCACGATTATGTACTTGTAATAATAGTAATATTTACTTGAAAGCAGTTTCTGCTGATGCTTCTATTTTACATTTCAATAAAATTAGAACAGCATATTTTAAAATATATGCATTTCTTTTTCAATTAATTTTATGCGCGCACGAGGTTGGGAGTAGAAACGTTACAAATTTACTCCACCACAGAATTTACTCTGATGATGTTTCTCACGTTATTAACATGACGGCGTAATTTGTTTATTGGGAGTTTTAATGCACGTCACGTCCTCTATATTGAAACGAACAGGTACTAAACCAACAAATAATGATTTTGGCTGTAATTTTGATATCTTTTCGAATCTTACAGACAATTTTATTAGCCAACGATTAAGAAATAGCAGAATTTGCCCATGGAACTTTATGTAAATCGCGTTCTAACACGAAGGTGCAAACAAGTATGTTATATTATTTTCGTTACAGCGGACTAGGCGAATTACAGCACTGAAGAAAAGTATTTTAACATATTCTTCCCCTTGAATTGCCTAGCGAAATCAATATGTGCAGGAACTGCTGCGTCTGATTTAATTCAAACTTCGGTTGCATCAGCTGAGAATAAATTGGTCGGCGAAGAGTCAACTGAAAAAAAAAAAAAACGAAAATGAAGGTTGATGTCAGTATTCCATTGCATATGATAGCAGCCTGAGTTTATTTTATGAAAATAAGCCTTGTTATTTTTCGGTGTTAAATTCCAAGAAGAAAGAAATATTGTTCCCCTTTACATCTTCGTATGAGGCTACTGATAGCTTCAAAAATGCATCATTAGTAATTTTGATACAATAACCATCCTACAGCTTAATACTTTCTTGATAGCAGCCTGAGTTTATTTTATGAAAATAAGCCTTGTTATTTTTCGGTGTTAAATTCCAAGAAGAAAGAAATATTGTTCCCCTTTACATCTTCGTATGAGGCTACTGATAGCTTCAAAAATGCATCATTAGTAATTTTGATACAATAACCATCCTACAGCTTAATACTTTCTTGAAAGCTTTTTTCGCTTTAAGTGAAGAAGAGGATATTCTGTTTAGCAGGTCTAATTTTAACACACTCCATGTCCACATTATACTGGATATGCAGAATGGTATAACAGTGCACCATTATATGAGTACACGTATATACATTCTTACGAGAGTCATCTTAAGACTAGAATGTTGCTCTACACACCCATCAATTATAAATAGTTTGGTAATGTAGCTTTTTGCAAAAAGATACATTGAACGTGAAATAAAATCTACAAAACATCTCTGAGACTATTTGTTTAATACGACATATTCTGCGTACGAATATATGGGGGTAGCTGTTTATTGTGATAAGAATTGTTTATATATAGCGAACTGAGATGCCTTTCTCTGCATCAGCTTTATGGAATTTGCATCAAAAATTAAAAAAGTTCTCTATAATCTAACTGAATCGTAAGTAATGTTTAATTATATTCTGAGATATTAGCGACGATTACTATGATATTCGTCTCATAATAATTTTAGCGAAAGTTTATAGCACTCAGATCGACAAATAAAAAGGTAATCTCATCCAAGCTTTAAAACGTATTCGTTTAATTTTTCCTTCTTTTAAATGTACATGATTTATTCAGAGGAATCATTTGATATTTTCATGCATATTTAATATTTTCATTTGGATAATTGTTAACAACTTAAAAACAGCAAATCTTTTGCGATCTTATTTAACGGGTTCCTTCTTCCATAAAATAAATGTTAGTTCTTTGACTTGTATACCGTTTCTGCCCTCTCATAATAAAAATTACCGATATTTTGAGTTTTTTATTAACGAAATAGTTTCTTTACGTTCTCAGTGATCTCATTTAATCAGCACTTCCGTAGCGATTCCGCAATTCTGATGAACTGCTCGACATTTACCCTTCGATTGGAACGAGCTAGTTTAGAATCCTGTCTAGGAGGTGAGGAACCTTTACATTTCTTTTCGAATGAAAGTATGTTACCAGTTTCATGCGATGATATAGTTTTCTTTCTCTAAGAAATATCCCTCAAAGCAGACATACCGACCCAAGAACACACTCAGTCCACAGACATACGAGGGTGGTCTGAAGCGTTCTCGGCCTCGACCATAGATGGCAACACTATCGGCACGATTTTTTTCCTAAGTTGGTACATCCTTCATAAGCATCGATGTGAAATTGCAAGTCATTCTATCAAGTAGTTTGTTTTATACAGCTGTCTGAAACAAAAGTGTTGTCTATATCCCTTGAAATGGATAAAATTGAGTATCGTGCGCTTAAAACATTCTTTGTAAAAGAAGGTTTAACACTAAAAGAAATTCATTCGAAGTTCATAAAAGTTTATGGGCACTCTTCTCCTTCGTTTTCGACAATTAAGATATGGGCTGTCCAGTTTAAACATGGCCTTACCAGCCTTGAAGATGATCCACGTGAAGGATGTCCAAAAAGTGTACCAACACCAGAAATCATTGATCAAGTGCACGATATGGTATTGGAAGACCGCCGCGATTTTGAAAACAGAAGAGATAACTGGTTTCTCAAAAGGTGAAATATCTTGGGTGTTTAATCAGTGAAAAAATAACTCACATTGCATGTCTAAGAGTCTTAACTGTGGTCATAAGATAGTCAGGAATGAGATCGCTAAATAGTCAGACAGTCTGTCAGGAAGGAGATCGTCTGAGAAAGCTTGTACGGATAAACAGAACTTCTTGTGAAGCAATTGATTGAACAATTTAATTAAGGCTATTCCCGACCTATATCTCACCGAACTCTGCTCAGGGAACTCAAGAGGTAATGGCAGTCGAATGCCTGTACGGAAACCACTGATTTCTGCGAAGTTTAATTCAATGGCCTGTTCTCCCTGTTCTTATGAAGCACTCCTTTGCTGGCATGTTCATCTTGTGTGAAGAGCTGCTCTATCTTTTGAAGGGCATAGAGCACTGTCAGTAATGTGTCCATGTATTGGCACGGTTACAGTATTTTTATTTTTGTCGCAGTTCGAATTAATGTGAATGATATCCCTGCAACTGTGGATTTGCAGTTTTGATCTGAATTGTCAAATGACATCCGCCATGACTATGCCAAACAGATTATAAACTGAGAATTTCATATCCATGAAGATAGTTATATCTCGAGATTTCTATTTCAGTATCTCAAACCGACCAAATTTGGCACTAATAAATTCAACATTGAATTTAGTCGTCCCAATGAAGGGACTGAACCTCTAAGCTTATTTCGTCCGTAAGGATTGTGTACTACTTACCTTGGCTCATACGGTATATATGAGCTCGTATAATGGTATAATTCAACTGTTTGTTCATAAGGAATGAACAGAGTGATTCTGGCGCTGTTTAACTCTCTGTAAGAAAATAAAAGGTAAAAATTATAGATCTTACTGATAAATTCTAGAAAGATTCGGTGAAAATCCCGAACAAAGGAAAGATCCCATGATCTTAAGAGATCACCAACGAAAGAAATCCTACAATTAAAGAGAAACTGTCAGAAAATCTGGCAAGGAAAAAAAATCCCATTCTAGTGGAAGAAAGAAAGGACGCCAGAGGCGGCAGAGAATTAGCAAAGACAAACAATATCAATTGTGAAAAAAAAATCAAACTCTTTTTTGAAGATAGTTCTCCGCGTAGAACTCCGCTCCGCTTGCTAATTTAGTTCAAGCTAAATGTCCTTTATTGACATCTCTTTATTTAGTATTTTCCTGGAACGCCATTTATATAGCAAAGAATATTTGCATGTTATGTGCATTATTGCTCTTTTATACATTTGTTTTGGCAACATAGTGTAAATCATTTCCGTTCAATCGATTCATAATTATTGATTATGTTTTATCACTTCAAAGATCCATTAAGTCTGCACGATTTATTTCTCCCAGCATCGAAATGCAAAATCCAATGGAACTATTTCTTTTTGTATTTTAGTATGTTGCGACGGTATTTATTATTTCTCGAAGTTATTATGTCTTTATTATTATTTTATTAATTTTTGTTATTTCTCAAAGTTAAAAAACCTTCCTATATCAAAAAAGCATAAAACTGAAATTTTTGCTTTCAGGATATTTATTTTTCTGTTGTCTCGCGTGCCATTTCACGATAAAATAAACTCGCTTCATACCATTAAAGCTTAGACAGCAGTATCATAATAGAAATAAGGCGGGTACAAAGTTCACTGAAAGAACAAAACGTTAAAATCATAATAATACCAGTGCATCCATTCACAGTAAACCAAGCAATTCAACATCCATTCATAGTAAGCCCGAAACGTCTGTTTCTTCTTTATCTCCTCTTCCTCCTCATTCATTCCGTCGGCCTCTATTTTTCTGAACAGACGCCTTCATCAAATGTTCCCCACGCGTTACACCCTTCATCTGTTCAAAACAGGGTCTCTCTTTTAAATTTCTTTGTTAAATTTCTTCGAGATACAGAACTAATGCGTTATAACTGCTGTAGTTTCTCATTTACGTGAATGATATAAAAACAATTTTCTTCATACTTTTTTGGAGATCGTATATTTTGTAAAATGTGATGCAATAAATGTATAAACCAAGACACCACTTTACTACTTTATTGGTTGTATAGTGTGACTGGTAAGAGAAAGTTGAGCCTTTTGGTAATGTCGTTAGCTGTATAGTTTAAATGGTGCTTAGTGCTTGTCATCTTCAGTGACAAATCGCATAAAAACAAGACACTACATACACAAGCACTAGTCTTTCAACACACTGCAGCCATGCTTCGGAGACATGACATTAAAGCAATATCCAAATGCAAACTCATCAGTGTCGTATGATGGTGACTGCTATTGCCGAAAGTCCTCATCATTGTTACAAACATCTCGGAGTATACGAGATTAGATGTTCGCAGACTGACCAGCCATGTGAAAAGCATAAAAGAACAAGGTAGTAACATGCTAAAAGTAGATGAAAACACAGACTCTTACTAGTTAATGCTTGGACAAATCTCATGAAGTCAGTTGGGGCAGAGCCATCATGCTTTTTTTTTTGTTGCGAGTCTATTTTCGTTTTAAATATATTGTCATTTGGCAAAATAGCTGTAACTCTCTCTGTGTTAATGTTTACATTATGACAAACATTTCTACAGGATTGAAGTGTAAATTAAAAATCAGATGTCTGTTGGTATGTGTGGATTTTCTGCAGATGTACAGGAGAGACTAATTTAGGAGTCTGGTAACTAACGTATCAAACATGATAAGCATTGGTTGTTTTCAATGTCTAAAGGCAATTGTATTCTAGGGTTTCAGTTGTTTATGTGGGCTAAAGCGTATCTAACGTGTCGCGATTGTGAAGTGAAATAGCGACTACGTCTTACACGTAACGCAGCCAAAAGAGTTATCGTGAAGCGGAGCACATTTCCTTCAAACGTCTTCATGAAAATATTTGCAGGCGGCGGTAACAGAGAGAGAAAGAGAGGAAAGCCCATAGGCATACTTTCGATTTGCAAGTGGAATTTTTTCCCTACGAAATATTCGGATCGCATTGCAACAAGAAAAATAAGCAGTAATATCAAGTAGCAGAACTTTTTTCCAATTAAAGTTAGTTTCTTTAAATGGGATATTCGTCACCAAGGATGTAACATCAAAATTCACTAGTGAGTCGACATTATTTAGATTTAAATGTTAGGATAATGAAAGGGTTGATTTTTTAACATATGACGATGATGTGTGATGTATTACTATTCTTGCTAGATAATTTGCTAAACTGTAGTACGAGTATCGCTATTATAGACTATGGACAGGAGTTTATTATTTTTATCAAGTTTGGATTGCCATATATACGCTAGGTACGTGGAATTCAAATCTTAACAACGAAAATATCTGAAATTCTGTGTTCTTATTCAATTTCATTTTCTCTTACTTATCCGTGAAAATGCCTCAATAATTGTGTGCGAAATACAGTATTAAAATATTTTTTTTTATCAGTTGTCTTGTTAATAAACCATAACAATCTGTTAATATGCATGAAGAAACGACACAAGTTTAACCAAGCACGATTTATTCACTGCTTGTAGAAAAGTAAAGCTCTATCTACCTCTTTCCCTCTTTCTACGCATCTAACACATATTTTATCTTAAAGGATGTCTCATAATTTTCACTCATTATAGATTGTACGCTTAATTTCAGTTCAACATTGGATTTTGTAAGATTGTTTGATATTTTTGTGCTTTTAATAATATAGTGCCGTTTTTTATAAAATTGTTAACGGTTGTAATCAGCACTGCTTAAATAGGAATTAAAAGAAACGCCGAAGAGCACTAGTGAAACAAACAAACAAACCAAAAAAGCGATGAACTATATGTATTGCATGGCTTTATAAATTTTATAAATTTTATGATGGATAATGACTTAGTAATAACAGAAGAGCCAAGAATATTCGACCTGTGAATGTTTTAAGGAAAATTCAACTAAATTTCGACTCGTAAAATAATTGAATACCTTCACATTTCCATCCTTCTCTTCTGTCAGATGATAAATTTAATGTGTAAATTAATTTTAAAAATTAAAATTTTATATTACTTAGAAAATATTAAACTCTGTAGTTCATTTTCAATGAAAGAGAGAGAGAGAAAACGCACGAATGTTAAGATAACTTCTGCGGGATAGTGCCATCTGATAAAGTGTGTAAGTTGCTTGATTAGATTATGAATATAAGTAATATTAGTAGCTGGCTTAATAGCCTAGCTATTCATATTACGCCAGCAAAATATGCACAATCCATTTTATGTATATAAATTGACGTATGTTTTTTATAACTGCTAGCACACCCAATGAGAACACACTCTCCCTTCCAATTATTGCCATTTATCACATAAATAAAATATCCAGATTGATTTCATACCTTAAAGCTATACTCTAAGAGACAAAGATCTGATATCCCATTCTGTTGTTGGCTACAATTAAGATAGAAACCAAAGCTAAGTAGCCTGTTTCTTGCATGTGTAACCATTTAGTGGTTTTCTAGTCTGTTTTAATGAATGATAAATCCTGGCATCATATATGATGACGACGGCTGGGCTATACATCAATTATTGCCTAATATTGAAATTCGTCGTAATATTTAATACTAGTTAGTAATTGTAGATTTATGTGAAATCCATCCAAGAAACAATGCAAACCTAAAGCACATACACCGTGTTTATGTATGTGGGGGTGGGGGGATAAGAGTTAGATAATTCAAAATACCATTTCAAGATAAATATGATACTTATTACAAGCCACTTCGAGCTAAACACAACTTTTTTTTACGTTTTAGGGGCGCATTATATGTCCGATTTTATGTGGAAATTTGGTATTGAAAAAAAAAAAAAACAGAAGTAAAATATGCATTGCATAATAAATCAAAATGCGTTTCACGCAAAGGATAAGTTAAAAAACAATTTTATTTTATTTTCCCATAAAAAGGACGTTTTGAAATAGTAGCAAATTTAGATAGTAAATTATACAATTAAACCCAATTCGACAACTTTGATTTTAAGAGATACAAAGGTTTATTGCAATACTGTAGTATTATTGCATTTTGGAGAAATCCTCTTAACAGAATAGAAAGCATTAATAAGAGGACAGCATAAGAGAATAAGGAAGGTTATATACTGTCCTTATCTTTCTTAGCAAGCCCGTGAACATTCAGTTTGAGGGAAGTGCGCTGGAACTGTGCCAGTGGTTAGATACAGGATGAGACCCCCTAATAAAATATAAACGTTTCTTGTTATTAATTCAGCCCAATATATAAGGGAGATCTGTTCATCTCCTGCTTAAAAGTACTTGTCTAATGCACCAAGCGATAGTAGTGGCACACGAGGAGTATCTGCTCTAAATCAGTCTCCTAAATCCTGACAGTCTCAGTCGATGTACTGAATTATTAGACGGATTTGGTGATGTGTGCTGCTTGTGCCACTAGGAGGAGAGAGAAACTTGAGTTATGGTTGTCCAGTGGAAATTATTTGCTTTTGATCTAAAAGAAGCTGAATTTTTATTTTCATGGTGGTTTTAAAAGTCTCAAGAAAATCGCAGTTTCTAAATTTATAGAGATATAAAAAAATTAAAATATTTGTTACCCTCAAGATGTAAAACTCATTTGTAGTTACGTTTATGGAATACGAACTTTGGCTTTGGCCACTGACCTCATTGGGTATTCTCGACGCTTACATGGTGCATTATATTGAAAATAACTGTTCCTGTTGTATTATGAGTGAATTTTTCTCGGATTTTTCAAATGTTAGTTAACCTTAACCTTTTTTAGAAGATGGTAGCAGTTTTTTTTGTAATCCTTGAAATTCAATTAGTATTTTCCAAGATACACTGAACAAGATAAAACAGATTTTGTTTCATTAAGTAAATATCAGTAGAATCCGCGCATGTGATTATCTTCCAACCAGGCCTTTGCCGTCCTAATTGGCCGAGTGGTTAGTGTATCCCTCTCCAGCCAAAAGGGTGCGGGTTCGAATCCCGCCGTGGGCATGGATGTCTGTGAAAGAACTAAGGGTCGGCGGTAAATGGTGCTGGTGTAGACGATGAAGGTAGTTGCTGTTGGTGGATTGATGAAGACGGGGAGTTGTGGAGTAGGTGCCCTCCCTCGATGAGTCTTTGGACTCCCTGGAGGTGTTAAGTAATAATATATATATATATATATATAAATATATATATATATATATATATATATATATATATATATATATATATATATATATATATATATATATAAGTATATATATATATATATATATATATATATAAGTATTGTATTCTGAGACTTGATTGTGTGGAGAGCAATGAAATCAAACTAAGCATATGTCAAAATTATCCAAAACAATCATGAAAAGTACGTTTCTCAATGAACGTTCGTGTAGCAGTTGAGTCCACAGTCGTTTTGGCTATTAAGCAAGTAATAGTTCTTACGATCGAATACATATAATTCGATATAATTTCTAATAATTTTGCCTAATCTTACCAATAAAATGATCCTATTTCATACAACAATTAAGAAACTCGACAGAATTTTGTAAAACTCTTGTCGAGTTTCTCAATTGTTTCTTAATAGCTTCCCCAAATACCAAATTTCATTAAATTCTGGGCTATGCATCCAAATTGGATGGACAAATGCAGCTCAATGCATTTTATGAAACACGTGTAAAAGATGAAAAAAGGAACGGTTGATTTATTCATTGGCAATCTGAACTAATTTTTCATTAGTTAATTAAAAACCAGTATTTCCCTATTTTTATCAGCATATACCTTCCATAATAGCAGTCTGTGGAGTGCCAGATTGTATTAACGTTTGGTAGATATAATTATCTCAGAAACAGTATTTTTCACTCTAAGTACTGAGAAAGAAGGAGACCGGTTGCAATTTAAAAGTAGCTGCTTTACTGCCATTATTTTTACTAGTCGGATTATTGTTTGAAGTGCAAGAGTGCTGCGGAAATCTCAGTGTGTGTGTGTGGGGGGATTATATTCTCAACTATATTCTCAACTAACAAAGATTAAGACTAAAAATAGCTTTATCTTTTCTTAAAGATTGCATCCGATTTCTATTTTTTGAGAAATCGGAAACAGTTTTTACTTTAACACTTTTAAGAGAGTTAAAGTAAATGTTCTTGGTGCCGGGAATGTATAATGGAAATTCAGCTACCTTTTTGGAAGTATTTTGGAAAGTAGGCCATCTCGCTTGAGGATATGCTGCTGATCAATGAAACATAATCCAATGTTTATGGATAGATGTAGGAAGACCTTTGTACTATGGTCATTTGGCCAGTTGTAGCAGCATATAGCCTCATGTATGTCTCACATCGAATCAGCTATTTCGTCGTGCTGCTGTTCACTTGGTGTTGTCTATTTATCACAGCATTCTTGTATACTCTAGACACTGTTACAAGTGGTCATACCAGAAGGACAATAGTTTTTAATATATTCTATCTGTCCATCTGTTTCTTACTGTCATCTCCTATTCGAAGTTTCGACTTTGCCCATTATCGCACACTTGGACACAGATTCAGTCTTCCAGGATAATATGTCTTTTTAGAGCTGGTATCGCCACGTATCGTATTACTGGTGAATTTCGTTTAACATGAAGAATTTTCTTATTCTGTTCACAGCCATAGCTTCGATTTTCGTCTTTCCATTCAGAGAAAGTACTTCATAACACTCCAAACCCTGCACCCATTTCCGACCTCATTTGGCGTCAACACAAATGCGTCAAAAGATATCTATCGTGATATTGCTGGTGAGAGTCTAAATAATATACTAAGAGTGTTGAACCATGTCAAGATTGTGGAATGATAACAAGTACAAGAAAACTCATAAGGAAGCAGGCAGCTATATGACTCTCTTGGAACAAGGAAATAAAGCTATTTGAAAACTCAATTGGATACAAATGATAAAGATTTTTCGATGTACGAAAACGAGTAAAAATGAGATCAAATGTGACTTGTTTTTCGATTTATAACTTGCATTGATCTATTAAGAAGTAAACATAAGTATAGGCCGATGGAATTTTGGTTATTTCCTTACATGTCAGTAGTCAGGAAAAACTTCCTCATGGAGCTACACAAGTACCCGAAAGTATTAGTTACAGTAGGCAAAAACGACAGGTCAATAAATGTACAAACGTGTATAGTCAAATTGTATGAACAAACATATAACAAGGTTGAAACATGAAATTGATAACAAGATGTACGTAGATACATTATAATTGGCTTTATTGATAATACAAAATTTTATTTTCTTAAAATATATCAAGTACTGAATTTAACAGTCCATAAGTGGTACAAAGCAAATCATAAGGCACAGGAATGGATTTTATGTTTATGAAATAGGCCTTGAACTAGAGATTGCATCTGAAAAGTCAGGACGGACATAAACGTTAACATAATGTTTAGAATAATTACCGTTACCGAGAATAAGAATCACCAAAATTTTGGTAAGGAGATACAATCGTTTAGATTTAGGTCAAAGCAGTAAGGCTTTGTGTTCCTCTTTTAAAACAACTTATATATTAGGTACATTTGATTAAAGGATTCTGTGATCTATTTCAATGTCATGATGAGCGAGGCTCGACTTTAAGAGATTTTCGGTACTGTTGTGCTTGAAGCCTCTTCTCAATAGAAGGGGCAGTTTGTCCAAATATAAAAGACAACAAAATATAAAAGGACCTCTAAACATATACAGGTTCGATGTTTCACAAGTTATGCCATCTGATTCTGACATCTCACGTATCATACGTTTTGAGTTACCAGGTGGAAGGCTGAACTTGTTTGATTACTATGATGTACATCAAGCACTTTCATATCCCATAGAGTTAAGCTAGAATGATCAAATATTGTTGAGCGTAATAAATTCTTTTCTATTAAGCATAAAGGTGTACGTTAAAATGCCTTCCTTAAAAAAGACGTTCTAATTTACTTTTACAGCAGCAAGCACTTTTGCCTAATCGCACTTTCATTTGTAGGAGGGCGTATTAAATATATTAAAATTATATTAAATTAGTATTAAAACCTGCCAAGTAAAAAGCGGTCCTTAGATCCCAAAGGTTCCATAATCTTGTTAAAAACGTCCCCCGATGTAAAATTACTTACCAATATCGTATTCCATATTTTTTGCTTAACATGATGGTTATTTAATGTTAACAAAGAAACATAACATAGAAATTGCGCATAAAAAAACAGGGTTTCTTCGTGTATGGCATTGAAAACTTGAATGTGTAAACCTGCAATTTGGATCTACTACGTGGCTGATATTCTAATAATTTGGAAATCCATGGTACATTAGTTCTCTAGAGGAGCAAAGGTTTTATTATTTATTTTTACATACCCCAGAAAATTTGTTCAAGAGACTGAAGACATGGAAGTTTTCAAGCCACTTCAGGCTTTCAGTAAGCTGGGTGGTCTCATAGGGGGCTAGAAAATTTAATTCTCACTTAAAGGCATTCACAATCTATGCTCACGGCGGGATTCGAACCCATAGCCGGCTGGTTAGCGGGCTCGTAGGCTAGCTGCTCTCTAACTAGGTCAGCAGTCCTTACTATCCTTTATTAAAGCTCATTAACCAAATAACAATAAAAAGGAACATATTGCTAAAGGAACATAGAATATGAATTTCATTGAAGAAACACCACATGAAGTGAAGTGGAATTAGGGCAGTCATTCTTATATCTTGAAAGAAATGTGAACGTCTTTTTTTAAAGGCTGTTTTAGTGAAAGGATCTCGTAAACGCTAAATCGAAAAAAACACTTGTGCATATCGGTATTTCCTCTTCAACCCTCGCTCTGTGGAATATCAACAGCTTTAGTTTCACATTACAGCAGGTGAATAAAATCAGGCTTCCATCTAGTAGAATAAATACATGACACGCCACAAGCTACAATATATAAATATTTAATAAAACCTTTATTAAACCTGTAACCTCATGTTTGTTTGATACAATGTGACAATATGTTTGTGTATCTAGTATAACCGAATACATGAAAGGTATTTAGTTACAGGCAATACATAACTGCCATTTTGTCATCAACTAATATATTTTAGTTTTTAATGCCGTTCCCTGATGATGATTGCAGAATTGACTATAGAAACGTCCTGTAAATAAATCAATAATCACCACTAGAACAAATCAAAACGAAAACTCATTGGTTATATTTATGAAATATTTACTTTCACATTATGGAAAACCATATAAATATTTCCCAGCAGGAATTTATAGCTGTATATACAAAATATTAATTCTCTGAGAAAAAGTTCTCGCTGATTTCCTACAGAGTAAAATAACTAATATAAAAACTTGATTAGAACACACGTGTAAAATTGAGCATTCATATTAACTGAACAGCTTGTTTATAATGCTGTATATTTATTTCTTGAATATCCAAAATAATTCTAAAGCTATTCTGGATGTTTAAAAAACCATCTATTCCCACAAAGGACATTGAGCATAATCATCCTACATATAAACGAATTAAGATCGCATAGTTACCGCACCATAGATTCCATAATGGTTTAATTAATGGTGTAACTGTACTATTTTGTGTGCCACAAGAATGTTACAAATCATTGTTCTTTTCTGAATACTCTATCGTTAAGAGAAAATGAGTAACGATAATGAGATTTCTCCATAGCATAGTCTTTCCAGATAGTGGATCGGGAGTGGTTTAATTACAGAACTCATAAAAGGAATTATATTGACTGAGAGAAAATTTTGCTTCTAGTTCTACCAGTACATGTATATATTTGCGTGTGACTCACTCGCTGCATTTATGTCTGTAGTTAGTAACTGTTGCTAAGGGTTGCAGCTTTCTGTTAACTTGGTTAGGCAAGTTTCTCTACATCTACGTATTTCACCTGCCGCTACACGGTAGGACTGATATAGTTAAAGGCGACTTCAAAACAGCATGCATGTGCTTATTAAAACATTCTCCTCAAGCATTCCCCTTGCTTATGGAACAAAAGCCACTACATCAGTTATAAGACGTGCACATGAGGAATATCTAGGGAAGGCACTCTACTTAACACGTTCTGACGTGCAAAGATTGCAACATTCAAATTATTGACAGTGCAAACATTAGTAGACAGTTTATCCAACTTTTTTTGTGTTAGATGTCGCATTCAGTTCCAGTCATAATTTGTATCACGCCATACGAACTCTGACTGGAATTGAATGAAATAAGATTGATGTAAGATCCATCTTACCTCGGACACCTGAGTAAATGGGCATATGTTTCTGAGAAATATATTCACATTTACTAGAGATATTAATGAAATGTTAGTTGTCCATGATGTAAACTTTGCGTGTGAGATAAGTTTAAAATGACTATTACTAGTTCAGTCAGTATCGATGATGCCCACTGGTTGAAGAGACCTGGTTCGAATCTATGACTGGAAACAACTTTATAAGAGATTTTCACATAAATACGAGTTATCCAGTCTCATATGGAGATGGAAGGGTTTTCTCCAAGAAACTCGGGTTTTTTCATCGCTAAACGGCTAGAACACACTCTGGTCAGTAATTTTGAAACCATCAGTCGAGGCTGTTAGTCCAGTTGATATTCATTATAATAAATGGGCGAAAGTTTTTCCGGAATTATATGCGGCCATGAAAAAAATCTTACATCAAAGAATATTCATATCCATATTATAGGTATTTCATGCATATTTTTAGTAAATATATTCCAAAACTGCGTGCATATAGGATATTTAAAGCTGTGTGCGAATCTTCATAAATTAAAAAATAATAATATAGGGATACTTACATAGTTTAAAACTTTCTTTTCCAACAAAAATATGCGTTTCAGCTAAAAGTTGCGATGCCTAATAAAAAAAAAAAAAAAAAAAAAAAAAAAAAAAAAAAAAAAAACCTTACCGGAGTTGGAAATACTTCAGGATTTATATTATGTGTTATAGGTTATCGCATTATGCTACAGTCCTTTCATCTTACACTCACGATTATGACTAATTTGCTAACTAGGGAGATTTTAATTTCAAAGAATGTCACGTAAACGGCATGACACCCTTTGAATAATCCATGTTCCCCAAGGCCCTCAGAGAAGCCTGCCTACATTAGCTTTCATACTCATAATTTTAGGATAAGATGGTTAATCTTATGCCTAAATATATTATTATCATTATTCAAGTATCTCCATGGATTCAGAAGACTCATCGCTGCAGATCTATTATTCACACGACACGTATAGCACCTCTCCTTAAACTCAGTTACTGACGAAGTACTCGCAACCACCTCTGACAATTCATTCCACCAATCACCACCCTGCAAGCAAAAAACTAGTCTTATCACCCTTACTGACCACAGTCTTCACGTGTAACTCCCTCGTTCTCTCACCAAAATAAGCCCATACAAAGACACCTCTCGACACGACGAGAATAGAACTCACATCTTTTCCAATCAACGGACGTAATATCCCGTCGCTCTTGCATTAGTGTTACGGAGACGCTTGCGTGTAAACATTATTGTGCATAAATTTGTATGCGTTCTTCTGTCTCTATGCGGGATGAAAAACCAGTGTTTTGGGGAGGAACAACCTTTCCACTTTCGTATGAGCCCTACTACTGTAACTATCTTCAGTTGATGAAAAGTTTTGATGGAGGTTCTTCGCATCGTAGATAGAATCCGAATCCAGTCTTTATGACGAAAGGAATTTTAGAAACCAACTATATACAGATTAGAGGTTTACAGATTAGAGATTTTAATACCGTCACAAAAACGCAAATATGAATGCGTTTTTGTGACGGTATTAAAAGAATGTATACGATGCTATGCTTAAGAAACGAAACATGTAAACGCGAAACATGTAAAATTCGCAAAATAGAAATTTTGGGAATTTTGAATGAAAACTAACCTACATCACCAGTCCCAAAATTTCTAGAAATGAACAATGAATGAATCATTATGTTTTTGATGTTGCGTTTGCTTGTTTTGCTACAACTTAATAACTCGGTTATACCATTGAGCCTCTTCATTATTAGTCTATAGAATGATAGCTTATAGAATGATTTAAAAAGATGAAACATGATTTTCGTATCAACTATTTCGAAACTAAACAGAATTCTTGTGAAATATTTCTGTAGAAATGTAAAGAAATTCGTGCTTATCAAGAAACTTTTTTGAGTCTATCACAATTCCATTAAAATGTTTTAGAGTGGTATTTGCAGTTATTAGTTTAAAATCTTTGTTTATAATTATATAAAAGTAAACGTATTTTACATTAATTAACAGGTGAAGTATTAAAATGCAAGTTTAACATCTTAATTCTAAATATTTTCATAATTATTTAAGGGACAAGACAGGGAAATTTAGCAGACGTTCGTAAGTGATTGACGTCAGTTGAAAGTTGTAGTTTGATTTACAGAATTTAAACCAATCTATGAAATGCTCAAAATACTTTTTTTTCACACATCCGGTAGGTTACTTCAGTATATAGAATACTAAAGGCAGTTCTAGCTCGTTATATGCGATCTTTAATGTTTGTCTTTAACTGTAATGATTAAATTTTTATTTAGTTCGAAAACAAATTTTTATTTGTTTTTGTCAAATTCCTATTTTTATTGAAACCCTAAATACATACGTAACTCCAACCGGAGCAATTATATGCTTTGCTTATCCACAGACTTTAAATTATTTATGATTATCGCAGAATTGATAGACTGTAATCAGAATAATGAAAAATATTTAGTAAAAAATTCAATTTTTTTAAAAAAAAAATCTAAATGGACGATTTCATCAAAATTCCATCTAGCAAGACAGCTTTCTGATGTATAAGATTAATTCTTCTCTAGAGACTGGCTCCAGTATATTCTCTTGCGCATCATGCCTTGATTGCAACAAATATCTCATTTTATCTAGAGAAAACTTTATGTCCGCGTCAGTCAAATCTCCAGATAATGTCCGTTCTGCTTTTAAAATCGTGTTATTATTATAGTACGAACGTCGTTGAGGAAACACCTCACTTTTCTACGTTGAAAAGGGTCAAAACGTGAGTAATTTTGCTTTACAACATACTGACCACTAATTACGTGTAACTATTGATCCTGCCAGACTAGATTGCTTGTTCGAATTCATAAGTACAAAGCACAGGAAAGACTGCTTTAATTATTACTAAATATATTAGAAATAAAACTCTAACTCGTGCCCTTTTATTGGCGAGTGTAACCGCCGATCAAAGCATAAACCAAAGGACTCCATTGCTGATATCTGAGAGACAAAGGCATTTCGCACTCGAAACTTACGTATTTCGGGTATTGCTTAGAAGACGTACACCACTATGATGTTCACGAAGAATAATGTGATGTGAGAATGTTTTGAAGATTCCTCATAGCATTGAGAAATGCTCTAGTGAATGTGCGTATGTTTTTTATACCAATACGAAGGGTTTCTTTAAGATGATACTTAAATAAACCAGCTAATTAGGAGAAGGGAAAAATTCAAGACCCTGTTTTGCACAGAGGAGGCTTAACTGCATTTAGATGATGAGACATAAGAGTTTTAGATGGCTTCTTAATCCCAGGAGAATTCTGTGATGAAGCAGTAAAGTTGAAATTTCTCACAGGCGGCCTCTGGTGATAAATCATACGAGGCCACGGACGTGTGCTCTAACTGGATAAGATGTCATGAGCATGATTTGCGTTACTTATTTCTTTGGCATCATAATTCATTAATCAACAGTTTTGCTGCTCCCACAGCTCTTGAAAATGTTAGGAAAAGTAGTATTGACCGGTAGCAATGTCATTTCTTCGTGATAGGAGTAGTGTGTATGTGTTTACCCCGCTATCACCATGGCAAAATAAACGGCAAGTAATTATGCACGAGCGCCACCACACCACTTCAAGGAGCACATTTTTAAACAGTCTCTGAGTTTACAAATTGTTTAGTACTTTATTTAATTTCTTAATCTTTGGTTTACTGAGGTGATAAAGAGGAATGACAATATGACCAATCGTATTTTTTATTCATATAACAATATTCTAGATCAGAGTCGCATGTTTTGGGATCTAAGCACCTTCAGTATAACTAAACTAATATTTACTTATTTATTCTCTTCGTGCTCTCATGACACATAGAGCAAATATCCATTTTATCCCAATTACCTCTGTCTTGCTACTAATTCAGCTTATCTTCATGTCTCCCAACCAATTCCTCTATCCATTTCTTTCTCTTAGTTAATTTAGGCCTTTTACATTTTCATTCTGGAATCCATGTTAATGCTCACTTGGAATATCTCTATCTATTCTTAGTACATGTCCAGTTTATTGTCATCTGGGTTTTTAATTGCAGTGCTGATACTTTTTTACTCGGCCATTTTATATAATGAATCGTTTATTGTACGTTGGCGCCAAAATATTAATATTTTACGCATCATCTTGTTTGAAACTAAAGGGTGTCCCAAAATTCACGCAAGATTTAAATTTAGCGCCATTTGTGCGGTAAAGTGTTGCCAACGAGAAAAAAAAAGACAGCATGACAGCTTTATTAAAAATGGAGCGCTACACGAAAGAACAACGCATTTTCATGGTTGAACAATATTTTAAAAATAATAAAGGTTTGGTAGCTACAGTTCGCAATTTTCGTACAAAATATGGTCGGAATAGTGATTTAACTTCATCAACTGTGAAAAGATTAATTAAAAAATTCAAGGAAACTGGATCAATTAGTGATCTTATACACTCTAGCCATCCTTCAACAAGTCCTTCAACAGAAAACATCGAAGCAGTTCGTGAGACTGTTGCTGAGAGTCCAGGAACATCAATTCGGCACCGTGGTCTTGAATTGGGCATTTCAAGAAGCTCTCTACAGCGTATTCTCACGAAAGATGTGCATCTTTATGCTTACAAAGTTCAATTGACTCAAGAACTGAAGCCTACTGACCACACACAGCGAAGAGAGTTCGTTGAATGGATTTTGGAACAACAACAAGTGGATGCTTATTTTTCGAATAAAATCATCTTCAGCGATGAGGCTCATTTTCATCTTGATGGCTTCGTTAATCGACAAAATTATCGCATTTGGGATTCAGAAAATCCACGAGTGATTGCTGAGAAACAAATGCATCCACAACGTGTCACTGTTGTGCGGAGTTTGGGCTGGAGGCATCATCGGTCTATTCTTCTTCGAAAATGCGGCTGGTAAGGAAATAACAGTTAATGGTGCTCGCTATCGCGACCTGATAATCCAGTGGTTTGTGCCTAAATTGCAAGATATTGCGGTTTCAACAAGAGACGGTGCCACATGCCATACAACCCGAGAAACAATTCAATTACTGCATGAGTCATTTCCTGGTCGTGTAATTTCCCTTTTTTCTTTGGGTTTTTTGAAGTCTAAGGTTTATGCCAACAAGCCCACGACCACCCACGCCTTGAAGGAGGAAATTGAGCGCTGTATCAATGAAATTCAGCCACATTTATGCAAAACGGTCATGGAAAATTTCGACAAAAGAGTGCATATGTGCCAGCAAAGCCGTGGAGGCCATTTACCCAATATGCTATTCCATGCATAACCCTATACTGTATACTTTATGAATCAATAAGAAATTACAATTTTTAATTAAAAACCTGTGTTTTCTATCAACATTACTTCTTGCGTAAATTTTGGAACACCCTGTATTTAATTTAGCTTCCTTTTTTTATCAAATTCGATGTGTCTGATCTATAACACTGCTATCAAAGATAATTGGTTTTATCTTCATATTTGGATGATTTCCATATATTATTGAATTTTCTGAAAGCAGGATTTTCTTTTGTTAATCTTTGTATTTGCATACGATGCTTCTGGTTTTGCTTATATATATATATATATATCAGTGTATTTTGATGATAACAAAACAACTGGAAGATCTAGATTATGCAGAGGGCATAATCTACTAGATCTTTCAGCTGTGATATAAGATTCCATTTAATTTCTACTTGGTTAGCGTACCTGCTCTCCAGCCAAGGGGCTGCTGGTTCGAATCTTGCTAAGGGCATGGATGTCTGTGATTGTCTTACTAACCAATTACCACATGTACTGCTGTGACCTGTTTTTTTGTGCAGTATGATCTTTGATATCTTTCCGCCAAAAAAATGAAATCAAATTGGAATCCTATTCTTACCCGTGTAACTTTTCTCATAATCCAATCAGTTATTATGATGTTATTTGCTGGGCAATAACACATTTTCTTCTTTTATACATTTCTTTAATCATTCTCACATATTTGTCCGGAATTTCATTAGCTTCTAATAATTATCCTAATGTTTCTCAGTTAATACTGTCAAACACTTTAGCAAAATATGTAAAATTTAGGTATAATGGGCTTCTAAATGCTATGCTTTGTTCAGTGATGTTCCATAAGGTAACCGTGTGATGTACAGTATTCTCACCTGTTTTAAACCACTTGCTCATATCTTAATATCTTTTCTGTTTCACTTTTAATCATAATCAATACTTTATAGAAAAATATGAAGGTACTGACAGTAGATTAATTCACCTGCGATTTTCACATCTAGTAAGATCTCCTTTCTTTGGAATTATAGTTATCTGCTTCTTTTCACTCTGGGTATATTTTCGTTCTTTAGCATATTGTTAAAGATCACTTGCAATTTCATTAGTTGTGTTAAGAATTCCTGTTGCTATCTTATCCATTACAGCGTGCCTTTACACTTTTTAACTTTTTTATTGAGTTCATTATGTAATTTTTAGGTATTGGTTGTAATGTAATATTTAAATCTATGCGTATATGGAAGGTAGGTTTTCCATTATTGAACTTTTCATGCCAGTTATATTGTTTTCTGCATTTTAAATCTCATCAAAGCGTTCTTTCGATCTTCTAATAATCTTATCCTCCATTAGCAGAAAACAATTTTTATCCCTTAGTGCATTTATTTCTGCATAGCAAAATTTCCTTATCTCACACAATTTTCCATTGTGCCCAAATTATGTAAACAATATTGCAGAATTTGTGTGCTTCTTCAATATTGTTTACATAATTCCTTTTATCTTCTCTTGCAGATCTGTTAAACTAACATGTCTTTCTCCTTATAATTGCCCAAATAGATTTCTTTTGCTTTTGCAGTTTGGCATTTTCAAGCATCATTTTACTTTTATGCCTTTCTTCTGTAAGTTAAGGCTAATATTTAGACTGACTATAATTTCACAGATATTTTGTTTTTCTGATTGTCACGGAATAACTGCACCAGTCTGTTCAGGTGTATTAGCCAATAGAGGAAAGCAAAGTTATAAACTTACAAACTCAATAAAATGAAAGGTTTTTCTTTTTTCGTTTCCCGGGTTTGGTTACTGCATACCAAGAAATTCAGGAATTTCTTGGTATGCAGTAGTTGTTCTTCCAAAGGACAAGTTGATGCGAAAATACCATATTTACCCATTCAAGTATTTAAATAACTCGCCCTCGCATATATCTCGCACCCCTGATTTTACTTTACCAAAAAAGAAATTAAACTTTCCGCATATAGTTGGCACACGAAAAAAAAGTTTAAAACTTTAAGTAATAGATAGTGAATGTTGTCATGGCAGTTTCGGATATTTTGGAATTCGCTTGAAGAGAATCAATATTTCATAGAGGCAATCAGTAGAGGAAAAGTGAGAGCATTGACTTCTACTCGATCTTGGATTGCGCAGGGGTGGATTAAGATTAAGAGACCTTCATTAGAACTGTACTGTTGTGCAACTGGAATTTGAGAGCTTGGGATATGATTTCGTTAGAAATTAATTTAATTTCAGAAACATTGTCGCTAAAAAATTCAAATATATTGCGTGATGAAGGCGAGCGCTGATCGGATAAATAACGTTAATAATTAAAATTTAAATGTATTCATTTTATAAATAATATAAGTAATTATAATGAATATTGAGAATTTAATTATAAACGTCAATTTAATTTTTTCCTGAAAAACTTTAGTTTCCAAAATCCTCGCATATATCTCGAACCACGATACATTTTTGTTCTGCTTCATTCTCAAACATACACTGCAATAGAGACATGCATTGTTTTCTCTGTAAATATAAAAATGCTATTTAAATAGACAACAGCATCGTTTTGTAAAGGCTTCACATATGCCCGCACACCGCTTATTGTCAAGAATAGAAAATCATCCTTAGAATAGTGTCTATCAAGTGAATGGCAATTCTAAAACCGATCTTACTCGTGTATTCAAGTAGGTTTTCATTGTTTATATGTCATTCAACTTTCAATAATAATAATATTGAAAATTAGTGTAATTGCGAGTGTGAACCATTAGTTTGTTTAATATATTTTAATTCAAATAAGACAAGATTAGATCTGAGCAGAAATGGCATGTTCGTTGAACAGCGTTGAACAGTTAAATCGATCACGGCTATCAGTTACAAACTGATATCAGTTTTATAGAACTATTTTCCTTTAACATGTGAAAGATAATGGGTACAGCGAAAGTGATTTCTTATAATGCACCTACATCTGAAACAGTAAGAATAGATTTTATTGCTATAAGTATCTTGTAATATGGATCGTTATTTATCATCGAATATCCTCTCTTGTTGGTTAGCATTGTTTAATAGGCCACACTTTCAAAACCTACTCACTATGAGAGCTCAAATTATTTTTGAGATATTTCGGTTTTCGTATCTTCAAATTGTTGGCTGTATACTATAACACAAATTTTTAGTTTGAATTTCTTTCACAACCTTCTTATTTCTGATATTATTGATATTTTATCTTGTAAGGTTTCTTCATACATTACGATTACTATTTGCATCGATATATATAAACTTTACCCTAACAAAACTTAATTAGCCTGATGTGTTCAGAGTCCTATAGACCAGCTAAATATTACTTAATGTAAACTTCGTTTAGGTTGCGTTTTTATGTTAATATGACAGCAAGTGAATCTGGATGAATCACATGTTTATCGAATATCGTTACAGGTATCAACTGTTGTAAGACTTCAGCCTTTTCATTCGTGTTTTATTTCATAAAACATAATGAAATAGCACAGTGTCTGGCATTGACATCCTTTGTTTAGAATTATTTGAGTTCGAATTCCGTTTATGATACTTTTATAATAAATTTAGAATGCTAGATAAATCGAAGGTGACCTTTTGATGGAAGAATAACCGTTAAAAGTTTGTGTATCCCAACCCATATTCAGTATATAAGAATAAACATTTTAGTAATTAAAAATCTTACCATTACAAAAGCAGATAAAGGAAATATCGCCGTTGTTCTAGATTCTGGTTCATGTAAGCAAGAAGAACGAAATTTTTTATCCGAGATCGTAATACCTTTGCTGTGATTAAGACTACAGGGACCCACCAGTATCAGCTCAACAAGCTCATAATTTTTCTAGATATATCCAATCTCAAAAACTTAGAAATTATCATACCAGACCGCACAAGATGTATGGACTACTTAAAATAGATAAATCTGAATCTCCTCTTAGAATGCTAGAATTATTCATAGGGATGGAGAACTCCGTAAGGATTCCTACATAACAATCTCTAAGAAATTTGTAACCGTGTCATTCTTCCTATATCAAAATACCGCCGAATATCTTTCAAAAATTAAATTTAAAACTCTATTCCTCTGATATGGTGATCGGTTTTGACATCACTGTTCCTTTGAATATCTGTCTTATCGATATCTTATGAATATCGTCATCTGTCAGACAGATATCCCTTGGATATCTGTCTGACAGCTGACGCTGTGAATTCTTTTTAAGTTTTCTATGAATTCAGAATATTTGACTTTCAATGGCAAATTATATCAACAAAATGAAGGAACTGGCATTGTCTCATCGTTAGCTCAGACTTTAGCCAACATCCCTAAATCCGAAACTTTCGCTTTGGATCTGTTATTGGGATAATGCCTTTGATATTTGGAATCATACACAGCAAAAGTGACTTTACATTCATATAATTTAATTTATCCTAGAAAGAGAATCAATAGAACTTTATCCTATCTAGGCATTCTTGATTAAGCGAGAAATAGACGGTTTTCTTACCACATCAGTATACCTTATACCTACTTTTTTTGGTCGTCATATAATCAAATTATTGATCTCAAAGCGCCTACATCATCTATTCTTCACAAACATCTCTTCATCAAGAAACTTCTACCATCAAGTAAACATTTACTCTCAACGGCTACATCACAAAAATCATCCACAAAATTATCAACTATGTCCTTCCAAATTTTACAAGAAGAGAACTCTCAAGATTCCTATCACATATATTAAGAGCGCTTCTGGGCGTGTCTGGTGTCATCATATTTTCTAAAGTGAGAGTAAATTAGGATCTCTCTCGTGGTTAATAAGACAGGAGCGTGTTTTAATATCATTGAAATTTACTAAGCTGTCTTAATGTAATATGTTTTGCATCTTGAACGGTGAGAACACCAGTGTTTTTAAGACATTGGTTATGGCAGATCTTGAAGTTCATCATTTGAGTATACAGAATTTCTCAAATGAAGAGGAATGGAGAGTAATGCCATCAGCAAAACTATGAAGATGATTCGAAGTTAGAGAGAGAGAGAGAGAGAGAGAGAGAGAGAGAGAGAGAGAGAGAGAGAGAGAGAGAGGAGGAGGGGGTGTTCTTTGAAGTAAAGGAAGAAGGTCACGGGTAAGAGTATAGAATCCTGGGGTACTCGAGAATTGACAATCTGATTACAAAAAACCATTCACTAAGATACACACAGAACGACCAGAGAGGAAGCTAGTAACCCAACCAGAAAGGGCAGAAGGGAGACCATAAAATGATAATTTATTAAAAATACTTTTATGCCAGACACGATGAAAAGTCTTTGAGATATGAAGAGCGATCGCATAGATTTCTCCAAATCATTCCATGGCCTGTGTCCGGAGGTTGGTAAGGGTAGCTGTAGAACGAAAATGGCAGAATCCAGGTTGGTGATCACTAATTAATTCATGGGTCTCCAGGTAGTGAGGAAGCTGGTTGCTCTTTTTAGGTACAGGCTGGGTTTCCATGCTGTGCAGGAAAGATTCCAGGCGAAGAGGACAGCTTTTATAGATGATACATGATAGTTGTTAATTCTGGAGCACAATGTTTGAGGGAAACATATGGACTTCTTAGCATCCAGATTAATGAGGATTTTCTGATGTCCTTCTCTTCGATCAGAGGAGGTATGCCATGAGCAGTTTAAGGTGATTTGACTAGTGAATTAGTCTAATTAATTATAAGGATTTTTCTAATGGATATCGGGGAAATTTTATATCAGGATTTAAGTGAGATATGTGGTTTGATTCGCTCTTGTATTCAGAATTTAAATGTTGTTACCAGTCTTCTGCATTTTCCCTGAATGAAGCTCACAACTTTTTCAGCGAATAAGTTGAGCTTCTATCTATATACAATGTATTCCTATGTTTTATATAGGAGAAAGAAATTATATTTAGTTTTCTCTTTCATGTGTGAAGCCGTTATTTAAAATATTATACTGTGTCTAACGCGCATGTCTCTATTAAGCTCGAGATATTCATATTATAAAGGGATTTATTATTTATAGAATAATAAAATAAGCTTAGCTTTAGGTAAGTAATAACACACACACACACACACACACACACACACACACACACACACACACACACACACACACACACACACACACACACACACACACACACACACACACACACACAAATATTATTCCTTACTGCACTCGACTAGCGTCTTCTTTGTACAGAATTTGAGGGATGGTGCTCTAGATCAGCGCTTCCCAAACAGTGGGCCGCGGCCCCCTTGGGGGCCGTAGGTTTTGTTGAGGGGGGCCGTGAAATAATGAAAACAAATTTAAAATGTTTTAAGACTAAGTATATTTTTTTATTTTAAAAGAAACGTATTTAACTTTTATTATTTCTTTTTTGTTATTTTTTATATTTTAATTGAAAAATTTACACATTGGTGTTGGTTCACAAACTTTGCTTGCTGCGTATTTCGGCGCTTAACGAATATTAGTAAATATTGCTTATTCATATGTTTCATTTCAAAGCAGTGGTTAATTGTATTTACTTCGAATGCTCTCCAGGGAAGTTCCAAATCTTTCTGTCCCTTTCATAACGCGTTCGTAATCAGGGACTGTTGATATTGACTTTATATACATATCAAAACTCATTTTATATTATCACTGTCATCCGAGCTAGTTTTCTGTTACCAATAAAAGTTTCGCATATACTTCACACATGAAAAAAAGCTTAAACAAGTTCATGTGGGGATATAGTAACTCGCTTGCAATGGTAAACAACACGCCCTCCCTAAGAGCCGCTATACTGCAGAGGCAATAAAAATAAGTACTTTTATTATGCCAGTGAATAAGGTATGAGGAGTCTGTGTAATATATTTCTCAACAAATAGTGCAATTAGAGACAACTGGGATAAAAACACACTAATTAATGAATCACATGTCCCCTTATACAGAAACTATGCTGTATAGACAGAAACAAAACCATATGTTGCATGGGCAAACACAGTATCTAACTAAAAACTATTGTTATTAATTAGATGTATGTGAGTTCGATTTCCCAAGGCAGCAATAAAATTCAACCGAACGTGTTAAAATTCGTAAAAGTGTTAAAACTAAGTAATATATATGTATATATATATATATATATATATATATATATATATATATATATATATATATATATATATATATATATATATATATATATATATATAATGAATGTTATGGCAGTTTCACATATGGAATTCGGTTGAAGAGAGTTAGCATTTCAACTCAATTGTCAGCTATTCTTTTATCTTTCGGTTGCGCGATCTTTTGTTAATACCGCACCAATCATATGCACGTTTTAATAAACAGACTGCCTTTGCTGTCTGTTTCGCGTTAGGCTTAATTACCGTAAAAGGAGAAAAGTCACAAAAGTGAAAAATGTTCCTGGTCCGGGGGATTCCCTTATTCAGGTAATATTCACTAATTTCATGTTATCAGTCTGTGGTGTGCCAGTATTGGTAAGTGGTGATATTATTTGATCTATTCTACGTTACAAAATTTAACCCTGAGATGGATAAGTGGTTGGTAAAAAATAAAAAAAAATAAAAAAATCCCGCGAACAATCAGAAGAAGCAGAAACAGACTCAAAAAAAAAAAAGGACAGTATTTTACCAGAACAGCTCGCATCGTCTTCAGAACCAAACGGTAAGAGGCAAAAAATGTAATATATGCATTTCATTTTTGCAATATTCGCTGTCTATGTTTTGTATTGAATATAAATACAATAAATATTATAAAAATATATCTCAATTACGATTTTTTTTTGAGGGGGGCCGTGAAATATTTTAATTTTTGCAAAGGGGGCCCTGACATCCAGAAGTTTGGGAAGCACTGCTCTAGATTATACATTTTAAAGAGGTGGACGTAATATCGCTTTCGCACATCACTGGTTTAGAAGTGGAGATAAAAGTTTACGAAAGTAAATTCCTTATTAATTCAGCAATTTTATGTATAGTTATTTATATCAATATTTCACCTATCCCGAGTGTTGTGTATACCGGAAGAATACAATTCAAATACCAAAATACCATATATATATATATATATATGGTATTTGATTAAGGGGTGCTTAAGGGTCAAAGCTGTATAACTGAGAGGAGACCTCCACATAGCCTTTAAAGAAATGCGTAGAACCGACCAGGGCTTCTGACCTAATGTCCAATCCTCACCTTCTCGTGGTGCACCCTGTTGGGTATCTACTTGGATGCTGAACGAACGAGGATGGCTGGCAATTTGGGATTTAGCCAACCAAATTGTATTCTTATTGGTTAAACCAAAATAAAAAATGATGGTACAACATGACAAAATTTCATGCCGGCTGGGGTGTTGCCCGGTTAAACAAGGCCCCCGTTGTTTTCACCAGGGAACCAGGGTGAACAGCGAAAAGTCAGCTACTAGAACAAATCTGAAAACACACCCCAACTCAACATCACCAGAGTTAAAGATCAGTACTATCAACATAAGAAGCATGAATGGCAAAGAAATGGAGCTAGCTGAGGAATTAGATAAGTACTACATCGACATAATAGGGGTGACTGAAAAAAAGACCAAAACTGGTCAGCTCTTTCTGAACAATAAATACAAAATGCTATATTCAGGCAATGACAATCAAGGAAAAGAAGGAGTAGCCAGTATTCAACACTAAATACGAGGCTAATCGTCTTGAATGGCAGACAATTTCAAGTAGAGTGATGTGGGCAAATCTCAGAATGGGGAATTCGACAATCAGACATTTGTGCCTATGGTTTCCCACAGAAGGTTTTCCTAAGGTAGAAGTGGAGGAATTTTTTGAGGCTTTAGAAAAAGCAACTGACACAATGAAAAAGGAAAAGTTGGTCCTTGTTGGGGATCTAAATAGCAGAGTAGGAAATGATTGTGAGACATACAAAATATTTTGGGAAAATTTGGAGAAAAGAGCAAAGCTAATAATAATGACAAATATCTGTTGGATTTCTGCTCAGGACATGGACTGGTTATTACTAACACCATGTTCCAACATAAAAATGTGCACAAATTCACACGGAGGGAAGAGGCTAGGAATAAGAAAAGTCTCATTGACTATGTTATTGTTTATAGTGATGTTTTCTCCCTGGTGCAGGACACCAGAGTGTACAGAGGATTTGAAATTGGAAGTGATCACTATTTTGTCTTGAGCAGGATAAAATTGAATTTCATATTAAAAATAATAACATGTAAAAAAGTTTTAAAGCGAATAAAAGTTGAGCAGCTCTCAGATGTGAACTGTAGACTAAAATAAACAAATATTATTGAAGAAAAAATGAAAGAGTTTGAGAACAGGAATCAAACCTTGGAGATTCAGTGGCAAATTCTGAAGAAAACAGTGATTGATTCTGCCAGAGAGGCATGTGGTGAGGTTGTTTGCAAGGATAAAAAAATCAGAACTCCCTGGTGGACACAGGAAGTTAAAGAGGCAGTGAAGTAAAAGAAGAAAGCATATCAAAAGTTCCTGTCAAATAAGTCAGCTTGTGCACTTAGAGAATATAGAGACAAACGCAAGATTGCTAAACACTGTGTAAAACTAGCTAAACAAAAGTCATGGGAAGACTTTTGGCAAGAACATAGAAAATAAATATCAAGATGGTGGCAAAATATTCTGGAGGTTGTTGAAGCTTAGGAATAGAGGAAAGAGTGCTGTAAAAGGAGTTAGAGATGATAAAGGTGACATGAAAACGGTAGAAAAAAAAAGATATCCTTGAAGTATGGAGTAATTACTTTGAAAAACTGCTAAATGAGACAAGCTGTGATGACAGCACAGTGGTAAAAAACACTGACCAGGCATGCAGTCAGGAATACATATCCATACTTGAAGTAGAAAAAGCCATCATAGGTTTGAAATGTGGAAAGGCAGCAGGAGTAGATGATATTCGACCAGAAATGCTGAAGTATGGTGGTATAAGAGTCTTACAGTGGCTGCACTGCATAGTTCAGAAAGCCTGGACAGAGGGACGAATTCCCGATGATTGGCGTAGAGCTCTCATAGTACCCATATATAAAAAGGGAAATACAACTGAATGTGAAAATTACAGAAGTATTTCCCTTCTGAGTGTTCCTGGCAAGAAATAAGAAATATGCAAGTATACTTGAGAAACGGTTGAAAAGAATTGTGGAAGAAAAGCTTGGAGAAGAACAAGCTGGATTCAGGCCAAATAGAGGCTGTCAGGATCAGATCTTCACTTTAGACAAATAGTCGAGAAAGCATGGGAATATAACAAAGATGTGTATTTAAGTTTTGTCGATTTGGAAAAGGCAGATGACAAGGTGCCAAGAGAGAAGCTATTCAATACGCTGCAGTTATATGGTGTCAATGGGACATTATATCAAGCAATACTTAGTCTTTATTTGAGTTGTAAGTCAGCAGTTAGAAGTGAAGGAAGTACAGGAAGATGGTTTAATGTTAAATATGGTGTGAGACAAGGATGCACAATATCCCCTCTGTTATTCATTATCTATATGGATCACATTATGAAAGAAAGTGGTATTAAACATGATATCAAAATTGGAGATGTTAATGTCAGCTCTTTGCTTTATGCGGATGATGTTATACTTCTAAATAAATCCGCTACAAGTCTGCAAGATTCTCTGACTAAATTAAATAACTGTTGTAATAGATATGGTATGAAGGGCAGCAATAAAAAGACAAAGACAATGAAAATAGGCAGAATCATTGAAAATGTCAACTGTGTTGTGAATGGAGAACCTGAGGAACAAGTAAAACATATCAGCTACTTAGGCACGATTTTTACTGAAAATGGTAAATTAAATATAGAAATAGACAACAGAATCAGCAAAGCTGGTATGGCGGGAAGTCAATTGAATAAATTCATATGGAATAAGAGAGAAATTAGTCGGAACACTAAATTAGCTGTATACAAGACAGTGTTCAAACCAGTTTTAACTTATCGATCTGAGAGCTGGGTCAGAAGTAAAACACTTGACCAAAGACTAGAGACCGAAGATATGAGAGTCCTGAGAAAGATTAGGGGTGTGAACAGATGGCATCAATGGCAATATCATATTAAAAACGAGGATATTAGGAAAGAACTTGAGATTGTGAGCATCCAGGAATGCATTAGCAGAGCTAATCTCAGGTGGTATGGTCACTTAAACAGAATGGGCGAAGAAAGATTAGCAAAATAAGTGTTCTCTTCCAGGCAGAGAACACTTGTTTTCTCTTCCAACCCAGAGGAAGATACGATACAAAGTGCCTTAGACGATAGATATATAAGATCTGATGATGTTGGAGTCTTGACAAGTAACAGACTGATTTGGAGGAAAATTGTAGATAAGAAGTAGTAATGATGTAATGTTTTTTTCATGTAGTACTATTATATCCTGTACACCCCTTGCGGGTACATGTCAGGAATTTGATGATGATGATGGTGATATATATAGATAGATAGATAGATAGAGAGAGAGAGAGCATTTATTCATTCTCTGTATTTTCATTGATCAGTATTTCTGATCAAACTATTTTAATACAATAATTAAATAACAAAAACAGCTCAAATTTCTCGGTATTATACAAGATATCCATGAAATCGAGATACGTGCAACAATAATACAGTCAAGCATTTGTTCAAAATATTCTCCAAGTGACCATGAAACTTAGTGCGAGGTTTCGAAGAAACATTCAAATAATGCAATACTTTAGATGTGCTCAATGCATGTGATATTCATTTCACATATTCACAGAGCTTAGATTTTAAATAACCCCAGAAAAAGCAATTCATACGTTAAGATATCGGTATCATTCAACCTTGCCATATTCATCTTATCTAAGAAAGGGATTTCGATAAAACCAATACAGCGCCGTTACGGCACTGTATTGGTTTTATGGAAATAGACTAACAGTAGTAAGTCAAGCAGTTGCAGAAAGTGGTGACCTAACCTCGTCAGATACGTTTACCATTTGTATAGTCTCATCAAAGGTGTTTATATATCCATAAACAATTTGGTTCATCATTAAATAACGACTGAGTACTGAAAAACTGGAATATTCCTTCATGTAATCTGCACATCATGTGAACAATTTCATATGCCAATGAGGATCTTCTCTAATAACTTTTGTAGAACTGGTAATCTAAGTGGTGACCTATAGTTCCAATGATATCATACCTACTGACTTCCACACCTGTGCGGGTACCTTTTCAATGGCATTTATGCGCATGTGTAATACCGAAGGGTCTAACTGAATGGGAGTTGTCTAGCATACTGATTCGAATTTCTGCATCAATTTCTCCAATGTTTTGTGCGAAATTGCCTTTCATGGTATATAATGTTACTTGCTGTAACTTCTTTCCCCCGTCTTTCATTTCACCTATATCTTTTCTATGGAATAACCTCCCTCGCACTGATTTATTTAGAGTATAATCTCTAGCTGTTCAAGAAAAACGAACAGATTCCTATTATTCCCCTAGCCTCTTGTCCATACACACCGCACTGATGTGTTATCGGTTATGCAACTTTTCGCGTGCGGATTTCTATTAAAAAATGTATTAACGTGATCAATATTACTATCTGTCGATAAGACCACCCTTCATGATAATGAGGAAGTACCAGCTTCAGTTCATATTTCGTTAAAACCATTTTATATTAAAATGTAGGTTACTTTCAATGCACAAGGCATTTTTTCTACAATTTAGACTGTATGCTTCAAAAATAGTTTTATGAACCTTCCATGTCAAGTCTACCAATGAATGACCAATGTGCTCACCAACACAGTTGAGAACTCAAACGTGTGTGATAAAAGAAAAAAAATTGGCAACGTGTGTACATTTAAATCTAATCATTCAAATCGTTCCGGTAATAAAAAGTTAGCAAATAATTTTATACTAAAATACTCTTTATAATTCAGTTTCTAGATATTTACATTTTACTTATCTAAATATATTTTTCCATTAGGATAGAACCAAAATACCAGTTAAGCTAATTATTTAATTTTTTTTCTAAAATCAGTTTAACTGACTCTTGTGCCTGGAATCTCTATTAGAGTCTGCCAATGAACTTCACACCCTTGCAATTTCATATGCCAACGAGGATCTTCTCTAAGAAATTATGTAGAAATGGTAATCTCACGAAAGTTGAACCCAGTCGAATCGATGCTTTATACTTGTGAGATCGTGCTGATTAAGAACGTCCGTAGCTCAGTCGGTATACACGAAGCCCTTTGGTCGGGAAGACGTGGGTACGATTCCTGTCCATGATGCGAGGAACCTATATCGGGTCTCTTTCGACTAAAGATGAGTTAGCCGGTCTCATACGAAGGTAGAGGGGTTTTTTTTATCCCAGAAACTCTGGTTTTTCGTCCCTCAGAACAAGTAAACCGGCCCGTGAACACACAGGAATTTACAGTAAAAAAATACATACTGAAAATCTCTCATTGAAGAGCTCAACTAATCCTAAGGAACGGATGAGGAAAATTGAAGGAAATCCAACACAACAACAACATAGTGCTGATTATGCTGTTCCACTTCAAAAAACGATACCTAATTATGACTTGTATATGTCTAACTACCAAATTTCAAACCCGGGGTTTCAGTGCCTTAATAGAAACTATCTGGGGTGTTTCATCCCTCAAACAGGCAAACTGACCCCGTGAACACACACACGAATACAGTTAGGAATACCTAAAAACATCCTTCCAGCCATAGTTCTCAATTTTCAGCTATGCCGGTCCTAAACCCGGATAAAAATAGGGGGGATTGAGGCGGTGCCACCTCCCAGTAATAGGGGCTCACGGCCGTTGAATCACCTTACGAAATAAATAAATTAATTAAATAAATAGAAATTATTAAGTTATTATCTATTAATTATCTATTATATAATTATTATCTATTAACTATTAACTATTTATTCAATAATCATTTGTTTGGAAAAGTGATCGCGTTCTTGACTCACTGAATTATAGGCCTGTTTAAGGCAAGGCCAAGCATCAATATTAGACGAAGGCGGCACATTTAATGCCTTTTTTTAAAAAAATTCTCATTCATAATAGTCAGCAATCCATATTTCATTCGCAGTCTAGAACGAAACAAGTCTAACATTGGTTAGAAAGGGCCATTCTCCCTTATTCGACTTGAGTTCCAATGAGGGAGTATGACGTGAAGGATTCAGCTAATAATTTCTTTAAATTGATTATTAGCTGAAGTTGATGTGGCTGGTCTCTTATGGGTGTGACTGGGTTTTCCTCTCAAATTCAAGTGTTTTATTGCCAGCCTATCTCTGAGCAGATAGGCTGGCAATTACATGCATTTAACATAATAAAAGTTCCATCAGTCATAATTACGACTAAACCGAACGTCCTCCAGTTCCTCATTAAATGTGGGATGTATCAGGCATGTTATAGATGCTCTGTTCGTACATTTTATTGATACAACATTCAACAGTATCAAAAGTTATGTATTCATCTTCCTCTGATTGATTATTGTTAACAATATGCGTTTTAATACTCTTGACTTTCATATCCCTAGCAATCTCACCCTAATTTCAGTTATATATATATATTTTTTTTCTTAGTTTAAGATTTTTTACGCACCTATGTCCTGACTTTTTATTTAGTGAAAATCGCTATTTCCCCTTTTACACCAATCAAGCAACTCCTGTTTATCTCTTTGTATCATCCTATTTTTCATGGATCTCCCTCAATACCATGATCACTGGATTTCATACAGTCGCTTACGTTTTTTTTTGATGATTCACTTCTGTCCCTACCTTCGTATTTGAGCTAATATTTTGTATAAATAGTCTTCCTATTCATACATACTGGTCTGTACTCTTTTTTCCCGAAATCCGAGAGAGTGAGATACTGTAGTGAACAGTACGTTTTACTGTTTCAATAACCATGGGGAAGAAGTCAGAAAACTTGTACATATCAGAAGACTTCTGTTAATTTTTAGAATTTTCACAAATGTAAAGATTTGTTAGCTAATATTAGTATATATAATGTTTTCAGATTTTCTTCAGAAGTGAAAATCTCCGAGAACATGCACACTGACGACTGCGTTAGGAGGGTAACCTTTGTAATAAGATAAGTCGTATTACTTAAGATAGACAAATTGATAAGAATTCAAGGAAAGATTGATTGCAAACTGCTTGAAGGCATCGATCTCCAAATACTTCCGTCGTTTTACAGTGGACTGTAACTCACTAAAACATGAAATATATTGTAGATGAAGTGGAATAACAATCTATTTTGCCCTCCTCCCCTTTCCTTCCATCTATTTAGCTAAATTCGGTGGACGTTATATGTATGAAGCAACTAAAGAGTGAGATGTTACTATGTTATCTCTGCTAAACCAGGTGTTCTCAGTCTAGATCTGTTTTGCAGAAGGAAAACAAAAGATCTAGACTTTCCTTGATTTTCGTCTGACATGAGGTAACTGAGCCTCGGTTTAACGATAGGCGTCCTTGTTGGAATTCGAATCCAGATCATTGGGCACTTATTTCTTCATTTAGAGTCTTACTGTTATTAGTGGTTAACAAGTTTCTCACATCCGTATCGTACATAGATTTCAAAATGA
Organism: Typopeltis vanoorti; assembly: GCF_054136105.1. Lineage (NCBI taxonomy): Eukaryota > Metazoa > Arthropoda > Arachnida > Uropygi > Thelyphonidae > Typopeltis > Typopeltis vanoorti. Next base: position 121,724,343 of record NC_143558.1, read on the forward strand.
TGCCTAACAAAGAGTTGCGTTAAGAATGGCCTACAAAAGTTGATAAAGACGAATACGTAATGTTCCTTTGATTACATGCAATCATTTTCTCTTGTGCCTTTCTCTATCTGCAACAGTTATATGCCTCTTGAGGAAAAGACCAGGATAATAGAGAATTGCTCTTACAAGTGTATAATGATTTATGAAAGGCTACAGCTGGATCTTTGTTTATTCCTGAAACAGCTGTAAATGTCATCGTTATCGAAAGCTGCTGCATCTCTTTGTTTGCCCTTTCACAAAACTCTGTTAAACATCTTAATGGCTCAAACCTTTACTTACAAATGCAGCTGACGGTATGTTTAAAGCGATCACTTCCTATAAGAGAACTTCGAATAGGTTTAGTCATACCATCCACATCTTTTCACACACATTACAGGCAGACGTGCAGGAAATTTCTAAAAGAGCGGATATTTGAACATCTCATTTCTGATTGTAGTTTTGCTTTAGCCACCTCTGGTCTTCCGAAGAGGAAGTGGTCTCTAATTCCGCTGATGAAATTTAGGTCATGTAAAACGTAAGATTATTTCGACAAATATGTGCATTGCGCAGCTTAATTATACGTAGCATTATTTGGGAAATCTTGCACTTTACCTGCCTAGGATTATAAAAGCTTTTCAACTTAAGGTACGTTGAATGAGTTTTTCCTCCTAAAAGCTCTGTTTCTCATTTGCGGAATTACTAGACATAATATTTGCTTATGATCCCATTTCCTTCGGCCGTTGTTCCAATCGAACCAAATCAAACTAAGCACTCCACGCCAACATTTATTTAGTCTTATGCCTAACCTTAACTATTTTCTATTTGTCAGAATGGTATTCTTAGGCCATTATGTTAGTCATATTATGCATAAAGTTATATTATACATAATGAAAGATATCGGGAAAACTCTACTTTCATATTCTTTAAAATCGAAATTTAGTTTATACAAAACCAGCAGCGCTTAACATTCAGCTACTGCAGTCAATATAATTAAGCAATATTTACAGTTCGACTTGTTTCTCTGTTGTTATTCAAGGTTGGCACATGATTTGGTTTGAAACAATTCGGAAATAACAAATGTTTTAATACCATCCCAAGTGCATGATTCATTTTATGCTTTCTAGTATATATTATTGTCCTATAATCTTTCAATGGCCGCAACTTTATTTTCTAAGAACTGATATTCCCATTCCTAAATTTTAGTGAAACATTTAAGAAATGACAGCTGGCCTGCGAACTTTTGTCATTAAGAAACCCAGGCGGTAGTGTTTGAGGTGTGATTACTGCTTCCTCTAATCCTTTTCATGAAATGCTTGGATAGTCTCTGAATCACTTCCGCTTCTTCTTTTTCCATTCTCCATTTCATAGAGATGTGTTTCTTGCGTGACAAAAGGTCATTTTCCCCGAAGTTTCACAAATTGTCAGATTCTGCGGCATAGTCAATACGTTTGTTATATGTCGTGGTAGGTCTTCTTTGACAGGTAGCTTTCATTTTTGTCTAGTGTGAAACAAATATAATTAAATATCATGAGAAACATAGCATAGTAAAATGATTCGGGAATATTTCGGAAACGGCACTAAACAGCTCAAAAGTGAAAATACTTATGTTATACAATACAGAATAGTATTGTATAACACAACGTCCAAATCAATAGCGATCGCACGAAATTAGAGTTGGTCATGAGAATACGGACAAACGATATGTAAAGGAAATAAAACGAACATGGCACTGCGTTAAGAATTTGTTAGGTACCCACCTAATAGCAGGTTCGTCCAACCATGAGCTGTTCAACTTGCCACTATCTTACCTTTTTCCAACTAAGCATTTTAGACCTGCGGCTTTATGTTGTTGTCGTTACCTCAATACACTTTCATTTAGTTTGTTATTTCTTCGCAAATATTAGCTGTAGCTACTTGCGTCTACTGCGATGTGTAGTATCCTTAATGGTGCTCCACTGTTATATCTCATTTGAAACTTTTTGCGTTCAGATAATCTCATAGGTTTACTGTGCAGTTAGTAGTAGGAGCAGCACCAGTAGGAGTATTGATGATAATCTTCATGAACAATCACGCGCGCACGCACGCACACACACACACACACACACACACACACACACACACACACACACACACACACACACACACACACACACACACACACACACACACACACACACACACACACACACACACACACACACACACACACACACACACACACACACACACACACACACACACACACACACACACACACACACACACACACACACACACACACAGTGACTAGCTAACTCACCTTAAATATAAGAGCCCTAAGGGTTCTGTGCCTCGTGCCTCCTAAATGGGATCTAATCTTGGCAATTCCTTTGATCTGCCGCTTACATGATATGCAAGTGTGAACTTCATTTTTGTCGTGTGCATTTCGTATAACTGAGACAGTTTTACAGTTTTGGTTCCCGTTCTTATCCTCTATTTTAGCTTGCCGAAGTTTTCAATATCTTTGCGCATTCTCTCCCACTTCTACCTCGGAACATCCGCAAGAATGTAGGAATAGTGTCCCGAAAAGAGTTTACCTCAGATCTTTGCCAGTTTGCATCATTATCCTGTTACTGATGTATTCTATTTACGACAAAGGTGTCTGATATTTTGGTGTCCGAGATTTAGTATGAGGAACAATAAAAATAATGAATTTCCAATTATCAGTTTCTTTAAGAATCTTCCTTGATCTTTATCGTGAATAAATATTTAGTACTGATGTCCATTCAAAACAAATTAGTCATTTTAGTTAGAATAAGGCTGTTTGACAAAAAAAAAAGGATGCTGCTAATGATAAGATGTAATGACATTTCGGTTAGATATCCACTTGGAGATGCACCAACAAATTAATACCTTAGTCTTTTGTTATGGCATTTCTAAGGATTTTAATATTGAAATTATTATTAGTGCGAAAGGAAATAAAACTCCGTCTGAAAAACTGCAAGAAATGTATAACCGCTACAACACACATCGTACTGGCATTGGAAAAAAATTCTGCTTAGTAACTTATTGCTACAAGAGCTGAATCTCCGATCAATACTGATTCATCTAGAAGGCTGCTCTTGGTAGAAGAACTTGTATACTTCTTTCAGAAGCAGTTTATATCTTGATTTTTGATTTATATATTATTCAGAATTCCAAGTTGGCGTCTGTACCTCTCTCCACGTCTTAGTGTCTTTTTGTCTAATGATAACTGGAATAGACAGTAGGAGAAAGGTGTGATTTCTTTGATTTGATATGTCCTTAGTAGCCTGATCCAAAAACAGTAACTTCCTTTTAGTGAGAAATAAGTCAGTTTCAAGATAGATATATAAAATATAGTCTACACGATACTGATTATCTGATTATTAATGTCGATGCGAAGTCGTTCTTTGTTGATAATCGTGACATATTCACGCTTCTTTCCACTATTTCTTACTTTATTGACTCCTATGTTCACCGCTTTATCATTGTTAAGAGCGAAGTATTTTATTTATGTGTTTGAATGTTAATTTTTAACTTGCTATTCTATCAACTTCTTAATATTTAATATAATAATGGCGCCTCCATAGCGCAATTGGAAGAACGACGGTACGTTGCACCATTCAATTGTAAAAGGCCTAAGTTCGATTCTCGTCATGACGGGAGGAATCTTTATATGGACTTTTTCAATCGAAGGTGAGTTAGCCGATCTTATACGGAGATAGCAGGTTTTTTTCTCCCGGAAACTCTGGTTGTTCATCCCGCATACAGACAAATCGGCCCTTCAGAACACACGCAATTTACAGACAAAAATTCTAGCTGTGGTGGTGGGTAGTGGATGGCGCTGATGTAAATGTAGTAGAGGATCGGTGTAGTGGTGAAGACGGAGAGTTGTACAGTGGGTGTCCTCCCGCGATGAGTCTTCGGACTCCTTGGAGGTGTCACGAATAATAATAATAATAATAATAATGAAAAAGATTCTAATCGGATACATTTTTTTCATTTCTACGACTTAGTTTGACCCGGCCCGTTGATGGTTCTTTCCGTGAATTTAATCTTGAATAACTCTAACTGTTAAGAACAAGAGACTAAGTAGTTTGAAAAATAAGTTAAGTTTCGTTGAAAATCAATTTCTACCCAATAATTTTGCTTTCAAAAAGAGAAAATATTATATTATTTCTTTCCCATTATAATATACCTATATTTATCCAAGCAAGGTAACACATTTTTCTTTATATAAACCTTTTATAATTCTTCCTTATTTCAGAGACATTAGTTTTCATTTAAAACTTTTGTATTTCCGAGTAAACAAATACTAATGCAAACCTACAACACAGGTGAAAATAATTCAGTTCAAACTGAACTAAATTTAATACTCGTAGATGAATTTACTGAAATGTGGATGGCTATATTTACCTCGGACAGTTACTTAGTTTTATGAAAAAACAATATAAAGAAATAAACAGACGAATCTAATAAGGATTCAAAGCATTTTGAATGTATAAAGATTGTTAGATATCTTTAAAAGAAAGCTACAGTATTTAATAAGTGCATTATCCCAGTGTTTACCAGTGGAAGTGAGACGGGACAAACTCGAAAACGGGAAGACGGGTGTGTAAAGAAGAACCGTATAGAGAAGAATGTTTCCCATAACAAAAAGGGATAGAATTAGAAATACTAGCATTAGAGAGAGAGAGAGAGAGAGAGAGAGAGAGAGAGAGAGAGAGAGAGAGAGAGAGAGAGAGAGAGAGATTACTGGAGTAGTTTCTCTCTCTCTATTGTGAAGTACACGTAAGTAGAAATGGGTTAGCTATATTAGCGGATAAACAGCGAAAAAGACAATATTTCACTTATCCGATCACTATTTTGATGAGCTACCTGTGTTTATGATTTCACTATATAATTACTTTGGAAGAACTACTACTACTACTAAATATAATAGTAGTAAATTTGACATTTTGACCTTTAAGGGCATCTTTCTTGATGATGAATATATCACTTAAATCTCTTGCTTTTTTTACTGTTGCAAAAAAAATTTTGAGCAACGCTCATATTATAAATATTTCCCGTATAAAATATCACATATTATGCACTATTTGTTATTTGGTATTTTTTACAAACATCTGTAAACGAACACTTCTGATAGCGTATGTTGTGCCATACCATCTGCCTAACTGTCTTCATACACGCTACACAGTGTATTTCGAGTTTATTTTGTTGTGTACTTTTTTCCTCCCGAGAATTGGTCATTGATAAAATTAACAAGGTGCAGTTTTCCAAAAAAGGAGAGAATTTTTAACATTTTTTTAATAATGGCAGAACGATTTCTTGTGTGATAAATATCACAGATGCAGCGACCTGTATAATGCCTTTTTTGCGTTAAAAGATGACCACTGTTATAGAATCGTATACCCGAATAAGTGGAGATACATCCTTAAAGTGGTCTCCAGTGACAGCAAAGATTTGTTAGCCGTACCGTAAAATGCTGGCGAGATAGGCAAGTATACTGAACTCAGATCGACTGAAGAACAGAAAGGCACCTTGCCAGCGTTCCCGCAAGGCTTCTTGCCTCTGACCTGATATTGAATGTTATCAATTTGCTTACACTTCGATCAAAGGTATTCTGTTGTAAAAAAAAGGAGCAAAAATAGGGAAAGTGCTTTTGACAAATAAGGCATGCATACCATTGCCTTGATAAGAAAAATATTGGTTTCCAAACATCTAAAAATATTTTCCCAAAGGTAAAGGTTGCAGATTTGTTGGGTGGATGGTTAGATGAATGGCAACAGTGTTAGAGGCTTCCAATGCCTTCATTATTCTGCAAGGTATTCCTGCGGATAATCCGATTATTCACATGTGGGAGAACTGGTCACAATCAGGAGTTAGAGGGATAAATATTGTTCATGCATGCAGCTCAGCAAAAAAAGGGAAAAAAGCATCCTTTCGTACTCCATGTTGTTATCCCAAGTTGGATTTACCTGAAATAATTATGAAAATTCAAACAAAGAGAAACAGATTACACATAAAAAATCCAGGTTTTTGATATGGATCCATATCACAAATATACAGTATCCTGGAATAAATATTGAGACACTTGCCCTGTCGTATTTTAGAGCAACACACACTAAACTGACCATTTTAATTTCTACTCTCCATGAGATCAAATATAAAGTCGAATCACATTCAGAGTCATAAAATGTTAGATCCAACATGTCTGCAAAAACTTCACTGATGTGAGCAGTAACGTTTTTTAACTATTGACACTTGCAAAAGCTGGACCACCATTATGAGATAAAATTCAGATTTGCATTCCCTTCTGCAATGAACGGGTCAAAGGTGGAGAGTAGGATGATTATTTATGTCTCCAAGTCTCACTTGCAGTATACAAATTGCTAGAGCTAAATAACAGTCGACTCAGTCGACCAATGACGATAACTTAGTATAGGCCTTCTGTGTATGTATGTTCTGCTATTTCGAAAATAATACACGCATCCATTTATTTCTTTTTTTTTGGAGTTAGTGTTTTTCTGAACATGCTGTTAGTGGTTTTCTGATGATTAAATAAGTCATCTTCCCTAGCTACCGATCTCCAGATCTTATTCCTGTTTAGAATCTGTGTGATATATGAGAACATTTTGTACAGATGTGAAATGTAATCTGGATATTACTCTGGATATCTTTCAAACCAGTATAAACCAAGTTACATTCCTGACCGAGACTTGTTAATAATTCATGCGTATGTGCTATACGATACTGAGATATGGATTCTTTGTGGCCAGGCGGTGGGTATAAATTACCTTGATTGCCTTGATGGACCAGTGTTTCACTCATTTCTCCATTAATGCAGATCACAAAGATACCTCCAACGATCTCGATCTTGAGCCTCTCTCTTCCATGTTATACCCATAGATTTTACTAGTGGATCTTCCCATCTTGTAGGTGGTCTTCCTGGTTTTCTCTTTATTCTTGGTTGCTAGGTTGAGTATTCTATATGTCCATCTGTTATCCCTGAGTCTGGCTATGTGATCTTCTCATCTCCTCTTGCTTTCAGGCATGTTTTATGCCTGACCTCTTTCTTAGTTCCGTGTTTCTAACATGTTCCATTTTGCTGATGTTACAAATCCTGCGTTCTATTGCACGCCGAGTTATTCTGAGAGTCTATTCTTTTCTTGTCGTGTTCCATGTTTCTGATCCATTTGTGAGTGATGGAAGAATGTCACTATTAAATAGTTTTGCCTTCGCAGAGATGTCAATATTTGGATCAGTAAGTGTTTCTTTTAGTCTGTTGAATGATGGCCATGCAGCTTTCTTTCTTTTTGCTAGTTCTTCAGTTGGTCTAAATATTACAAATTAATAATATGCTTTTAAAAATTTAAAAGCTATAATTCTTTAAAAGGGTTTAATTCTTACATCCCAGCAAGATTATTATTTGGAATAAAATATTTTATTGCATTGTTTACATAATGGTTGTGTAATGTACCTGTTGCGAAAATCAACATTGTAGCACCGCACATATATTGAAATTCAAGGCAGTACTCCCCCCTCCCCTCCGTCTCCCTCGAGCGAGCGCTCACACACACACACACACACACACACACACACACACACACACACACACACACACACACACACACACACACACACACACACACACACACACACACACACACACACACACACACACACACACACACACACACACACACACACACACACACACACACACACAGCGAGAGAGAGCACGAAATTAATGGCTTCGTATCGCTTCCATCACACTAACAGTAAGTCAGTGGAATTCATGAACTTTACCTTCTCCGCAAAAGAATAGCATTTTTTCGGTGAATGATAGTCCAATAACTAGGTATGTAATTTTGCTTCTTTGATGCATCATTATCAGTAAGCTTCTTACTCAGTTTATGTACCTCAACCTTTCCCAAGAATGATTTCACAACTTTCTATCGCAGCGTAACCAATCGACAAAAATTACTATTTGTTTCTACAAAAGCACTTACATGATTTTGAAATTGCAACTCTCCACAAAGGAATACGAGAATTGTATTATTCTCGAATAGCTATAGAATGAAAAAGTAAAATGCAATATGTCCAAAATGAAAGCTCATCATTACAAAAGTATACCAAGCACTGTGATCCAGCTTCATTATTACTTAATCAAGTCGCAAATAATTTTGGTATGATTGCACTCGTAAATAATGATGAAGAATATTTTTAGAAACATTCAATTCTGTATCAAGAAACTTATTATTTTGGAAACGTCTTCTTTATTCAAACTCAAAGAAACTGAATCAACGAAAAGGGAATTAGGGAAACAAAGGCAGGAAAATTAAGGTAAATATTTCTTACTGCACATAGATTTCCGTACACAGGTATAATTTTAGATTTTCAATTCGTTTTCTATCTCTGATAATGACAGATTGTGAAACGGCATGTACGCCTTTTATTGCAACATATAAATGTTTAGTGCCGTAGATTTATTTGTGATAGGTGTGAAGAGGGTGTAATTTGGCTTAATTTGAACATTTGAATAGATGTAATTTGACGAGCACAAAAAGCAAAGCTATTTCAGATGGAATTATTTTGGTCTTTTCCCATTCCCTCCCTAAAAGAAATCCTTTCTCTGATCAACCCAGTACTTATTAAAACAGCTGCATTGATTCTTTGCGGACGTCTTAAAAACTTTAGAATTTATAATTTATGGCTTTACTAATAATAAGCAGACTAAATACTGAATACTGTAATAGAGTTCTCTATTTAGTTAGTTAGAGCCCTAACATACTGTATCCCCTGAAACGGATTAACCTTTCTTTTTCTGACTAGTTGACATACTTTATAATTTAATTAGCTTTCGCATTTTATGAAAAAAAAATCAACTTATTTTTAATTTTTTCACAACAGATCCTAAGTGCATAGCGTAGTTCGCACCTCCTACTCCTCTTGTCTATCTGCTGAAAAAAAAATGTGTGTGAGTGAAAGAGAGAGAGAGAGAGAGAGAGAGAGTGCTTAGCACACCCGCTCTCTCTTTCTCTCACTCATTCATAGGATGTCCGCACATCCTCTGTGTAACTCCTGGATTTGAATCTCCCGTCCCAAATGTGAAAAACCTTTAGGATTTCTCACCTGAAGATGAGTTAGCCAGTCTCGTAAGATAGCATGTTTTTTATCCTACAAAACAGACAAAGCGTCTTGAAGAATACACGCAGTTTGCATATATATACTCGTATATTACGCTGATCTCATAACCGTAATCCAAAACAACCCAATTCTATGTAACGTACGTAATGCTAGCCTGGTATTATTTTTTTGATTCTCTTCGCCATCTACAAAAACTTTCTAGGTCTTTTTTTCAGCTGTTTCACAGGTTAGACAATCATTAGGGAAAGATTTTTTTAATCCCTGCAAACTAGGATTTTTCTGAATTTTAGGATTTTAATCCTAAAATTCAGAAAAATACTACCATATTAGGATCACATGGTGTCAGTTATCTATTGTATCCTCGCGCACTTTCGTCTTCACACACTATGGCGGAGACTGGCTGTCAACCAATTTTCATACGTTCCAGCTAAACAGCGATGTTCACTCCTTTGAATATACGGTTGTAGAGGATTTAGTTTTTTAAAGAATTGCTTTTACTACCTATTTTCTAATTACTAGATAATCAGATTCGTAGGATACAAATCTGACACATATACTTTGCTCGATATGTTATTGTTTCTGTCGTATTTAATCTGTGTAATGCTATTCTTCTGTTGTCATTCATCAATCACTATCGTAAGTAACCTCCTATCCACGCAGAAATATACTATTGTTCCCGTTAAAATCTGATAGAATTATCCTACTGTTTGTGAAATGCGCGCCTGCTGGCTGTTAATAAGTAAAGTTTGCAGGTGGATTTAACCACCTTACCGGCCGTTATGGATCAAATACGCATTCACATACGCTTCGTATCCATCATATATTTCATTGTTAATAACAATGGTATTACAATTTTAATAAGCACTTCGCATCCATGATAACGTGAACGTCTATAGACGTCTTGGCCGGTAGCGTGGAAAATGACTATCGAAAACACCAGAGTGACAGGATAATAAAGTAGAGAGAGAGAGAGGGATAACAACATGTGTTGATGATTCTCATGGAGTTTTCTGTAATTATCTTTCATTCTTTTAGCGCGGCATTGAAAACCTTCGCAAACATTAGGGTAGAGGTTAAGTTGAACTATCAAGGATGCGGCTTTATTAACTGACTTTGTGATTTCACTGAAAGTTAAACAAGTTACGCTTTCTTGGGAGGAGGGGAGAGGATTTGAACATCTCCAATTATTTCATGAAATTTCAGAACAAGCTACCTACGACAGTTGCATGGAAAGCATTTATTGTTCAAGAATAGTATAATGTTAACCTGTTTGGTAAGAGGTAACTTATAGTTCTCAGTATAGGATTCTGTCTACCTGCTTGAATTTTCAGCAGCCATCTATAAAAGCTTCGTAAATGTTTTTATCAGATGTTAGTTCTGGACTGCAGAGATAGGTATTAGGAATGTTCTCTCTCTCTCTCTCTCTCTCTCTCTCTCTCTCTCTCTCTTTCTCTCTCTCTCTCTCACTCTCTCACTCCCAAAAAAACTACCCCGAAATATATATTGATGCAGTAAGATAAAGTGATCCCTGTTCTACGATGCACTTACAGGCATTGAGAGGCCATCTACCTGAAGACACAAGTCGACATTGGCACCTGTCAAGCTGTAAATCAAATTTTGCTTTACAGCCTTTAATTAACTATTTTGTTAATACTAGTTTTTTTTTTATGTTGAGTTCATACACAAGACGTTGGTTGATCAACCTATAGCAGATTAGTACTATATGGGTAGTGGGTTGGAAAAGGAGGAAGTTGTTTACATTTGATTTAAAAGACTGTATATTGTATTCCTTGGGAAATACATCAGGGGAAAAAACTGTTCCACAGTACAGTAGTAGCAGGGATGAAGGTGGAGGAAAAGAAATTTGTTCTTTTGTTACTTTTTAGATCTATTATTCTTAATAAGTAATTTATGAGATCAATACTCTCTCCACAGTTTCTATAACAGCCTATTTTATTTAAGGATCTTCATTGTTAATTCAGCTGATTAGAAGTTTATTATGAAACTTACTTCTAGGGTTATACTCGTACTTAAACAGTTAAACGTTAAAATTTGCAAGACGATATGTTATCCATTTCATAGTAGTTTAATAACGCATTGGTGCAGTTACGGCTCGCAAACGCCTAGGAACATATTCTACAAGGTGACAAACATCCTCCATGCGTATCTCGATCCATGTCTACTGTTGTTGCTCTGTCTCGTGCGGCTAAACTTGTCCCTCTAAGAAGACGGACCGACTTCAGTGATCGGTCCCCTATATGTCTACTACAGCAGCAACTCCGTCAGTTCCCACTCATTCGTGGAGGAGGAGGATCATCAGTTCTCACGCCCCGTTCTAGCAGTCTAGCATAACCCACACATCAATTGGGTTACAATCAGGGGAGTTTGGGGGCCAAAGAAATGAGGCGAATTCGTAGTCGTGTTCCTCCAATCACTCGTAGTATGAGTCCATACATCAGGAATAATTATGATAACCAACGGACCTAGGGCGCCTCAGGAAAAAGCTCCCCAGACCATAACACTACCTCCATTGGCGAGTTGAACCCCAACTGTGCAACCAGGGTATAGGACTTCATGCTGTTTACGTCAAATGTGAACCTGGCCACAGCATGATGCAGCATAAAATGGAACTGATCACTCCAGACAACTTTCTTCCATCTGTCTAGAGTCCACTGCCAACGTTCCTTGGCCCATGCGAGGTGTTGTTTGCGATGCCTGGTCGTCTACATGGATACCCTTGTTGGTCTCTGGCTGTGGGACTCCAGGCAAAGCAGCATACGGCGGATGGTGCATGTTGAAATGATTCGAACTGTCCGCTATTGTACTGGTGGGTGAGCTGCGTGACTATTGCACGTTATTATTGAGATATCAGTCTTGACATCCGACGCTCACCACTAGGATCAACCACGCGTCGCTGGCCAATCTGAGCACTTCTGTTGGATGTCTGTTCATGGTTAATCTAGTCCTGGTACACCCCTGATACAATAATATGGGAGCAACCAACAATTGCGGCTGTTTCTTAAATACTAGCACCCGCCTGGGTCCATCCGAGCCCCAACTATCAGCTGGCGGTCAAATTGGCTTACGCGTCGTCACATTTCCCCATTACTGGCAAACGTTTATTGATTACGTAAAATGGATAAGTGTGCCCATTTATAGTATCCGCACGTGACGTTGATATCACATGGTACTTCGTTATCGAGCCAAATATGTAAATCAGGGGAGTGTTCCTAATGCAAAGTTAACTCAGTGTACTTTTTAATTCCTTTATCGTATTCTCAACCTTAGCTATTTTTGAATTTACACCTTTGATGCTTTCTTTCTCTGATATTATGAAATTCAAAATCCTGTTCCCTCCAATAAGGCATATACATGGTGCTTCAGATAACAATTAGGAAGTTGTTTTTATAACAGTTTACTGTAATTTTATATGTAGGTATTATCGGCTCTCTTGCTTCAAATATTTCTTGTCGTTATTTAAATTAAGGGGAGATTAAATCCCACATTGTTTTAAAACCGAATAAGAAATTCAAAGATTGGAATCAGAGAGTTTCATGCCAAATATAGTAAACTATAAAGTATCGGCGAACACTAGTGTGAGCTAATGCAAGTGATCCTAATACGTAGTACAATACCGGACAACTTGTTGCAAAGGCGGGGAAAGTTCAGATCGCTATTCTTAGGTATTTTCCATAATGTAAAAACACATTTCCTAGGAAATGTATGCTGTTATTACATTATGGTGGGAGGTCACTACTCAGACCGGTTTCAGCCTTTTTTGAGGCTTCATCAGAGAGTAGCTAGACCAAATCGCTAGTAATCGCCGATACTTTTATAGTTTACTATATCCGGCATGAAACTCTCCGATTCCAATCTTTGAGTTTCTTATTCGGTTTTAAAACAATGTGGGATTTAATATCCCCTTAATTTAAATAATCTTTATATCGCCGAAATGAAGCCTATTGGCGCTTTATATTTAAGTAATTTCTTGTCGTATTTTCAGAACTTTAATCTCTCAGTTAATATCTTCCATATTAAAATATTCCATTAATAATATTTATCTTTTTAAGTGACTGGGTTCATTATATTATCAGGGCTTCCTACACTGTCGTAACATACTCCCGTCCTCAATGAACAGACCCCACTCTTATTATGCATTACACTTTCTCGAAATCCTATCCGGAGTAGGAGTTCAATGTATCATCAAAGCTGATGATATAAATTTTCCTGATAAGAAACAGCGCGTCTCTCTTCCAATTTCAGTATTCTTTCACTTCTTACAATTTCCATTATGCACTTCATTATCGCGATCGCCATTGTTAATCCGACACAAAAATTTCCATAACATGCAGCTTAATTACTTCAGTTAATATTTTAAACCAAGCTAGCTTATTCTGTATGCTTCCTGATTCGGTACACAAGAACGCCATAGCCTGATACAAATCAAAGTACAGTTTAATTTCTAATTTATCTACCATTAATACAAACACCTTTTATTTATTTTCATATAATTTAAAACAATGAATGCTGTGGTGTGTAGAATAAAGCGAACATATCATATTCTTTTCCTTATATAATATTGAATATAAATAAAGCTGCTGATGAACCGAGTATCCAATGTAAATACTAGTTAAAATAGTTAGCTTCATCATCAGAATAAATTTGACAGTCAGTGAAAAAGAGTTCAAAAGGCAATTAATGAATAATTCATAAATCAAGTCTTAGAAGCACGTCGAGCATACAAAATAACGTATAGATATAACACCGAAGATGTTATGTCTATTAATTGTTTTGTAGGAGGAGAAACCAGAATTTCCTGTAGGAAAATTCCTATGACCTTCATATGAGACTGATTGATTTATCCTTAGTTGAACAGTTTTCATAAATGTGCCATACATTGCAAGATGGGATTCAAATTTTCGTCTTTCCGAAAATAGTATAGATGGCTACTTGGATTAGTTGAAATTATCATCATCATCATCATCATCAAATTCCTGACATTTACCCTCAAGTGGTGTACAGGATATGATAGTACTACATGAAAAATTTACATCATTACTAACTTCCTACCTGCAATTTTCTGCCAAATCAATCTGTTACCTGTCAAAGCTACAACATTGTTAGATTTTATATTTATATATCTATCTTCTAAGAAACTTTTTACCGCATCAATCCACCTATATCTTGGTCTTCCTCTGGGTCTTTTTCCTGCCAACCTGGCAGAGAACACTTGTTTGGCTAATTTTTCTTCGCCCATTCTATTTAAGTGACCATATCACCTGAGATTAGCTCTGCTAACGCATTCCTGGATGCTCACAATGTCAAGTTCTTTCCTAATATCCTCGTTTTTAATATGATATTGCCATTGATGCCATCTGTTCACACCCCTAATCTTTCTAAGGACTCTCATATCTGCGGTCTCTAGTCTCTAGTCAAGTGTTTTACTTCTGACCCAGCTCTCAGATCCATAAGTTAAAATTTGTTTGAACGCTGTCTTGTATACAGCTAATTTAGTGTTTAGACTAATTTCTCTCATATTCCATATAAATTTATTCAGTTGAGTTCCTGCCATACCAGCTTTGTTGATTCTGTTGTCTATTTCCATATTTAATTTACCATCTTCACCAAAAATCGTGCCTAAGTAGCTGAAATTTTACTTGTTCTATAGGTTCTCCATTCACAATGCAGCTGATATTTTCAATGCTTCTGCCTATTTTCATTATCTTTGTCTTGTTATTGCTTATCTTCATACCATATCTATCACAACAATTATTCAATTTAGTCAGGGAATCTTGCAGACTTGTAGCGGGTTTATTTAGAAGTATAACATCATCCGCATAAAGCAAGGAGCTGACATTAACATCTCCAATTTTGATATCAGGTTTAATATCACTTTCCTTCATAATGTAATCCATATAGATAATGAATAACAGATGTGATAATGTACATCCTTGTCTGAAACAAGATTTAACATTAAACCATCTCCCTCTACTTCCTTCAATTCTAACTGCTGACTTACAACTCAAATAAAGACTACGTATTTACTTGACATAGTGATCCACTGACACCATACAACTGTAGCTTTTTTGAATAGCTTCTCTCTTGGCACCTTGTCATATGCTTTTTACAGATCTACAAAACTTAAATACACATCTTTGTTATATTCCCATGACTTTTCAATTATTTGTCGTAAAGTGAATATCTGATCCTGACAGCTTCTTTGGTCTGAATCCAGCATGCTCCTCACCAAGCTTCTCTTCCACAATCCTTCTCAACCGTTTCTCAAGTATACTGGCATAAATCTTACCAGGAACACTCAGTAGAGAAATACCCCTGTAATTCTCACAATCAGTTTTATTTCCCTTTTTATATATGGGTACTATGAGAGCTCTACTCCAGTCATCTGGGATTCGTCCTTCTGTCCAGGCCCTCTGAACTATGCAGTGTAACCGCTGTAAAAAGTTTATGCCTCCATACTTGAGCATTTCTGGTCTAATATCATCTACTCCAGCTGCCATTCCACATTTCAGTATTTTGATCGCTTTTTCTACTTCAAGTATGGATATGTATTCCTGATTGCATGCCTAGTCAGTGTTGTCATCACTGCTAGTTTCATTTAGAAATTTTCCGAAGTATTTTCTCCATACTTCAAGGATATCTTTTTCTCCAGTTTTCATATTACCTTTATCATCTCTAATTCCTTTTACAGCATTCTTTCCTCCATTTCTGTGCTTCTGCAACAACCTCCAGAATGTCTTACCACCTTCTTGATATTTATTTTCTATGTTCTTACCAAAGCCTTCCCATGACGTTTTTGTAGCTAGTTTTACACAGTGTTTAGCTTTCTTACATTTGTTTCTGTATTCTCTAAGAGCACAAGCTGACTAATTTGCCAGGAACTTTTGATATGTTTTCTTCTTTTCCTTCACTGCCTCTTTAACTTCCTGTGTCTAACAGGGAGTTCTAATTTTTCTATCCTTGCAGACAACCTCACTACATGCCTTTCTAGCAGAATCAATCAATGTTTTCTTCAGAGTTTGCCACTGAATCTCTAATGTTTGATTCCTGTTTTCAAACTCTTTCATTTTTTCTTGAATAATGTTTGTATATTTTAGTGTATAGCTCAATCTGAGAGCTGCTCAACTTTTATTCGTCTTAAAGTTTCTTACATGTTCTTCTTTTCAATATGAAATTCAATTTTATCCTGCTTAAGCCTAAATGGTGATCACTTCCAATTTCAAATCCTCTGTACACTCTAATGTTCTGCACCAGATAGAAAACATCACTATCAACAATAATATAGTCAATGAGACTTTTCTTATTCTTTGCCTCTTCTCTCCATGTGAATTTGTGCACATTTGTATGTTGGAACATGGTGTTAGTAATAACCAGTCCATGTCCTGAGCAGAAATCCAACAGCTATTTGTCATTATTATTAGCTTTGCTCTTTTCTCCAAATTTTCCCAAAATATTTTTGAATGTCTCACAATCATTTCCTACTCTGCTATTTAGATCCCCAACAAGGACCAACTTTTCATTTTTCATTGTCAGTTGCTTTTTTAAAGCCTCAAAAGAACTCCTCCACTTCTACCTTAGGAGAACCTTCTATGGGGAACCATAGGCACAAATGTCTGATTGTCCAATTCCCCATTCTGAGATTTGCGCACATCACTCTACTTGAAATTGCCTGCCATTCAAGAAGATTAGCCTCGTATTAGTGTTGAATACTATAGCTACTCCTTTTCCTTGATTGTCATTGCCTGAATATAGCATTTTGTATTTATTGTTCAGAAAGAGCTGACCAGTTTTGGGGTTTTTTGTTTCAGTCACCCCAATTATGTCGATCTAGTACTTATCTAATTCCTCAGCTAGCTCCATTTCTTTTCCATTCAGGCTTCTTACGTTGATAGTACCGATCTTTAACTCTGGTGATGTTGAGTTGGGGTTTGTTTTCAGATTTGTTCCAGTAGCTGACTTTTCGCTGTTCGCCCTGGTTCCCTAGCGAAAACAACTGGGGCCTTGTTTAACTGGGCGACGCCCCAGCCGACATGAAATTCCATTAAGTTGTACCATCATTTAATATTGTGGTTTAAGCCAATTGGAATACAATTTGGTCGTCTAAATCCCAAATTGCCAGCCCATCCTCGTGCGTTCAGTGTCCAGGTAGATACCCAACAGGGTGCACCACGAGAAGATGAGGATTAGACATTAGGTCAGAAGTCCTGGTCGGTTCTCCACATTTCTTTAATGGCTATGTGGAGGTCTCCTCTCAGCTGAAATTATGGCTGGGGTAATTAAGGCTAGAATGTTATTTCTGTTAATTGTATGCCTGCTGCTTTGTCTGTTTTTGGAGAGGAAAAATCCATAATTTCCGATAGGAAAATCAAAACAAGAAAATTACCTATCGGAAGAGCTCACTTTTAAAAAATCCTTTATAAAAGTACTTAACTGTATTCCATATGGTTCATATTCTGTTCTCTCCAACAAAATAGCATTTGTACTATCAACTGGACACATGGCATACTCCTAACTTTAACTAGATGTTCACGAAGCGTCCGTAATTGCAGTGTGTTTATTCCAGCAGAGTACCACATTCTTGTAAGATATCTGATTAGAGATCATCAGATAAGATGATATCTCTTAACACATTATTCCATCAGCCATGTATGTGGAATTACCACTCCAATAGGGATGATATTCAATGAAAAATATGTACATTTAAATTTTTTATGACACTAGATTTTGGAAATTCTTTTCAGAATAATCTTGTAAAAGTTACTACTATAGAAGGGTACGGTTTTATTGGTAAATTGTTGTAAGATTTAGAAGAAATTTAGAATTTCACTTAGGAAGTATAAATGACAAACAGATGGAGAGTAAAAAATAACAAAAATTTGAAAAGTAATATTATTCTCAATATCTAATCATATTTTACTACAACTCATCAATGGGAAATGGCATCAAGAAATATGGTGCAAGTGTTCCTGATATTTGATCTACATTCATGTAGATCAAACATCCGTATCACTTATTCAAAACTCGAGATCCACTAGAACACTAACGGTATCTTAAATTTCATACCATGTTTATTCTTTGACGAGACAAACTGTTATGAAGATACAAATAGATGAGAGACATAACTATTTGATGAGGCAGTGGGTTAGATATCAAGCCAGCGTTATTAGATCCTCGGGAGCTATACATAGTTCTTTGTAAGCATAATATCGATTTTTTCCTCTGAGTTTTTTATGTGCGTTTTAATTATCTCTCCTTGTAAGTGGAGTACGCGTGATGTTCTGGAAAATCCATCAGCAGCATGAAATGAACGCGAGAGTGAAGTCATAAAAACTTTCCTTCTTTGTTATCCATTGGAAGTGTCTTGTAATGTAATGGCTGTTTCCTATCACGTATTGAGTACACGACTTTAAGACCAATATGGAATCCAGACAACCACTAACTAGACTGCTTAGCCACAGTCTTCCCCAATCGACCTTGGAAACAGAATTGTTCGATTGTAGTAATTCGAGACGGTTTCCGGTTTTACTGCCGCCTGGAGTTTTACATAATTCATTAGATATTTCATCAAGGAATGTACTCTAACCTGAAACTTTCCCTCAAAAACTTTTTTACCCCATTTCAATGGTTAACTCAAGGTCGAGAAGGTTATACAACGCCACTAAAGGAAGGAACACTTAGAGGATAGCATTTGATTAAATTTCATTTATGTTGCTTTTCTTCACTTTCATCGGTGAAACAGCAGAGGCTGTTTCACTGATGAAAGTGGAGAAAAGCAACATAATCCTGAAGACTGCTGTTTCGCTAACGCATAAACAAACTATGCTGGAAATCAGATTCGTGCTCGTCATCGTTTGTTTTGACTAGTACTGGCCAGATTTTATTTTGATAGGAAATCAGAACAATACCCTTCATTCGAGGACTTTAGTTGTTTTTGCAATTCTACTAACGCACAACATAATACGAGAAACACAAAATTAATTAAACTCTTTACTATATCCATGTTTAACATCAGATTGTTCAAAACATTTTATTTATATTTTGCTTTCCGTACACTTTACGAATCACAAGCATGATTGCAATAGCATGTGAAAAGGAAAATGCTTAAGTATGCATCGTCTCCTTCACTGATGACGATTGTAGTTTTTGGCATAAAATAATACTTGGTACCACATTCAGTATTAAGTACAATGCGTATGCATTGTACTTAATACTTGAAGAATCGACCGGTTTCCTATAATTAAAGGTAAATCAAAATAAAATTTAAAATTTAAAAATATTTTAAATTATTTAGAATTTCATAGCAAATGTTAATATCCCCGAAAACTAGTAAAAAAAGGAAAACACAATCTTGACTGTGTGTTTCGTAACAGCATTTTTGAATAATTACGCAGCTCATTTTTTCAGAATTGTCGTTGATAATCAAATTCCTTAATGTATCCTCAAAGATGCATAGGATACCATGATAGTTTAGATTATTAAGTTTTCATTATTTCTTGCTTTCTAATGAGAATTTTGTTTTCCAAATTAGTCTGCTGTCTGCCAGGGCTCTCATTTTATCAGATCTTATATTTCGGTCGTCTAAGAAGACCGAATTTTAACTACTTTAACCGCATTAGTCCACTGAGTGTATTTTCTGCCATCATGGCAAAAAAGTACCTGT
Organism: Typopeltis vanoorti; assembly: GCF_054136105.1. NCBI lineage: Eukaryota > Metazoa > Arthropoda > Arachnida > Uropygi > Thelyphonidae > Typopeltis > Typopeltis vanoorti. The sequence goes on from NC_143558.1 coordinate 121,744,189, forward strand.
TGTGTTCATTTTATTCCCCTTCTGTTTAAACGACCTTCGTTAGATTAGCTCCACTCGCATGGTCTTTAAAGCTAGCATTGTGAATTTTCTCCCTAATATTAATTTTTCCACCAACATGATTCCATCATTGAACGCCATATGCTCACTCGCCTAATTTTCCTTAAAACCCATATCTCCAGTCTTCAGTGAACTGTTTTGTTTCTAGCTCAGTTTTCTGATGCATAATTCAAAATTGGTTTAAACAATGTTTTGTATACTGCTAGTTTAATGTTTTGGCTAATTTTTTTCTTATTGCATATAAATATAAAGTATTCACCTGGTTCCCCATCATACCTGCTTTTCTTATTTGATTGTTTATTTCCAATTTAATTTACCATATTTACTAAGAACTCTGCCTAAACAGTTGCAAATGTTTTACTGGTTCTATACGTTTCTTATTCAGGATGTGGTTGCTGGATATTTTTCTTCCTTTTTTTATGATTTTCATGCCAAATCTGTTAAGCAGTTATTCAATTTATTTAATAGATCCTGAAGACTTCTGCTGGATTTATATAAAAGCATATCATCTGCATAAATAGACAAGGTGTATATCTCAATTTTGATTTCAGGTTTAATGCCTGAAGCATAATTCAAATTTCCTTCGAACAGTTTAAATTAGTTTCGCAAGTGTGAAAGCACGTCTTAGATTCCGTTTATCCATCCCTCCCTTCTGTACGTCCTTACAGGAATCTTCTCAAAAATTTATCAAGCCATCTAATTTTTTTCTTTCAGTGAGACCATTTTCAGGGACAAAATGTTTCGAAATTATATATGGCTATAGCCGCCCCCCCCCCTGGCTGGACAAAACTGAGTAAAACTTTTGAAACTTAAAAACGTGGAGTAGTACAAACCTAATAAGTTTGTTTTGATTTCCATCAGACTATTCTATTGCAAAATGTGGTGAAATGTTCAAACTAATAGTAATAATTCTATACTTGCTGGGTACAAGTTAATAAAATTTGACATTTAGAATAGCTATAAAAATGTTTTGCGTCAGTTTTGGTTTCATTTGAACTATTTGCCCATTGAAAATTAGACGTTTAAGGTAAACGAGACAAAATGGATAAACGTTTCTTAAATTTCTCTCTAACTTTTGATTCACAAATTGGATTTTTACATAATTACCACATTAGGTCAAGCTCTTTGAATACCATAAATCTGTCGAAAGAATCATGTTAGTTCTCAGGAAAATGAAGGCAATATTTATAATCGAAAATTCATCTGCGAATAATTTCAGTTAAGCACTTATGTAAAGAATAATAAAAGAATTCGAGTATTGTATTATTTGGTCATGTGCATACGTTAATATAATATGCTTTTCACGTTCAAGACACGTTGATGGATGATTCTCTTTTTTATTTGTTTTCGTTATATATTAATTTGTATATTTCAATTTGGTTTCAATCCAAACGTTTATTACGGAATTTTGACAAAACAAAATTCTCTAAGCAATCTAGTTGTTGTGATAATGAAAGCATTGTCATAGCTGTTCAATGCTTTCACGAAACTCGCCCTTTTATGCTTTCCTGCTACGATCATTTACTTGTTAGACATAATTTATCTGTTATCTAATTTTACTGCCAATGGTCCGTTTGTAACCACTGTTGAAATGGCTCGATAAATTTTCAGTTCCTAACTACAAATTTCATTACATTTAATCTTCACTGCGAAATTATAACGATTTTATTTCAGCATACTGCTAAACTTTGGCACAAAATAGATCCAATTGAAACCAAGGGATTAAACTGTGGAAATATTCTAGTGTGTGCATACATTCAGATTTTATTAAATTATATCCTGCCAGAGTAGAGTTATTGCTATATATCATTTTGAAACATGCTGTCTCTTTCACCTCTGCGAACGGTTCTGTCATTTCAAAAAACAAAATAGATTAACCAACAATGGCAAGAATTTTAAATACCAATTTTTAATAAAAAGCTGCAATTCATGATCCAGGAATAACTTGACTACGGACCGAAAGACAAAACGAAACTAAGAAGGGGCTCATGCGTTTTCTGAAATCCGCTTAAATTTTTTCTTAGAACTGCCAGTTGGGCTTTATTTAGATATACTGGAAGCACGCGCTTATATTATGAGAACCACAGTTAATTTTAGTAGTTAAAACAGTTAATCGCTTTATTGATTAGTAAACATTAAATTTCTTTTGTTTCTGAGCTTCATTTCCATTATAGGTACACAGATTTCTTATTTCACATTTTAGGCAAGACAATTTAAATCATAATAACATCCTTAAAACCTCTGTTCTCTTTTATTACTGCATTGTTGAGAACTCTGAAAGAGTAAATATAACAAAGATTTTTGTCACACACTCCAGCATCCGTTGCCCGCTCATTCTTGTAAAAGCATCAGCTTATTCGATAGAATGATGCGGGAACTCCACATAGAATTATTAACATCAATTCATAAAGTAATCTAATTTGAAATACAAACAAACTGTTAGTAACAAAATATTTTAATTTTGTTTCCAGAACTTATTTCTCGTTTCAATTAATTTTTATATATCTTCAGGTAACAAAAATCAGCAATCACCTCTTTGATTTCTTCTTAAATTGTGCAAAAAGGTTCTACCGGTACACTTTGCAAGAAACATAAATATTAACTCATGCATCCGATATTTGTTTCGTGATGAAAAGTAGCAAACGAACATTTAAATATTCATTAGGTGGTGTTAATTTGATGTTCTCATCTATGTAATAGCAGAATAAAATATTTTTATAAATCGATTAATTTACTAATATGTAACATCAGCATGTTTTCTTTCTGAATATTTATTTATACTGCTTTGCAAACATCGATTTTTAGCTTTATCACTTTATCTATGTGCGATATTTGCATCGACCAGTCGATACATATGTTAAATCAGCGCTGTGTGTTATCTAATAGAACTTAGTTAAAATAAGTTGTTTCATATAACAGATACCTTATTTCAGTAATGCCATTTTAATTGTTTGTTGCATATATTTATTGTCTGCAGTAATGGAGAATATTTATCCTTAATATTTATTGAGGTTTAAATGCTCTAAAAGGAGGGAGGGTCGAGTATTTTGTAAACAGATTTTAACATTATTATTATTATCATTATTTAATACACTACATAAAAACGATTTTTATGTTATCAGTTAATATTATTTTGTGCATCACTCTTGGTTTTGTACAGAGGGTTACGAAGATGAGGAAAACTGTTGCCAAGGTTTCTGGAAACTATAAACGTGATGTGAGTATGCCAGGAAAGACTAGGAGTAAGAGGAGAGAGATCTGGTCTTGACTGTTAAGCATTATCACAAATAAGTGAATGAGGTCGTCTAGAAACAGGCAAAACTGTGTTTTGGAAGTATTGAATGTGACTAGGTTGACATTTCCCCATTGCAGGATGGTGTGAAGTTCAGTGTTTAGGAAAATTATCGGAGATCTTGAAGCGTGAGATGTCGGAGCCCCGCAAGGTTTATCGTGAATAGAATTAGTGGAGAACACCGTCATCAACAAAAGACGATGAAGGCCATCTGCCACAAAGAGACATCCTTTTACAGCGGATACACACACTGGTGTCGCCTGAGTTCCTTTTATGGAAACGGCCAACACCTCGTGAAGGTGGAAATGAATTGAACAGGAGAGGCTGCATATTGCGCATCATTAACATAGTGGCTCTGACAATATAGTTCGGTGAGAAGAAAGAATTAAAGGTCAGCTTTTTTATGAATCATAACGCAGATTTTTACACCATTAAAGCAAATCTAAAACCAATAAAACAGTCTCACTGCTAATTCTTTTTTTCCTCTTCTTAGGATACATTATTTTATAAACCTGCATTTAAAAGAAAACGTTAATCGTAGCTTTTAGAAATAAATGGCACATGAGATTGTGAACTGTGAAATACAAGCTTATATCACAAACATAATAATTATGCAAGTCGATGGAAGAGATCTCATTCTGTCCATTTCTCTGTATTAGCTTTCCATTCTTCAAACTTTGCGCATTTGAATATTCATTTATCATTTTAATTATGCACATGGGTACGATTTCACTTATGGAGAGACAATTGTAAATTAATTTCTTCTGAAATTCCAACACTTAGTTTCTCCTGTATACTGCATTACATGTATTTCTGTGATATTGACATGAATGAGTTAATCTCAAGAAAACATAAAATGATTTTTGCTACTATTTTAATGAAACTTCAGTAATAAAAAAGAAAACTAAAGATACGTAAAAAAGAGAAAACATCAACTGCACTCGTAGTACTTAGAGTACAGGAAAAACTTAAATCTCTAGAGAGATTTTAGTAAAGATGCCAAATTTAATATGGAAATAAATAATATAAAAAAGTAAAGCTGTCATGTCGGAAGATAGTTGAATAAATTTATACCGAAAAAGAGAGAAATCAGCTAAAACACAGAGCTAGCAGTATTATACGAGACGGCGTGTTCAAACCAGTTTTAATATAAGGATCTGAGAATTATATTAATAGAAGAATAAGAAGAAACAGCTGATCACTGACTGGAGACCATAGAATTAAAGGAAAAATGAGAAGAGTAAGCGAATTGCATCATGGTGAGACCAGGTTAAAAACGAAGACATCAGAAAAGAGCTTTACATTATTAACATTCAAGTATTTGTGAGCAGTAGTAATCTAGGCATGGTGACTTAAACAGAATAGGCGACTCATCTCATCTTCTTTTTACCCTCTTTTACCTTGCGGTGTGGAGGGTTTATTAATCATCGGACCTCAAACCGTTCACAGGATAAGGTTGTCAGCCCTAATCCTCGGTGTATTATATGTCCGTAGTGTTGAGTTCTCAAGGCCGGTTTACCTGCTTTTCGGGATGAAAAACCCTACTGTCCACTCCCAAGACCGGCTAACTTGGCTATGGCTGAGGAAGATCCTTCATCTCTTCACGTGACCGACGAGAATCGAACCTAGGACACTCCTTCCCCAGGCATATGGTTGTGGAGCGCACAGCTACTAGGCTAACCATGCGGACCATTGGATGACTGATTAACAAAATAAGTGTTTGAAGGAAATCAGAATATAAAGGCTAATCAAGCTGGTGAGACCTAAAATTCTAACACAATAATTGGGAAGAAAGTTGTTGAAATATTGTATTTGACTGTCATGCAAAAATGATGACATAGATTATTAGAAAGAAACTATGCAGCATTTAAAAACAGTCGGTGGGAAATCAAATATATGCTGGTAAATTATACGTTGTGTCTATAATAGTTTCATTTGTTTCTTAGCTTTCTAAGATAATATAACGTTGTTTTTGCAGTTTATTGAGAAGCGTAGATTCTGCTTTCTTGACATTTAACATCTTTCTGTTATGTGCGCGTGATAGTTTAATCATAAACAATGAAATATGCGACCACCCCGTAGTCAAGTGGTAATACGTTCGCCACAAATTCAAACCATTCTGCGGTCCGATATAACTTAGCCGCAAGCATGGAATCGCGCTTTTAAGAGCGAAATAGGGAATATTTTTGAGATTACATGCGTATACAGGGAAATGTTATCTCTCTACATAGTTTCTTTGAGCAACAGACCATATGACGCAATTTTTCCCTAACAGTAAGTTACTCTGATAGCTGAACAGTGGGTTGTATGCTACGAAGTTTCACTAACCCCACAAAAATTCCTTCATAGTATAATTGAGTTTATCTTTCAGATAACTTGTATTTCAAATATATTGCATATCAGTAATATTCGAGATAAACTTGGAGAGAATTATTATGAGACAATTTATTTAATCAATGTTTTCTGTTTGATAACTGTGGAATCGATAGAAGTTTTACATAATACTCAGCTCTTAAAAGCCGTAATGACTGAAACCTAAAAATAAAATAATAGATTACAATAAAACCATACCCATTCGATACATTAAAGATCATCATAACGCTAATTACGGATATAATTAGTCTGTTCTAGTCTCATTATCCATCCAATATCCTTTCTTGAGGTCTGCCCTGCCTTCTCTTTCCAATTGGCTTATATTTTAGTATTTGTTTAGGATATTGGGTCTCAACATTAAAGAGATATTAGTATCTTTAATACTAATATCTCTTTACGTAGATACGTAGATAAAACAGGACATTTCGACTTTCATAGTGGAAAATTATGCATTTTTACATGTAATAGACACGCTCAGTAGAACTGACCGGAAAGGCACCAGCCTTACATCGCATCAAAACCAGGTCATTATGAACACAAATTGAAAGAGTCTGCGAAATTCTAATGAAGCACTCTAATCTCAACAGTAACGATGAAAATCTCAAGAATATACTCGTATCTGGCACACATTCGACCCATTTAAATTCTGTTTGAATTAGGTCACAAATTACAGCTGTAAGTTTCCAACAATACCTTACTTCTCCCATAGGCCGGGCAATAATTCGACGACCTGTCAAATTATTGTCAAATTGATTTACCACCAATAATGCAAATAGCATTTATACCAACGTTTTAATTAGAGGGCAGTATGACCTGAAATTGATCTTTACCCATAAAAAACAGTACCTTAGCTTTAATGTTTTTCACAAGAGCTTAGGTTAGTAAGGTTTAACGTCAACCACATTAAGAATACTTTGGCTTACCGTGTGGATTGTAATGTAAAGTGTTTATTTGTGTGTGTGTTTCCAGACGATGACCCTAAATATGAAGGTTGAAACGTCGGATAATTATCTTAATTTATGTTGAGTATGTTGATTTTTCGACCAAAAACATAAAGATACTAACACTGAGTTTAATAGGTCGTAATAGATATTTAATTAAACCGACTAGTTTCGCCACATCTGCTAGTCACTGCTTTTGGGTTAGAAAGAACAAACAAATATAAAATAAGCGGTAAACATGAACCATAACTAAAACGGAATATGTAGGAACCCTACATTTATAGTTATGTAATGGTTCGTGTCTACCGCTTATTGTATACAGTATTCGTTTGTTCTTCCTAACCCAGAAGAATCCACTAGCATATGTGGCGAAACTAGTTGGTTTAATTAAATATCTATTACGACCTATTAAACCCAGTGTTAGTTATCTTTTGTTATATCTTGATTTATATTAAATTGAAGTTATTGCTCTAACACAATAGTATTCTCCACAATCCTACCATAATTAAATATCTGGATAACCAGTGCTCTAGTGTATTTAGTATTTACTTCAAGATTAATTGCGAGGTCACTTGGCTGGAATTCAACGTTTTCTCCATTTTTGAATTATCACATTTCTACAGAACCCGACAACTTTTTTTTCCCGCCAACATTTTCTTTATCTCTCTAATTGGATTTTGTTTTGATGTAACGACAACTCGTGAGTTTCTATGACTACGGTGTTCTTATTGATCCTTTCATCTGTGAGAAATATGTGACTATGGTTACAGCAGGCAGAAGGCTTAAATTGGAACACAAATTTCAAGGATGTGCCACTTACGAAGTGGAAAGAGCGGCTTAACATAGCGAAGCATATTGAAGGGGCAGATTTGCTATCTGTGGTAAACAGAGAATGAAAATCTTTACAAGTTAGGGCGTAACTGCACTTAACTAGCACTAAATCAAATTATAACTCGTCCATCGTCCTGTCATTTATTTAAAATTCTTCATTGCAATTTCGATCCGTAATTTAACTCGCCGAGTGTTCATCAAAAACAAAAGGTAAAACCTGCAAGAAACAAGAAAATAACTCACCCACCCCTAAATATTCTGAAACATTCCGCCTTATGGCATATATATTTTCTTTCTATGAAGAAAATCCGATATTTTTGTTAGAATAGAAACGTGCTACTTCAGTTTGGAAAGTGTAAGTTTGATTTAGTCGATGAAAAGAGGATGACTGTTTGCATATACCTAAATAAGGAAATTAGGTGTTTTTCATTGCGCATAATACTTGAACTAGGCCACAAGAATATGTGCAATTAACAGACATAATACATTAGCCTCATAGCTTTAGTTGCTACGGCTGTAATGCGAATTGCTCAGCTAAGAATAATGCCGTAATTTTTGTGTGAAAAAAAAAAAAAAAAAAAAAAAAACAGAGTCCCGGATTCGTGTATCGTCATGCTTAATTCGGAGTCAAGTAGGTTGTAGTTATTCGGGAACAAATCGTGAGGCAGGTCATTTCAGAAAACAGAAGCAGATGTAATGAAAAAAGTGAAAGAGAAGCAAGTTCAGTGAGTTTCACTTAGAATGCAAAAGCAAATGAATGTAAAAACAAAACGAATATAAAAGTTGGATATTTGACATCTTCTGCTGTAGTCTTAACAGGCTTAGTGAAAAGCTACTACAGTGATATCCTGGCTCCCATCTTGTACTTTTTTACTACTTTATCAACTATAAATATTTATAATTAAAATATTATTAATATTTTTGAACAACTTAGTCACCCAGTTCTCTCTAAGGTGTTAAATTATTTCCGAATTTATTTATTTATATATTTCATATGCTAACACAACGCCGTGAGCGCCTTTTGCGGTCAATCACCCCTAATTTTATTTGGGATCGGGAACGGCATAGCTGACTAATCAGATCTAAGTATTCCTAACTGTAATCTGTGTGTGTTCATTGGGCCGGTTTGCCTGTTCTGTGGGAAGAGAAATCCGCGTTTCGGGGTAAATAAACCCCTAACACCGTGTGAGACCGGCTAACTCACTTTTCCTCGTGTCACTGACGGGAATCGAACCCAAGTCTTTCCGACCGAAGGTCTTCTATACCGACTGAGGTGCGGAGGCATTTCTAAATTTTACATTTTAATACTTTCCTCATTTGAAGTCCAATGAACATGCCTTCCATAAGATCCATTCTGGAGATTTTTGGAATTTTTGCAGTTAGGTACAGCAATGGTGACCCATTTTTGTTCATACTCTTAACAAAGTTTTTCATGAGATTCTGAATAATATGAAATGGAGGCAGAAATATTTCCTTGAGGGACTGGCATTTTATCTTCTTTCTTTCTGAACTAAAATCTTTTCAGGAAGGCTATATTTTCTTGACATAATTTATTCTGTTTCCCTGTTGTCTCATAAATACAAATCAATGTTTTGTAGTTCTTGTTGTAGCAACAATTAAAAGTAATGAAATTATTTTTAATCGTTACATTGTACCTTATTATTTCCATCAACTTGGGAATATTTTCAAAACCGTCATTCACACATACTGAGTATGCGAAAGGTCCGGTAGGATTATTATTACGAAAAATGCTGATTTTAAGCTTGGTTTAGAAATATCGGCAAACAAAAGCCAATCGTTCGCCTTACGAACAATCTTTAGTTCTCAAAAAAGAACATGTACACCATCATAATGGTAACAAACTTCATTCTTTGTCTCAACACGTGAAGCTAGGATTTTATTTCTGTTTTTAGAAGCAGAAATTTTCTTCCCTGGAAGCCGATATCCAGTCAGTTTGGACTGTTGTTGAGATAATTTATTGAGAACATCATAAATGCTTTCGTGTGATAATAATGACTTCCATACTGTGAAAGCAGAAGGTTCATTATTATTCAGTATGAGGTAAAGT